>NC_056729.1:1693064609-1693434609 GCF_019279795.1 Protopterus annectens | reverse complement strand
ATGTATATTGGGTTAACAACCACTAGGGCCTTTATAAGCCAAGCTGTGCAACCCAACTATATCCCAAAGGTTCTATGTTTTAGATGTTTATATAAAGAGGTGATTGTTGGTTATGACATGGTTTACTGAATGCCTCTGTCCATCAGAGAAATAGGCATCAGACCAGGGATAGATTTCCCGTCCAATGGTCCAAGTTAGACTTAAACAGGGTTAAGGACGGACTTTGTTTCACATGGATGGGGAGCCTATTCCAGAGAATGGGAATTCTCTGAGATACATGTTTGTCTCTCCAACATGTCCTATTTATGTTGCAAGCAAAATGTAGGTCTTTAGTTCTAATAGGTTCATAGGTGTGTACTAGGCTAATGGCCCTGGAGTTTTTACAAGCCTAGCCCATAGAAGTGCCCTGGCATCGTGCCACCTGATGTTAGTTCCCAGTGTCTCTATCAAGTAGAGCCACTGGAGTGATCCTAGGGGTGAACTTTCTATTATCCATCCACTCATCAAGATTTCTCTTGAATAGGGACAGCGAGGTGCTCTGCTTGACATGTATGGAAAGTCTATTCCAGAGCATGGGCAGTCTCTGGGTGAGGAACCTGTCCCTCCAGCATGTTATGTTGATCGTGGTAATGAGGTTGAGGTAGGTGGAGCATGTGGTGTGGATGGATTGGGATTTCTTTAGCTGTAGCATTTCTAATAGAGCTGGGAGAGACATGGCTTTGTAAGCCAAACAGAGATCACCTCTAAGTAGGTGATATGAGACAGAGAATAGCTGGAGTTTTTTGACTCTGTCCATGTAGGACATGTGTTTAATGCCTAGGATCCTCTTCATGAGGTACTTCTGTGGCCTCTCCAGCTGTTGCAGGTGTCTAGTGAGGTACATGCCAAATGGGGCATTATATTCAATGACTGGCCTAATGAGGGAAGAGTAGAGAGAGAGATATGATGACCTGGAACAACTAGTCACCTCTGCCACTAGGGGAGATAATATACTAGACCTGATCATCACAAACATGGGGACAAAATGCTCCACACCGGAGGTGTACCCCTCACTAGTGAGATCTGATCACAAACTAATCACCCTGGATATACATATCCCACCTCCACCCCCAGCACAAAAGACCACAGTGAAAAACTTCTCAAAAGCAGACTTCACTCTTCTTAAGACTGAGATGGTATCCTTTAAGCCCACTGGGCCAGTGGATACCACATCCCACAATGCTGAATCCTTCACAAATGCTTTCTATGGACATCTCCAAGAATGCATGGATCATGCAATCCCAAATAAATCCAAGTCCCTCTCCACCAAAGGCAAGCGTCCTGTCTGGTGGACCTCAGCCATTAACAAATTGTATAACAAAAGAAGGAAGCTACTGCACGACAGAGCAAAATCTCATAAAGGGAAGACATCTCTGATCAACACTAGTAGAAAACTATGTTCTCTCATAAAAGCATCCAAGGCCAACTTTGAGAGAAAAATCGCTAAGGACACTAAAGATAACCACAAAGCCTTCTTCAGCTATGTTAGAAACCTGGGCGGAAACCCTCAGATATGCTCAGAGTTAGTTCACAACAACAAAAAAATACACTGAACCCACAGATATTGCCAACATTCTGGCTGACAGGTTCTGTGCAAATTTCTCCCCTCCCTCACCCCCAAAAGAAGAAATACTTATCCCAGCTGAATGTAATCTCCCAGTCATCTCAGATGTCCAGGTGAGAGCCGCCCTCAGCAAAGCTAAAAACACAGCATCAATGGGACCTGACGGTATCCCGGGTTTCATGCTATATGAACTCCAAGAGGAGCTAAACCCGCACATAAAAATGCTATTTAACCTTAGCCTTACTACAGGATATGTACCTGAACATTGGCGTACAGCAACAGTGGTCCCACTCCACAAAGGGGGTACCTCTACAGACCCTGGGAACTACCGCCCCATAAGCTTAACCAGCCTGGTCTGCAAAGCTATGGAAAGAATCATTATGGAACTCATAAACAGAGACATTGGGGACCTACAGACACTTGATCCCACCCAGTTCGGCTTTGTAAAGGGCAGATCCTGCCTTTTGAACCTGGTTTACTTTTTCAAAACAGTCACTAGAGCCATTGATGAGGGCAAAGCAGTTCATACAGCCTACCTGGACTTGGCTAAGGCCTTCGACACAATACCCCACTCAGGCATCATAGATAAGCTCAACAGCTTAAATGTAAACCCTTATGTCACTAGATGGGTTGCAAACTGGCTAAAGGACAGTACCCATAAAGTTAAGATCGCTGTAGCAATGTCAGACTCAAAGCCAGTCACAAGTGGTGTCCCACAGGGATCTGTCCTGGGACCCCTCTTGTTTGGCATTTATTTCTCAGATGTTAAAGCAAACATGGGAGGGTTGTGGCTGACAAAGTTCACAGATGACTGCAAACTAGGCGCCATAGTCGATACACCAGCGGACACATACATCCTACAAAAAGGCCTCACAGAAATGGACAACTGGTGCCGGAGTCATGGCCTTAAACTAAATGCCAAAAAATGTATAGTCATCCCCTTTGGGAAAAACAAAGTACCCACAAATTATCACATAGACAGCAACCCACTGAGTATGGAAAAAGTAATCAGAGACCTAGGGACCCAGGTCAACAGCGACCTCTCATTTGACACCCACGTTGCCAAAGTGGTTAGAAAGACATTCTACCTTGCGCACCTTATCATGAAGGGATTCACATCCAGATCCAAGGATGTCATTGTACCCTATACTCCTCCCTCATCAGACCCATGATTGAGTACAATGCCCCATTTGGTATGTACCTCACCCGGCATTTGCAACAGCTGGAGAGACCACAAAAGTACCTCACCAAGAGGATCAAGGGTCTCCAACATATGTCTTATTCTGCCAGACTAAAGAAACTCCAGCTCTATTCAGTAGCATACCGCCTGCTCAGAGGTGATCTCTGCCTGACGTACAAGGCCATGTCCAATCAGGAACTGATGGACATGCTCCACCTCAAAAAATCCAAATCCATCAGAACCACGAGAGCTAAAGACTTAAAATTCGGCACAAGTATGAATAGGACATGCTGGAGGGATAGATTCATAACCCAGAGGATTCCCATGCTCTGGAACAGAATCCCAGTTCATGTTAGGCAGAGCCCCTCACTAACTCTCTTCAAGAGAAATCTTGATGAGTGGATGGGAGATCGTAAGTTTACCCCAGGGGTCACATCTGTGTCACTACTAGACAGGGGCACAGTAAACTAATTCTATTATATAAGGGGACCTTCATTGTGTCACTACTAGACAGAGGCACAGTATTCTAAATCTATTCTGTGCATTTTTGTACCATTTCATGGGGTGGCGAAAGCCACATCACTATGGCTAGGCTTAGAAATGCCCCAGGGCAGATAGCCTAGTACTAAGCTATGAAACTATGAAACCTTCTTCCTGCATGCAAAACCCTTAGTAATGAGATGTGCCACATAGAAGGACTTTCTGACTACAGTGGCAACGTGATGATCGAAGGAGAGGTTGCTGTCAACCTGCATCCCCAGATCTCTTATAATGCTTTCAGTGTTCCGTGGGCTCCCATTAATGTGGTAATTAGTGGGAAATTATTTTTTACCAAAGGGGATGACGACACATTTTTTGGCATTAAGCTTAAGGCCATGGTTTTGACACCAGTCATTGGTCACAGTGAGGCCTTTCTTTAGGATGTCTACATTACTTGGGGAGTTAATAATGGCTCCCAGCTTGCAGTCATCTGTGAACTTGGTCAGCCAGAGTCCCTTTGTGTTGGCCTGGACTTCTGAAAAGTAGATGCCAAACAGGAGAGGACTCAGGACCGATCCCTGTGGGACTCCACTCATGACTGCTTAGCAATCTGACTAGGAGTCCGCTACTTTCACATTGTATGTTCTATCTGTGAGCCAATTTGCAACCCACCTAGTGTTATAGGGGTCGATGCCTAGTTTGGTGAGTTTATCGATAATTCCTGAGTGAGGAATGGTATCAAAGGCCTTGGCCAGATCGAGATAGGCTGTATGTACTGTCTTACCTTTATCCACAGCCAGGGTGATTGACGCAAAGAAGTCAACCAGTTTGAGCAGGCATGATCTCCCTTTCACAAAGCCAAATTGCATGGAGTCCAGAGTTTGGAGATTTCCTATATCTTTGTTAATCAGGTCCATGATGATGCACTCCATAGCTTTACATATCAGACTTGTCAGGCTAATGGGGCAATAATCCCCAGGGTCTGTAGTCGCTCCCCCTTTATGGAGAGTGATGACTGAAACTGTGCACCATTCGGTAAGGACAAAGGCCTGAGGTGAGGTTGTGAGTGAACAGGGCATACAGATGTGGCGCCAGTTCGCTTTGTAGTTCATGTAGAACACAGCCAAGGATATTATCGGGTCCCATAGAAGCTGTATTTTTGGCCTTGGACAATGCAGCTTTAACCTGTGCTGCAGTAATGCTGGGTGCCTGTCATTCTTCCAGTATTGTAACTGGTCCTTTGGGGGGGTAAAGTTGGCACTGAATCTGTCGGCCAGTATGTTGGCAATAGCTGTTGGCTCAGTATAGGAGGTACCATTGTGCAGTAACTCAGAGCAAATCTGGGTATTGCCATGGAGGTTCTTGCTATAGCTATAGAAGGCTTTGTGATTGTTTTTAGTGTCTGCTGCAATTCTGCCATCATAGCTGGCTTTAGAGGATTTGATGAGGGATCCCATCCTTTTGTTGAGGCCAATAATGGAGATTTTCCAGTCCTAGGACTTCACCTTTTTCCTGCAACAGTTTCTTCCTGCTGTTGTACAGTTTATTAATGGCAGGGGACCACCAGATTGCCTTCCTGTTTTTGGAGAAGGGCATCTTGGTTCTGTTGGGTATGGCTAGTTCCATGCATTTATGTATGTGTTCATACAGTGCATTGGTGTATGATTCGGCAGTCATGCAGCTATTTTCCATTGGTATGGGTGCCATGAAGTTAGCTGTTTTTAGGAGTCCAAAGTCAGCTTTGGAGAAGTTTTTCAAGGTGGTTACCTTTGCAGAGGGTATGGGTGAGATGTGGATTTCCATGGTGATTAGTTTATGGTTAGATCTAACCAGGGAGGGATTGACTATTGGTGCAGAGCAACAGTCGCCTATGTTAGTAATAACCAGGTCAAGGATGTTGCTTCCTGTAGTGGGGGTCAGAATGAACTGGTCCAGGGCATTGGAATTGATGAATTCCAGGAAGTGTTGGGCCAGTGTATTAGTGCTTGAGTAGTTTTCCCAGTTGGTGGAGGGGTAGTTGAAGTCTCCTAGTAAGAGAGTGTTGGGTTGGTCCTTGATAGATTCCAGGGTGCTCTGGAATGTAACGTGGGAGTCTAGAGAACATGGTTGGGAACCTATAGCAGGCTATGACCTGGATCACCGTCTTACCCAATGTTAGTTGTACCTGAAGTATCTCAGATGCATTATGCTGGGCTACTAGTCTGGAGGTTTGCATATTCTTTATGAATATGGAGACACCACCACCTTTGGAGCTTAGGTCCATGTTTTGAGGCTGAAAGGTGTGGAATAAATTAGAGCCTGGTAGCACATGGGTGCTTTCTGCCGCTTTAAACCAGGTCTCCGTTACAGCACAAATATCAATGTTCTCCATTTTGAGGAGTGCTTCAAGTGAGTGCATCTTGAGATTTAGACTTCTAGCATTGAGCAACATGACCCTTAGATTACATTTATTTATAGCTGTTGTGCAGCGGTAGCATTATTGCCTCACAGCAAGAGGTTCTCCCGTTCGATTCTCGGCTGGAGTGCAGGGAGTGTCTTCTGTGTGGAGTCTGCATGTCCTCCCCACGGTTGGGTGGGCGTTCAAAAGATATCAGTAAATGGGCGTGCCTTCATTGAAGGTTGAACGTCGAGCTGGCACCTCGGCGTTCGTCAAAATCTACTGCCAATCATTAGCGGACCGGAGTTCCGCTGTGGCGACCCCTAACCAGGAAAAGCCGAAAGACAACAACAGCATTATGGTAATTTGGTCTTTGGAACACCACCTAAAAAAGGCACTATAGGGGTGGCAAGAGCCTTAGCCAGTACCCGGAAACCCAGGGGTGACAGATACAGACCATCTCTAGCAAAGCATCGAGGTCTGTCAGGCATGTCATCCCAAGCAGACATATACTGGAGCCTCTTATAATGACACCAGAAACTTTGCCAATTGTTAAAGTCAATCATTTTTTGTTTGTACTGCGGTATCATTCTGGGTGATGGTAGGATACTTCTCAGGGCTAGTGTCATATCTGCCTGGGCCACATAATCTGAGAGATCCACCATGTCTCTTTTCATGTAGTCCAGGGAGGTGCATCTCAAGTCATTCACACCCACATGGACAATGACAGAGTCATACTTGTACTTGTTGTGGAGTGACCTGAGTACATGTGTTATATGTGTTATGTGTTGGATTCTGGCACAGCTGACTGTTACCTTCTCCTTATTCAAACTAGTGAGTGGGACATCTGTGTGCCTCACTACTGAATCACCTATGATTAGTATATTGGGCAAGGTGTTTAACCTTAGGAGCTTAGGTTGAGGGGCACACTGGGGAGGTGAGATATGTGTCCTGTGGTTTGTGCTGTGTTGTGGTGGTCAAGTGCATTTCTGTCTTGGAGGTTTCTGCTGTTTGGGTAAATTTCTATTGAGAGCCTCCACAAAGGTGGGTGTGTGGTTTGTGTTTTTATGTGAGAGCTGTGATAGTGGGTATTTTGGAGGGCTATGTGTTCCTTATGTATGTTCTTGTAGTGTGGTGCAGGTGTTGCCCTTCTCCTCTTGACCAGCTAGTCCAGTCTTGGCTGGAGAGTGTATAACTTCCAGTTGGGTGATATAAGAGCATCTCTCACAAGTCTGAGTGTTGGGAGGTAAGAAGAGAGGGTTGTCTGTATACATGAGGCAGTTGCTACACTGTCTCAGAATGCCCAAGTGCACCAGGTTAATAGGAGAAAGCACAGGAAACTGCCCTTTAATCATGCCAGGAGGGGTGGTCATAACTGCTAAGTACTGGAGCTATTTCTGTGAAGAATGACTAGTGTTGATGGCACTTAGGTGTGCTACAATAATTGCTACAAAAACCTGTTGAAGTGCAAAGTGATTAGGCTATCTGACGTGCAAGAGAGAAAGAACTAGCAAGATCTAAGGGAAAAACTGAAGAGCAGACTGTAGGAGACCAAGCTGTTTGGTTTGTGGTTGTACACAATGTTCATCAGAGCAGGGTCCAGGGCTGCCTTGTAGGCCAAGCAAAGATCGCCGGTCAGTAGTCTGTAGGAGACCAAGTATAGAGACAGGGTTTTGAGGTGATCCGCATATGATAATTTGTTCATGTCTTCTATTCTTATTGTAAGGAAGCTTTTATGATGTTCCAGTTGCTGCATGTGTCTGGTCAGGTACATAACAAAGGGGGCATTATACTTAAAGATGGGCCTGATGAGTGCCGAATATAGTAGAACAATGAATTTCCTGGACCTAGATGTCATGCCCTTACTTAGAAGTTGAGAATCACAGAAAAAGATTTCCTTACTACCTTGGACCCATGTTGATCGAAGGCAAGGTTATTATTTACATGTGTTCTTAGATCCCTAACTAGTGGGTCAACTCTTAGGGGTGTTTCATTGATGACATAGTTTTCTGAGGTTACCCCATTATTAACTAGGATTTATACATGACACCAAATGTGCAGGGACAGAGATTCCTGGACTTAGTAAACACAAACTCCCTGAACCACATTGTCAATATGCCAATCAGGGGCACAATCATACTGGATCTGTTCACATGTTGGAGAGACAGATATATCTCTCAGAGATTGCCACTCCTCTGGAATAAGCTCCCACGTCACGTGAAGCAGAGCTCCTCAATGACCTTGTTTAAGGGCAAACTTAACAATTGGATGGGTGACCATAAATTCACCCTGGAGGTGGCAACTATGTCCCTCATGGATGGGGTAGCTGGTATTGACCATAGAATCACTCTGCTAACACTGACCATCTAACTATGGTCAAATAGGATAGACAGATTTTTATATGGCTAGGCTTTTAAAGGCCCTAGGGCCATTAGCCTAGTAACCTGTTATGCACCTACAGTATGAACCTATGGACCACACTAATATGGGACAGAACTGCACAGCCCCTAGTGTAATGCCTTTTCTGGTAAGATCAGATAACAAAATGGTCTGCTTTGAAGTAAAAATAAAACCCAAAACCCCAGCTAGTCCTAGAACATTCAGAAACTACTCTAAAACAAACTTCCTACTGCTAACCTGGCAAATTTTCAAGGCCCCCTAAACCACAAGAACACTGCTGCCTACACAGACCTATTCACATAAACATTATACAAGCATGTTAACAGCTATATAGAGGCAGCTGGACCCACCTTGAATAAGTACAGAAATAACTCAAAAAAACAAGCCACCTTGGTAGAATCACAGCATAACAGAAGGAAGAAAATTGTGGCAAAAATTAGGAAGTGTAGCACCCAGCAGGATAAAAGCACTCTCATTAAACTAAACAAACAAAGAATCAAAGAAAGAAAGAAAGAAACCAACAAACAAAATTCAGAGGACAAATAAAGTCTACCAAAACCAAATTTGAGGTAAACCTGGCCTCCCAGGCCAAGGACAACCACAACATTCTTTAGCTGTGTCTGCAACCTCAAAGGCAATACACATTTGTGAGCAGAGATCATTATTAATGGAACTATCTACACTGAGCTGGAAGATATAGCAAACACCTCTGAATCACCTAAACTATCTTGAAATACATTAATTGCAGCCAGGTACTCCAAACAAGCATCCGGGACCTCACAGATACTTGGGTAAAATGGACATCCACCTGAAAATAGTGTAGGTCAGTTGTTAAGGGAGTTTTATTTTAACTAAACTACAGAAATCTCTAAAAGGCTTAAAGTGTATCTAGTGAGCACATTGCCTGGGCTGGTAGCTCAAACAGGTTTTCCTGGCCAATATCTAACCCAATAAGCCTACATTTAGCCATAAATACAAGTAGCGCAGATACAATATCACACTCATGTAATCCAGCTGCTGAAAAAGGATATGGTAACTGAGTATACTCCAATAAACCCTGGCTGGGTCTATATTAGAAGACCGACTGTTTAGGTGATCGAACACCTAAACATCGATTCTTCTAATATCAGAAGCAAAAAATGGCGAACGGCTGATTTAACGCAGGGAAAGATTTCCCTTGGCCGTACACTGGAGTTTGCTATTTCCCTACTGTTGAGCGATCCCAGAGTTGGTATATTTAGTTAGGGGGGAGTGGGGGGCGAAGATGTAAAGTAATGTTTTTTGTGTTGTGGCCGAGGGATGTGTTTCCCTGCGATGTTCAACTTTGTGCGGCTCAACATTAGAAGATCGATGTTTAGGTGTTCGATCACCTAAACAGTCGGTCTTCTAATATAGACCCCCCTGGCTAAGCAGTCATTACTCTGTAACTTTTGTTAATAAAAGGCTCTAATCATCAGCAAGTTAAATAATCCTTACTTTTTAAATAAAGTGCTTCTGAACTGGAAAACGAGTTAACTGAGTTAAAACAAACCTGGATAGCTAATAATTTTTCTTTTGGTGGATGCCATGGTCTGGCTCTTTAAGTTGAACCTTACTGGTACCTGTAGCTGCTCCCCCCCAATATCCAGTGTGAGTTTACTTTAACTCCTGGATAAATGGATGCCCTTTTGAAAATTTCTTCCATGCTGTGCAGAACCATGGCATGTGTGCTTCACTAGCAGGTAACTTTTAATAAATATTCTGGCCCTGTGATTACAAAATACTGGATTTTGAAGATATTTAAGGGAAAACAATCTTTGTTTACTTTAGATATTGAAATATGTATGCTAATAAATTACTGAAGATATAGCTGCACTGTTTGTCTACTGGCGTTTTGTAATGGTTATATTAAGGGACTGAGTGTTAAGCTACATAGATGTTTTCTATCTAAAACAATACTGATTTTTAAACTGCTTTGACTGTAAAAAGATTCTGATATCCAATTACTGTGGTCATAGTTGCACTATTATTTTCTGGCGTTCTGAAATGTTAGCATTGAGGGATGTATTATAGTAAGAGTTTAAGCCGCATACACTTTTTGTACTTAAAAACAATAGTTATTTCAAACTGCTTTGAAAGCAAAAAGATACTGGCATCCAGTTACTGAGGACTTGGTTGTGCCAGTGATATGTAACGTTTGCATTGTGGCAATCAACTTTACAAAGATTTTAAATTGCAGTTCTTGCTGCTTTAAAGGAATGTGAATATAGAATATTTGCAAGAAGTGTATAACCTGTGCTGTATACTGGAAATAACCTTTCTCTGGGTATCTTTGTAGTGCTGTTATTGCTATCAACATTTTCATTTCAGTCACCGCTGAATCATTTAAGCTACCCTGAAACACATTAACTGTGACCACATATTCCAAACAAGCATCTGGGACCTCACAGATACTCGGGCAAGGAGGAGAACCACGTGAAAATAGTGTAGGTCAGCTGTTAAGGGAGTTTTATTTTAAATAAACTAGAGAAAACTTTTAAATGCTTAAATTGTAGCTAGTGAGCACATTGCCTGGGTCTGTAGCTCAGACAGATTTTCCTGGCCACTATATAACCTAATAAACCTACATTTAGCCGTAAATACAAGTAACACATGAAGAATATGTCACTCATGTAATCCAGCTGCTGAAAAGGATATAGTAACTGAGTATACTCCAATAAATCCTGGCTAAGCAGTAATTACTCTGTAACTTTTGTTAATAAAATGCTCTAAGTACCAGCAAGTGAAATAATCCTTACTTTTTAAATAAAGTGCTTCTGACATGGAAAACGAGTTAACTGGGTTAAAACAAACCTGGACAATTGATAATTTTTCTTTTAGTGCATGCCACAGTCTGGTTCTACACGCTCTGTTCCCCTACCATACCCCCATTTTCCACCCACTCCCTGCTATGGCTAAATTTATTTTAAACAAGCCACACCCATAAGCCTATTACCAAACCCAACTAACACACTAAATTATATCACTTTTACATAATACTAGTCTCCCCCCATAACAAGATAGAAATACTTATAACTAATATAACTCTCCCAACTAATACAATACAGCAATACATTTACAAAAATTGTTACTATCATTAACGTTTAAATAAATCGACATGATACTCCTCCATGTTAATGCAATAATAATCCTAACAATAGCAGCAAACCACATTATTCTCAATAGGTTAACAACCACCTATAATACTCCATTTCCCTTTCCAACACAAATAAAACCTTTAAATATTAAAATATCACCCTTAATCTACCATTTTACTTATATTGATCAGATTACCTATACTATAATACCACAGCAAAATAATCCCAATGTCTCACTGAAATATAACACATCCATAGTAAAACTCCTCAAGACCATAACACACATCGCCTCACAGTTAACCCTTAGAAGAGAGATCCATCTAAACCCTGGCCCCCAACACCAACCCATTCCAACAAACACCCCAATATAGCAGCCACAGTTTACTAAACCTCCCTCAGAAAGGATCTAACCTCCTATTATTAAATTTGAATATTAGAAGTATCGTTAACAAAACCCAACAACATCACCCCACTCTTACCCACTACTCTGTTGACATCATTTTGATTATTGAAACCTGGTTAAAAATCAGAAATTAACAATAATGAAATTCTACCTCCAGGTTACAGTATGTATAGGGTAGATAGAAAGGGCAAAAAAGTAGGGGGAATAGGCATTCTATTTAAAAGTAACCTTATTCTAGAGATCCTTACCCGGTCAGGCGGGGAGGGGAGAGCCCCACCGGGGCTCTCACTTCTGGCTCAAAGCGCCTGGGAGCAACCTGCTCTGGGGACAGTGTCAGGTGGGGAGTTTGACTTGGGTGGTACACCTGTCAAAGAGTAACACAGGTGTCCTAAGGCGAGCTCAGGGAGGACAGAAACCTCCCATGGAGCAGAAGGGTAAAGGCTCACTTGATCTTGATTTTCAATATGACTAGAGACCGTGAAAGCGGGGCCTCACGATCCTTCTGGCTTTTTGGGTTTTAAGCAGGAGGTGTCAGAAAAGTTACCACAGAGATAACTGGCTTGTGGCAGCCAAGTGTTCATAGTGAGGTCTCTTTTTGATCCTTCGATGTTGGCTCTTCCTATCATTGTGAAGCAGAATTCACCAAGCGTTGGATTTTCACCCACTAATACATACTCCTGATTTCGATAATACAGAAGTAATCTTTACAAAGCTTAAGATCAACTCCAAAATACTTAAACATAGTTGGAGCCTATATATCTCCAGGTAACAACCTTTCCACCCTAGAACACATCCTCTACTGGTCCTCAAACTCTCTTCCCCAGGAAACAATTTTTATCTGGGACTTCAACATAGATTGGAATAATTGTTACTCACAAAACCCTTCAAATCACATAAACCTCCATGGCTTCACCCAAATCATACAAACGCTCACTAAAACTAATAAAACATCAAATAGGCAATACATCCTTGATTGGATATTAACAAACATAACTTGTTTGTCTTTGCATGCTGGTTGTCTTCCAGATAGTCTCAGCAATCATTTTCCAACTTTTCTACTTAGGCAGTGAATGAATCCAGCAAAACTCACCAGCTATCACGGAATTAGAAACAAAAAAAAAATTTAAAAATCAGAATTTCATATCCACAATTAAACTCTGTACTTGGGTTCCACTGAAACATCTCCCCCTAGAGGAAACTATAGAATTCTTCAACTTAACTTTCCTGAACATTCTGAATAGACTAGCTTTGCCAAGAGTAGTAAGAATAAAGACCAACTATACCTCAAAGTTAACAAAAGAAACCAAATCACTATTAAAAGAGAGAGATAAAGCTTGGAATCTGTGACAAAACAACAAAATACAAGTGACTAAATAGGCATATCAAAATCTTAGAAATAAAGCTGAAAAACAAATCAAACAGGAGAAGATTAATCACTACCAAGACATTTAAACTAAACATCAAAACATCCCTCAGATGTTTTGGTCTGCTATTCATAAAATCCTACAACTTGGAAATACCAGTACTCCCACCCCTATAACCACTAACAACTCAGGCTCTTTAGCTATACAATTTAATAAGTATTTCAGAGTCCATACTAGCCCTAACAAATAATACCTGCTCCACCACCTTCACAGAAATTCCCACAGCAAGCCCAGATAGCAGCACCTTTCATTTTCAACATGTACAAACACACACTATAAAAAAACTACAAAAAAAAACTGAAATCAACAACCCTAGCAGCTGATAACTTACCAACTGAATATCTCAGTTTGGCTGCTGATCCCATCTCCTGCCCAGTATCCATCTTAATAAAGGAATCCATCTCTGAACAAAAGGTACCAGCAATCTAGAAAATTTCGCACATCATTCTGCTACACAAAGGGGGAAGATCATTAGGGTCCAAACGGAGAGATGAAAAGTCAGCAAGAAAAGAAGAGCAGTAGTGCTAAAACTAAATTCATCCTCAAGTCTTGGTGAGTACCTTCACGAGGTAGACCCTGTTTTCTACAAAATCTCACCAAGGTGACACTGATATATACACTGTATTCATATAGCATATATCATGGACAGAACAGGTCAAAAATTAAAAGAGATAACTGGGTGCACAAGACTCAGGATTAAAAAGTATCCAATCCTGGTAGGCCCACTGGTACCAGGACTGGAAATAAATGACTGTAAAATCCTCAAAATATGGAAACATTCCTACAATGGGGCCAAGCCAGGGCCAGGGGGAGGATGGTCCCCCTGTTGTAGAAGGAAGTATGAGTCCACAAAAATCACAAACACTGATAGGCCAAATAAGAGACATGAAGACGACAGAATGGACTATTGAGGATAACAAAGAAATTATATAATGTTACTATTACTCAAAAAGCCCAGAATTTCCAGACAGACGATATACAAAAAGATTAAGAGATAAATTAGCGGAAAGAAAAATACTTCCACAGGAAAAACTGTCAGAAGCTTCAAATGAAAATTTGCATTCATTAATACAACAGATTTGTGAAAAACAGTATATAGATCAAGAAACTTTGATCTGTTTGGAAAAAGAAGCATATGAGGAAGTGCGAAAATATAAACAACAAAACCAAGATATTTGAAAAGTATAAAAAAGAAATATGGACATGGGAAAGAGAGAGATATTTGATATGATGCAATATCTATGCAAAGGAGAAAAACAAATTAATCAATATAAAGAAGGCAGCCCCAAAGATATTTGAAGAGAAATACAGGCAAAGGTATCCAGATGTGGAAAAATTCACAATAAGAAAAATAATATCACAAAGGTGGAACGTGGAAAAGAAGATTAGTAAAGCAGAAGTTAAAAAAATAAAAGATGAAGTTATGGAGTGCCCGGGAAATGAAGGATTTGGCGTAGAAGGTCTAACACAGGTTACGTCACAGGCCTAAAGCAGATGCCATATGCTGTCCGTCTAAAAAAACTCCAGCTATACTCTGTGGCATATCGTCTTCTCAGAGGCAATCTCTGCTTAACATACAAGGCCTGTTGGACATGCTCCACTTAAAGAAATCCCAGTCCCTCAGAGCCACACGCTCCAGTGATCTAAACCTTGTCATCACAATGAACAAAACATGCTGGAGGGATAAGTTCCTGACCCAGAGACTCCTGATACTCTGGAATAGACTGCCCATACATGTCAAGCAGAGCACCTCATTGGCCCTCTTCAAAAGGAACCTTGATGATTGGATGGGAGATAGGAAATTCACCTTGGGGATTATGTCAGTCGCCCTGCTAGACAAGGGCCCAGAGAAGTAAATATTGTGGGAAGAAATATCCAGGGAATTGGGAATTGTTATGGCTAGGCTTGCATAGGCCCTAGGGCTGATAGCCTAGTACTAACCTATGAACCTATGAGTCCCCAAAGTAAGGAGAAGCAGGAAGATCAGGAAACATCTGAAGAAGAAATGTGGACATGGGAAAGAAAAATAGATCTAAATTTATGCAAAGGAGAAAGCAAAACTAATCATTATAAAAAGAGTAGCATAAAAGGTATTTAGTGATACAGGCAAAGGAATCCAGACATGGAAAACTTTGCAATACAAAAAATAAGAAGACAAAGAGGAAAAGTAGAAAAGGAGATCAGTAATGGAGAAGTTAAAGAAATAGAAACTGAGGTAATGAAGTACCTCCAAAGTGAAGGATTCAGTGTAGAAAATCTAATTCAGAAAGCACCACAACATGATAGAGCAATGTATATCCAAATTAAGAGGAAACCAGTGGAACAGGAAGCAATTGATCAGGTGCCATATGAATATAATTTGGAGCCTTCCACAGGAAACCTGTATAAACGTTCACTTGAAGCTAGACAGCAAGGAAAGGAACAGGAAACTGTGGAAACTCTGATGCAGTCAATGTTGAGGAGTGATAGGCCAGTGAGTTCCAATATGGCAGAACAACAGATGACACAGGATGAAATTGAAGAGAATGTGCCACAGGAAGATGCTATAGAACTTTCTATAGAATGCCCGCAGGAACTGGAAAACAGGGGATGTGCCCTCAGTTTAGAAGAAAATTTGCTAAGAGAAGAATTGCTTAATTTAATAGACATGGACAGATATATAAAGATCAATGAAAGAAACATACTGCAGAAGATTAATAAAACCCAAAAAGTCAGAAGTCTGATAAAACAAATGAACACAGTAATTAGGACTGTTCATAGAGATCCATGCGATATAAAAGAAGTAAACAGGATATATTACTGTTCAGCTAAATTAATAACTGATAAAGTTCTACCACAGGAACACAGGGTAGCGAGGGAAAAGAAGGGGGAGAAATCAAATCCCATCATGGAAATATCGAATAGAGAAACTATAAAGTAGCTAAGACAAGAAATGTCACTGTTAGAAGACTATAGAAGAGGGAACAGATCAACAAAAATACTATGAAAGATAGATGTGATAAAAGAAGTGAGCATTATTTGAACAGTCCAGGATCTATCATGCACTACAGCAAATAAACTAAACATTTCAGCACTGGCAGAAAAACTTAGAAAATATGCAGATAAATATAAAGGAAAAGTACAAAATAAGCAACTGGAAAACAAGATAAAAGGAATTGAAGGACCACCAAAAAGAGAAGAAATAGAAACATTTTGGAGAAGTATCTATGAATATCCCATGGAACACAACAAAGATGCTAAATTGATCGAAGAAGTTAAAGAAAGAATAAGAAGTTTAAAGGTACAAGATATGAAATGGGATCAAGTAACAGCCAAAGACACTGAAATAAAGTTAAGAAAAGCCTCTAATTGGAAAACCCAGGCCCAGATGCAGTACCCAACTTTTGGCTAAAAGCATTAACATCTTTGTACGAAGATTTAGACATGAGTAAGAACTATTTATATGCGCACCCCAAACAGAAACAAACCTGTCTAACAACAGGAAAAACAATGCTCCTGCTTAAGAGTGAATTGGCAAGCTACCCTAAAAATTATACACCGATAACTTGCCTTCCAACGATGTATAAACTATACACGGGAATTGATGCTGACAGAGTTGAGTCATTTAGAAGAAAACTCAATTATGGCAGTAGAACAAAAGGGCAATAAAAGATAGTCATATGGAACAAAGGATCATTTGTTGTTAAATAAAGTCATAGTGGAGAACTATAAAAAGGAGAAGAATTTAAGTATGGCATGGATTATCTACAAAAAAGCATTTGATAGTATTCCACATTCATGGATAAAAGACTGCTTAAAAATGTATAAGATACATAATACACTGATCGACTAAATTACAGTGACCATGAAAAAGTGGCAGACCACTTTGCAATTAAGCCATGATAAAGGACAAATTATTATCCCGGGGATAAAAATTCAAAGGGTGATATTCCAAGGTGACTCTCTGTCACTGTTGCTATTCTGCCTTGCCGTTAACCCATTAAGCTGTCTACTTAACAGCTTGGACCACGGCTATAATTTGGCTCCTAGAAAACAACAGTGTAAAGACCTCTCGCATTCACTTTGTCGATGATTTAAAACCGTATAACTCATCATATGAGGAACTGAAAGCACAACTGCAAGTTTTCAAAATGTTTTCAGATGATCTAAGAATGTCATTTGGTATTGATAAATGTGCAAAAGCAACCTTTAAAGACTGCAACACTAGGAAAACATCAGTTTGGGATAAGAATGTGATATAAAAGAACTTGAGCAAGAAGGAGTGTATTAATATTTGGGAACTGATGAAGGTTCAACAATAAAACACAAACAAATATGAATAAAACTTAGTAAGGAATATTTCAGAAGATGTAAGTTAATCCTGAAAACAGCACTAACATCTAGGAACAAAATCCAAGCTATACACTAATATGCTCTTCCTCTCCTAACATAGTTTTGGAGTGATTGACTGGCTCCAAAACGTGTTGGATAGAATAGATAGGAAAACAAGAAGGATGTTTCAGGCTCACCAAATGATTTATAAAAATCCGTACATACCAAGATTATATATTTCCCATTCTGAAGGAGGGATGGACCTCCTTGAAATTGATTACATGTACATATCTGCAATTGTGGGACTCCAGACATATCTGCCGACCTCACAAGACCCAAACATAGTGAAAGTTTTGAAACATGAGGAGAATAAATTGAAGATGACGTCTCTGCTTAATCTAGCAGAAGCATATCGGCGTCAAGCAGGAATGGAAATCAAACCAGAAGTAGATAAAAATCAGGTAGCAACTGAATGTGCCAAAAAACAAAAGAAAGAATATAAGGTGAAGGACAAGATGAGAAGGCAGAAAATGTGAGAAATGCATAAATATAGTAGGAAGTATAGAAAACTTTGAGAAAGAACCTCATGTTGATCAGGAATGAACACAGGAATGGTTAAGGAGAGGCGAATTGAAACCAAGAGATGAAAGGTTAATATTGGTGGCCCAAGATAGTGGGCTACATACATGTTGGTTTACAAAGTCCATTGAACATGTGGGAGAAACAGACAAATGTAGGTTTTGTAAAACAGAATTAGGAACAGTTGCATACCTCATTGCTGGTTGTGGCATACTAATGGTAGACGGACTGTCTACTGGAAGACATAATAATGTGGTAAGATTGTTGCACTGGTGATTGTGCAAACATTATGGTATTGAAGTGGCTGAAAAACACTGGAAACATGAGGCACAAAGCTTCATAGAAAATGAAGTCTACATCACATGGGATCATCCATTACCAACAGTTCAAAAAATAGATGCTAGAAAACCAGATATAATGGTCCAAGAAAAGAAGACAAAAGTAGCATTGATCATTGAAATCGCAACACCCAGTGACTACAGTGTCTTGCATGGAGAGAGATACAAAGTTATAAAATATCAGGATTTGCAAGCAGAAAAAAGAGCAATGTGGAAGAAAGATACCCAGATAGTTCCAATAATAGTAGAGCAACGGGTCTTATAAAAAAGAGTCTACAATCATATTTAGATATGGTGCCAATACATGTAACTCCATATGAATTGCAGAAGGAGTCATAACTGGGCACATTACGGGTGCTGTGAAAAGCACTTTTGGCTAACATCAAAGGGTGAAAAAATACTAATTTCATGAACTTTAATCGTACTTTGACTTAGGAATGGGATCCATTCCCGTCATGGTATTAGAAACCCAAAAGATTTGGGGGAAAAAAAAGGAAGATCATTAGAACTGTACAATAGCTATATTGTCACCCCTGTCTAAAGTTCTAGAAGGATGCATCCACTTGCAGATTATGCAATATAGCCGTGATAACAATCTGATATCCAAAACCCAACATGGATTTCTGTCCTACCACAACACTACTTCCGCCCTAATGAGTTTCACAAACATCATTAATCAACATAGGAACAACAGTAAAACAGTATCCTCCATTTTATACATCTATCAAAAGTATTCAATACCGTCTCTCATAACAAACTTATACAAGTACTGTTAGAACTAAACCTTAGTCAATCCACAGTTACTTGAGACTTGAGTAACTTTATAACACACCATTGCCTTGTTCTCAAACAGCTTAACTGACTAGAATTACCTCAGCTCTTAACTTATAACCAACTTACTTTGACCCATACACTTCTAAATAAACCTGAAAAAAAAACTTGCTCTGCAAAACCTTCTACTCCCCTACACTAGTAGCCAGTCTTTATGCTGAAATAATAACTCCTTCTTAAAAGTTACCAAATCCAACAATGCCACTGGAAATTCCCTCTATTCTACATGCATATCCAAAATCTGGAACTCATTGCCGACAGATATATGGACAACTACAAATGCTCTGCAGATTAAAAAAGACCCAAATCCCATTTATTGAATACAAAGCTATGCTTATGCAACAACCCTGGATAACTTAAGAATGCCTTCTTTCAAGCACCCCCCCCCCCTATCCAACTCCTCTATCCTCTCTTCCTTATTCTTCTTGTCTTCTCCACACCATCCGTTCCTTCACAATAATTAGTTTGACCCAATCTCTGCCCCAAAAACTTCCAGCAACGTTTCTCAATTAGTAACTGGTCTATTTTCTCACTGTTATTATCGCTCCCTGATAATATAGTATTATTTACCTGTGTTACCTCTCCATAGTTATGCACATACATAAAGTATTTGGTAGATAGACATATCAGTATCCTCTGTTATTAGCAATATATAAAACTGATGTAAAAACATAATAAATGGAGAACACTTGTGCCGAAATTCACAAATAAAACCAAAAATAAGGCACAAGTCACCAGCCAAATCCAAGGTATAGTTTAATACAATTTGACACTTGAAACACAAAACCAGGGAAGCATGGATGCCATGTAAATCACTGCATTTTCATAAAAAACACTTCATTAGATGCTAAAAGCACCTTGGATCTGTCTGGTGACTCGTGCCTTATATATGTAAAATTGATGTGTTAAGAACTCTGTCTGTATTACACTGTATCTATGTGTTATTCCTCTGTTGTGATGTTTTGATATTTTGTAAAATTGTCCTGTTGTAAATGTGGAGCTTTTTTGGGCCTCCCCTGAAAAAGGAACTGTATCCAGTCGGACTTTCCTGGTAAACAAATGTAAAATAAATAAATAAATAAATGTAACCATAGCCTCCAAACAGGATTAATGCTTCATGAGTGGAGAATGGCAGCAAGCATCCCTATGCACAAAGACAGATATCACTTACTTATACAGCATAATAATTATGTTGGCCCTGGAAACTACAGACCCATACGTTTCACTAGTCTCATATGCAAAGCCATGGAAAGAGTTATCATGTAAATAACAGATAATGACAAAGGAAACCTCTAGACACTGGACCCAACTCAGTTTGGTTTCATCAAGAGCAGGCCATGTCTGCTCAACCTGTTGGACTTCTTTGAGAAGGTCACCAAAACAATGGATGAGGGCAAAATTGTTCACACTGTTTACTGTTACCTGTCCAAGTCATTTGACAAAATACCCCATTTGGGCATTGTTGACCAGCTCAGGAGGTTAGGTATAAACCCTTATGTCACCTAGTAGATAGCCAGCTGACTCACAGACAGGACCCAGGAAGTTAGAATTGACAATTGCACCTCTACAAAGAGGCTGATTACTGATTGATTCCCTCAGGGATAGGTCCTGGGACTTCTCCATTTTGGCATTTACTTTTCTGAAGTCTTTAAGGCCTCTAGCTGACCAAATATGCAGATGATTTCAAAGTAGGATGAGTCATAAAATCCCCCACTGACAGTAATGTTCACCAGGATGGGCTGACACAGACAAATAACTGGTGTCAGAGCCATGGACTAAAATTAAATGCCATAAAATGCATAATAGTGTCTCTCAGGAAATTGGCCATATGTGGTAACTACCATATTGACAATACACCCCTAAGAGTCAACCTAGTAGTGAGAGACTTGGGGACAGATGTAGACAGTAAGCTAGCCTTTGACCATTTGTGTCTATGGTAGTGAAGAAGTCATTCTATGTAGTGCAACTTATAATCAAAAGGTATGCATCTATGTCTAAGGAGGTCATTGTTCCACTGTATTTGGCAGTCATTAGGCTTATCAGTAAGTACAATGTCCACCTTGGTGTGTACTTAAAGATTAATCCAAAATAATAATTTACCCCACCTAGCAGTCTCTTTCGCAGATCCAAGTATGCTGCACTTTGCCCGCTCTCTAAAAAGACATTGGATTTTGGATGCCCATCTGAAAAACATTTATATTTTTTGTGTGTGCTTGTATTACATCTGTGGTTGCCACCACACTACAATCCTTTTGTGGTCACCTTGTTTGCATAAGCACTTTGCACACCAATGTGGCGTAATTCTGTGTCCAGGATTTAGGGTGCCCCAGTTAGCCAGTTATAAAGGCAGTGACCATGATAACTACAGCATTTCTCTTGCAAGCCTCAGCTTATGCAGCAGCATTTAATTCTTTAAAGAAAATAATTTCCGGAAAACATAGTAAAGGCATTTTCTTCATATTACACTAGCAGTACAAGTAATCTAGGAGAGCAAGTTTGTATTATATAAAAGAAGTGGAGTTTGTGCATCGTTTCTGCATACCAGCATTAACGGTGCTCATCTACTTCTGAAAAGCAGTTACAGCTGGCATTCTGCAGACCATCTTGCTGTACTAGATTTACTGGTCTAACAACTGTTTTTCTTCAGTTTCCCCTCATCACTTGATGATCTGCAGCACCCAAGACTTGCAGCGCAGTTCTTTTTTCTCCTTTGTTTCTGAGTGTAAGTGGGCTACCTCTGTGTCCTTTTTATTTTCTTTTTATATTTCTGCTGTTATTCTGCATTTATGGTTCATTTTTTTGTTTTATTTTTTTTTTGGAGGGGGGGGCGTGAGTTAATATTGCAGTACAATTGGGTTATGATTTCCTGACTTGTAATTCTGGTATTGCTGCTGTGTAAGCTGTAGCCCATAGCCATGTCCCACTCCCTCCCCATCACATACTGCCCTATTTTAGTTGTATGTTGCATACACCTTTGTTTTCTCTCTTTTTCAGTGTAATGACCTGTATTTATTTTTAATTGTGACCTTTCATGAAAATATGTTATAGATAAATATATATGTATATGTATTATATAGACCTGTTTATATATGTACACGTGTGTGTGTGTGTGTGTGTGTGTGTGTGTGTGTGTGTGTGTGTGTGTGTGTGTGTGTGTGTATGTGTGTGTGTGTGTGTGTGTGTGTGTGTGTGTGTGTGTGTGTGTGTGTGTGTGTGTGTGTTTTTCTTTCAATTTTATGGTTTCAGAGCCAATGTATTACTATCACTGAATCACTGATATTCACATATTTATTGTCACTTTACAACAGAACTTTCATCAATGTGTATTGTGAGGAAAAAGTGGTGGTTTATCACTTATATATATGTTACCTAAGATCTGTAGTGATAGTCCTCTATAGGTCCATAATGTATAAAACGGGGGAGCCTAATGAATGGCTTTCCATGCTGATATCTTTGGCTATGTTTATTCATGCTTCTGGTATTTATTTTTGTTTACTGGTACTGTTCTGAATTCTTAATGACATATGTATGACAACAGGCCACAGTGCAGCACGATGAAACATGTTGTTCAATGTGTAGGCCTTCAAATCCTATATAGAGACTTTTCTAGAAACCGAGACAGACTGAAGTGTCATTCTGCTCAATCTAAATACTAATTAAATTCAGAATGACAAACGGTTAAAATTTACTTCCATGAAAATATCCTGCTGATACATAAGTAGTGTGGATAATACTACTCTGTTGGTTTTGTACTACTGATTTTTTTTGGTGGGAAATCCTCGGGTATGGAAACAAAACATGAAATACCAGACAGGATATCCTGTATGAAACGTCGTTAAACATTGATGGTTTCTAAGAGCTCTGTTATTTCTCTTTTTCCCTGGCTCTAAATGCTATTTCAATTGAATAAATCTGTTTTGTAGAAATCTCTGAGTAAAACATTGTAACCCCAGTCCTTCACAAAATAATTTATTTTTGCCCCTTCCTTGCTGTCAAGCTTCCTCCATTTTTAGTTTTATGTTGTGATTTTTTTAGTTCTTAATGAAAGTCCAACGAAACTACCATCGATTCACAAAAAATGATCACATTCTGTTGGAATCACTTGACTGTGACCTACAGTCAAGATTAGAAAATCACCAGAATATTTTTTTTGCAAATTCTCCAGCACCCTCCAACAAAGAGGTGGTACATCCCGCATCCCCTGTTATATATACAAACTCTGAAATTGTACTACAATGGGGAAAAATGAAACCCCAAGATAACACAATTTTCATTTTCTTTCCTTGCACTGCCAAAGGAACTGTACATCAGTGATCAACATTTAGTGTAGTGACCTTAAACCTTTATGTAATGGTGCAACTCCATCCCACTAGTTCACATAGCCCTAGTGTCACAGCCACTGTAAAATCCCAGTAGGATCCCTATACATACCTACAGTGAGATGGTATGACTTGTTTATGTACCATTGCATTAATCATATTTGTTAACCAGGCAGACCCAGTGCACACATAATCCCTTTTCGGGAACAACCCTGGAGCAATGTGCGGTTAAGCAACTTGCTTAAGGTCACACAGTAGGCAAATGAAGGTTGAGAGAATCAAACCCTATACACCAGGAGCTACAGTTTATAACCTTAATCCTCTGTGCCAGCTGGCAGACCTATAGCTGGATCAGAGACAGATTCTGAACAGTAGAGAATGGCACACATCTCATATAGAGTAATCAAAGCCTTTAAGTAAATTAACATACATATGCTTCTCCAAAAAAAAAAGATTACTTTGTTAAATATATTCTTTAGGAACATGTTATGCTAATTAAATTAGAATGATAAACACTGTTGTTTTATCCAGCTATATGTTTACATCTATATATATATATATATATATATATATATATATATATATATATATATATATATATATATATATATATGTATCTATATATAGGTGCATGACTTTTTTATCTAAATTGAACTTATTTAACTCAAATTATTTAAACTAGCAAACCTCAACAAAAAGAAGAAATGTCTTTTGTACCGTATAACTTGATTTATTGATCACTAGTAGGAGTGGCCTTATAGCTCTATATGTAATACTGCACTTTGTGTTATCACAATGTGCTCGATTGTTTGAGCTGGTGGTACACTACCTGGGCTTTCCCCTTACTTCCACTGTCATGTGACTGAAGATTTTATTATATATAAGTTAGGTGGGTGTGGTTGCATTTGATCTTTTTTTTTTTACATTTGATGGTTTAGATAACTTGGATTTAGATAAAAGTCATGATTTTTGTTTATTCACAAAATATTTTTCTTTATTCATGTTTACTTTTAAGATGCTTGTATTATGTTTAAATCTGCAAAACATGTACTTAATACAGTAATTAATCACTTACTCAGTCCATAGTAGGGTTACTTAAGCCATTAGGTAGAAAACTGTGAGAAGCATCATGCCATCCTGCCAGGATGGATTAATTTTGGGGGGGGGGGGTGAAACGAGCAATGAGGAGGGACAGAGAGTGAAGACATGCAGTGGTGGAAAACAGACACCAAATGAAGACCACAAATAAACAGGGGTGGATGTTGGCACACAAGGGGGGAAGGCAAGCAAATACACGGACATACAAAGGGCAGACAAATGACTAGGGAAAGGATGAGATACAGATAATCTTCCCATTGCCAACTGGCTAAGGAGGGCTTTACTGTGAGCCAGTAAATTGTGGTCCTGGGTCTAGATGGCCAGTGACAAGGGCCTTACCCTCACCTGTTGGCATGGTGGCATCAGCAAAATGGTCCAGAAAATTAGTTACTTGTTATGGGTGGGATTCCTGTATGGTGACCAAGTAAGCCATTGCCCAGTCAGCCTGTACAATCCACTAGACTTTCCAGCTCTGGCACAGCCAGGGCCTCTGACTGGGGTGGGTTATCCTTCTTGGATGGGACAAAACTCTCCCCAATAAGGCATTCCCACTCCTCTTATCAATCCCCAAAACAGCCTCATCCAGGTTGTCAGCTGTTTGCATCTGATATTCCTGTGGCTCTGGTGGACCATGATGACTTGCAGAAGGGAGAGACGATTGGGAAACCAGACATTAGTGATGAGGATCCAGAGAACGTAGATGCCACTAACCTGCTGTGTCTTTAGTCTTTGCTGCCTCCTTTGACAGCTGGCAATATTCTGCACATACTCAGCTTATGCTGAAAGACAAAATAGATACACAAGCAGTCGTGCAACATATATGGGTACAAGGAAATGCAAATGAGAATGCAAACCTACAGCTCCAAACACAAGTAGAAACAAGCAGACGTTTGACATGATTCTCACAGTGCAATACTGAACTACAGCACCACGTGCAAGTGCAAAGAAGCAGGCAGTCAAGCTCCCATACTGCAGGACAGTCATCTACACAGCCACAGTTATTTACAAAGCAGCAAAGACAGACACACTAATGCCATTTAGTGCACTTAAACAGACACACCTGCACTAACACACCTCTGTGCATTGACACAGGATTCTGATGCGACAAAACAACACAGTGGCACAGCACTGCCACACAGAGCACTCACGACATACCTGGAATATCGTGGTGCACATAGGATTAAATAAAGCAGAAAAGCAGGAAGAAACCTGTTAGTATAAATACTTCCTAAATGAATTACTGTACACAGCAGACATGGCAAGCATTTTCTATAGCATTTGGGGTGTCCTTACCTAACATCTTCTTCTCACTTCTGGAGATCTCCAGAGTGAGAGAGACATACATGTCATTTTACTAATGCCTGTACTGCTTACCATTATGTGGAATACCAGTTACCTTGGATAGCAGCACTATTAAATCTTACCAGGTATCCACCTTCTGCATGTGGTTCCAACAGCTGATTGCTGAACTGTCTGTGCAGGTGATGGGGTAATTTTGCTGCCTTTTGCATACCAGGCAGGTGCAGTCTGTGCTGCACGTACAGGTAATAACCACTTCCATGAACATATAGCAAAATAATATGGTAGCACGAGACTCAAGCCCTACATGTGACTCTGAATCGTATACAGCACATTCTAGCACATTGTAAATATACAATGCATAAACATGTGCAGATTGCATGCACAAATGAGTGTGCACAGCGTTATGGTTGTGATGAGCAGCAGATGGTAGCTCTGCCTCATGTCACTAGTGCACAACTGTGAAACATAGTGATCCACAGACAAAGGAGGAATCTAGTCTGAATAGTATGCTTAAAGTGCAAGCCAGCAGTTATTATTTATTTATTATCTTTGGTTTACTGGAAAGTCCAGCTGGGCTGAAATCACACTTTTAGTGGAGTCCTGGGGAGAAAAGCTCAACACAGGATACATTTTTACAATGAAAAACAGTAACAAATGTAACATTTTAAGCATTACTTTGCAGGTAATGTTGAGAAATAAATTGTATACATTAGAAGTTATATTATTGTACATAAACCAAAGGCACGTTAACACGTAACAGTTGGAGATACAAGAGAAATATAAAGCACATAGCTTCAGAATGTACAGTGACATAAATGAGGATGGGTATCACTACAGCAACAGTAAACAGAAGAGGAGGAGGAAGGATATAAGCAGAAAAATCAAGAGAAACATATGTAGAAAAAGTTCTGATAGTGGAGAGGTTAAAATATAAGTAGATAGGTAAGGAGATGAGGTGGGTAAGGAGGGCTAATAGAAAGAAGGGGCTAAAGATATATGTAAGTTGGAAAAGGGGTGAAAGAAAGAAAATAGTAAACAAAGGATAAGAAAGGTGAGAGAGTCAGAGTGGTTGATAGAGGGTTAGGTAATAGAAGATAAAAAGAAAGAAGGATGGATTTAGTTAGGATAGGAGCATGAGGCTGTGTTGTACCACTGTGGTACCCCATGCATGCCTCATCCAAGCAGCCCTAGGCTGTGTTATACTAGTCTGGTACCCCATGCATGCCTTATCCAAGCAGCCCCAGGCTGTGTTATACCAGTGTGGCACCCCATGCATGCTTCATCCAAGCAGCCCTAGGCTGTGTTATACCAGTGTGGTACCCCATGCATGCATAGGGTCATAGGTTCATAGGTTGGTACTAAGCTATCAGCCCTAGGACCTATACAAGCCTAGCCATAACGATTCCCTGGATATTTCTTCCCACAATATTTATTTCCCTAGACCCCTGTCTAGCAGGGCGACTGACATGATCCCCGGGGTGAATTTCCTATCTCCCATCCAATCATCAAGGTTCCTTTTGAAGAGGGCCAAGGAGGCACTCTGCTTGACATGTATGGGCAGTCTATTCCAGAGTATGGGGAGTCTCTGGGTCATGAACCTATCCCTCCAGCATGTTTTGTTCATTGTGATGACAAGGTTTAGATCCCTGGAGCATGTGGCTCTGAAGGATTGGGATTTCTTTAAGTGGAGCATGTCCAACAGCTCAGGGTTTGACATGGCCTTGTATGTTAAGCAGAGATCACCTCTGAGTAGACGATATGCCACAGAGTATAGCTGGAGTGCATGCATGGGAGTAGGCAGTCATAAACATAGTAAAGAGACAATATCCATACAAGCCCTGAACATGCACACAGCTGCTCAATAGTCTGTCCCGTGACCCATATACTAATCCACCTTGCTGAGATGCAACTGCAGGGGACAACCACACAAATTATCCCTGCCACCACATCCCAGGCTCCATGCTGATCCATTCACAATATTTATTTCAGTCATATCCTCCCACTTGCCCCAGAACTGCACATACCGTGACACACCCTTGGAGTTCCATCTACCCAGAACACTTGTGACACCCCCCAAAGTTTATCACTCTTAGAGTAACTCAGCACTGTTCTGAATTGTCAGTATGAAATTACTCTGACAGAGGAATCTTTGTGCATCCACACATACCTTTCAAATCTGTGTTGTCTTATCCTCATAGGTGTACACATGTCCTCCAAAGGCAGTGGATGGCAAAGGTTCATTTAATTCAGCTCTGCAGAGACTGATGTTTTACTACAGATACTCTGAATACAAAGGTGCCAGTGTCTGGAAGACTGTGTCAGAAACTGTGGCGAATGATTTCAGTGCTGTGGGTAGGAATGGAACTGCACCACACATCAATGTCAGAAGCATGTAAATGACAGGCTTCACTGGTAGAAAGGATGGTGACAGGCAGTGGTCCTCCGCCTAGTTCAAGATTCACTGAAGATGAATAATTTATTTCATGTTGATGATGATCTGATCTCTGCCAAGTTTCAAACCTGGGGACCTCTCACTTACAGCCCACTGCATTAACCCACCAGGCCACACAGATCTGATGATGGAACAGGCATCATGCCTGGAGGCATTGTCACAGGCTCTGAGAGCAACCAGATGCTGCCCAGCCAGGTATGATGATGCCTGCACTAACCATGACCTCTGCTCATAGGGTCATAGGTTCATAGGTTGATACTAGGCTATCGGCCCTAGGGCCTATACAAACCTAGCCATAACAATTCCCTGGCTATTTCTTTCCACACTATTTATTTCCCTGGACCCCTGTCTAGCAGGGCAACTGACGTGATCCCCGGGGTGAATTTTTTTTCTCCCATCCAATCATCAAGGTTCCTTTTGAAGAAGGCCAAAGCGGCGTTCTGCTTGACATGTATGGGCAGTCTATTCTAGAGTCTGTGGAGTCTCTGGGTCAGGAACCTATCCCTCCAGCATGTTTTGTTTATTGTGATGACAAGGTTTAGATCCCTGGAGCATGTGACTCTGAGGGATTGGGATTTCTTTAAGTGTAGCATGTCCAACAGCTCTGGGTTTGACATGGCCTTGTATGTTAAGCAGAGATTGCCTCTGAGTAGACGATATGCGACAGAGTATAGTTGGAGTTTTTTTAAGCGGTCAGCATAGGACATCTGCTTTAGGCCTGTGATTCTTTCTGTGAGGTATTTCTGTGGCCTTTCCAGTTGTTGCAGATGTCTTGAGAGGTACATACCAAACAGGGGGTTGTATTATATAATGGGTCTAATGAGGGATGAGTACAGTAGGACAATGACCTCCTTTTTTCTGGATGAAAAGCCCTTAGTGATGAGGTGTGCCACATAGAAGGATTTCCTGACTGTTGTGGTGATGAAGGTATTGAAGGTGAGACCACTGTCCACCTGTGTCCCTAAGTCTCTTATCACACATTCAGTGTTTAGTGTACAGCCACCTATGTGGTAATTTACGGGTACACATTTTTTCCCAAAGGGGATAACTATACATTTCTTGGCATTGAGCTTGAGCCCATGGCACTGGCACCAAGCATCTGTTTCTGTAAGGCCCTTTTGTAGAGTATCCACATAATTTGGGAATTCAATAATGGCTCTCAGTTTGCAGTCATCTGTGAACTTTGTTAGCCAGAGTCCCTTAGTGTTGGCCTGTACTTCAGAGCAGTAGATGCCAAACAAGAGTGGTCCCAGGACTGAACCCTGAGGTACTCCACTTGTCACTTGTCTGGAGCTGGATTTGGAGTTTACTACTTTTACAGTGTGGGCTCTGTCATTAATCAGTTGGCAACCCATCGAGTGATGTAGGGATTAATGCCCAGCTTAGTATGTCTATCTATGATTCCAGAGTGGGGGATGGTGTCAAAGGCCTTGGTAAGGTCCAGATAGGCTGTGTGGACCACCTTACCCTCATCCTCGGCTCTGGAGACTGATTAGAAAAAGTCATTCAGGTTCAGGAGACAAGATCGGCCCTTCACAATATAAACTGGGTGGGGTCCAGTGTTTGAAGGTTGCCAATGTCTTTGTTTATAAGTTCCATGATAATACATTCCATGGTCTTGCAGATCAGGCTCGTCAGACTGATGGGGCGGTAGTTCCTGGGATCCAAGGTGGATCCCCCCTTGTGAAGTGGGATAACTGTAGTTGTGCGCCACTCAGTGGGCACGAAGCCTGAGATGAGGCTATGATTAAACATGACACTTAGGTGAGGTGCCAGTTCATTTTATAGTTCATGTAGTACACAGCCCGGGATGTCATCTGGTCCCATGGATGCTGTATTCTTAGCTTTGGAGAGTGCGTTTTCTACCGGTGTGGCCATTATTACTGGAATTTGGCAGTCATACAGTATTGAGATGGGCTGTTTAGGGGGTGAGAGGGGGGTGAAGTTGGCACTGAATTGATCTGCCAGGATATTGGCAATATCCTTGGGATCAGTATATTTAATGCCATTCTGTTGTAGCTCAAAACAGATCTGAGCATTGCCATTTAGATTCTTGACATAGTTATAGAATGCCTTGTGGTTGTCTTTGGAATCTTTGGCAATTTTATTTTTATAACTAGCTTTGGAGGATTTTATGAGGGATCTCAGCTTCTTACTGAGGCTGGTAACGGAGTTTTTTGCATCCTGGGATTTTCCTCTTTTCTGCAACAGTTTCTTCCTTTTGTTATAGTTTGTTTATGGCAGGGGACCACCAGATTGGCTTCCTTTTTTGGAGGAGAGCATCTTGGTTCTGTTTGGGATGGCAGGATTCATGCATGAGTGGATGTGCTTGTACAGTGCCTTAGTGTAGGATTCAGCAGTTGAACTTTCAGTTTCCGTCTGCATAGGTGTCATGAAGTTTGTCACTTCTGACTTGAGTAGCATGAAGTTGGCTTTGGAGAAGTTTTTTTATGGAGGTTTCCTTACTGGGGGCTGGGAGTGGGATGTGGATGTTAAGGGTGATAAGCTTATGGTCAGACTTGACCAACAAGGGGGTGACCACAGGTGTGAAGCATCAATTTCCCATGTTGGTAATGATATTGGAGCCCCTGGTGGGACTATGGATTAGTTGATCCTGGGCGTTGGAATTTACGAATTCCAACAACCATTGGGGAAAGGTGTTGATATACGAGTAGTTTTCCCAGTTAATGGCAGGGTAGTTGAAATCACCCAGTATTAGGGTGTTTGGTTGTATCTTAATATTTTCCAGTATGTTTAGAAAGGTGTAGTGAAAATATTGGGGCATGGTGGGGGATCTGTAGCAAACTACAATTTGGATTGCAGTCTTACCTAGTGTTAGTTGCACCTGAAGAATTTCAGATGCATTGTGTTGGGCAGCTAGCCTGGTGGTGTGAATATCCTTGGTGAATATGGACACTCCTCCACCTTTAGTGGTTCGTCCTGGTTTGGTGGTCGAAATGTGTGGTAAGAGTTGTAGCCTGGTATTGCAGGGGTGTTCTTTGGAGCTTTGAACCAGGTCTCAGTTACTGCACAGATATCAATGTTGTCCATTTTTAGGAGTGCCTCAAGAGAGTGCATTTTGAGTTTTAGACTTCTAGCATTGAGTAGCATTACCTTCAGAATATGCATGCTTGTACCTGTTACGGTGGTGGTTTTGTCCTTTGAACTTTGTCTGTTCTTCTAAATACATTAGACATATAGAATCAGGGGGCTGCTGCCACAGATAGGTGTTTCATATTCAACTGTGGGATTTTAGTTGTCATTAGCATGTACAGTTTGAGGCATAAAAGACTCCGAGGTGAGCAGTATAACATGTTCATGTTATGGATTTATATTCCCAAGGCACAGCACTGCTAACATGACTTATGTAGAGGCTGGACCACTACAACAGGATGAAGCCAGTCCCTGCAAGGGTTCTACAATTAAGTCAACATGTGAGTCAACTCATTATCTCAGAAACCATTGACATGCCCTATCTCCCTCTTGGGTGTGCCTGTGCCCACCAATCAGGATGACCCTAGAACTTCTCCCACACCCACCCTATGAACTGTACGAGGTGGCATATTACCTCCCCTGTCTGGGGGGGGGGTTTCTCTTTGACAGTAGATACAGATGAAACACTATACCTGATGAACAGATACATACTAGATGGCAGGCTATTGGTGCATCCACTGTTTCAGCTACCCCTGACTTGCAGGCAACTCTCAGCTTCAATGCACATATATGCAGAGCTACACAATCTGCAGCAAGTTATGCAGAAATGGAGATGGTTGGCATTTGTTGTGCCTTCAGTTGGCAATGGTGTGGTATGACTGATTGTATGTGTTCCATGGTGGGACACATTGCTTCCAAGGACATATTTCAGTGAATAATAACCAGTGCTCTCATCAGTGCCCTACACTCCAGTGTTGCTTCTCACTGTGGATGTATGCGTAACTGTGATGGACACAATGGATAGCTGCTGCAAGGTACTCAGTTTAAACCTGCCACAGTTGGGTACTACCATACCCACACCAGTACTAGTAATGGCCACAACACAGGACACTCTGGGGGGACCACATGTCCTCATAGGAATTACCCCACTGTATGGTTCCATAGTGTACCCCATCCCATCAACAGAGGAAATAATATCTGACACTGATACTACCCTTCCTCATGTCCTCTGTCTCCACCTTGACTGAGCTGTGGTTCTCCACCCCCTGGTATTGTAGACTGCTATGTGCCCATGTATCTCTAGGCACCGGTGAAAATGATTATGGCTGTGACCCACAGAAATCCCTTTCTGTGTGGTGAATGTGGAGATGTCTAACAGTTAGTATGACTCAAACACGCAATGCCCAACATATCATCATTTTGTTGTGTGTGACACTACACTGACACTGTGTACATGTCAGGATTAGTAGGGATGGATGAGACGTTCCCATGCTGCTTGCACTGCAATGTGCATGATGACATCTGAAGGAGTCTGTTGTGGTGGCTGTTGGTTGTCTGCTGCCATCAGTGTTACTACTGCCGGATCTAGTGAGAAAGGCTGGGTATGAGTTATGAGTACTGTGTACATGTCATGTTTGTGGCTGTGGATATCTACATGTGCCACTATGCCTGTATTTATCAACTAGGTTGCTATGTGGGTTATCTCCATGTAGGAAGAGATGATATGGATGACTTGTTTGCTATATGTGGGAATCATTAGCACTGCTAGTGTGCTGTACAGACATATTAGGTATTAGCCCCTGTGTGTTGCGTACTATACAATATTTGATAGAATGGTTTCCCCTAAAGTCTATGCAATGCTGCCAATGAATACTAGTTGGGGTCTTTATTGCCACATGGGTGCAATGCATAGCTCCTATCACTTCAGAAAGGCAGGTAATATTGTAGATGCCATGCTTAGTGGTAGCTCACTTGCCTGGTGTGTTGAAGTAATATGTACTGAAGAGCATCTTGAGTATTTATTCTACAGATTGATGCCTGCGATATACTCAGTGTGACCCCAGCTTATTCCAGGAGGATACCTGTAATATATATATATATATATATATATATATATATATATATATATATATATATATATATATATATATATTCACTTTATAATCATCGCAAAATACTGAAATGTCAAATTTCAGTATATCAAGACGATAAAGGCAAATCCACAAAACACCGACAGCCCAAAACCGCGAAATTTGAAATCCCGAACACACACCATACACCACACCACACATACACCACAATACTCACAGTACGAAACAAAAAACACACAAAAACATAACACCAGACATCCACAAACTAACACTGCAAGTAAGTAGGGGGGCAAGCCCCCCTGCACCCGCCATGTGGGGGCTGTGCCCCCCTCACCCCCTCCACTTATATATACTAACTCTGAGTTCGCACAAACAGAAAGATAAAGTAAACTCACAGCTAGACATTCTACAGTCCCTCACACACACACACACACACACACACACACACACACACACACACACACACACACACACACACACACACACAAACACCACCACATCCAACACTTGCACACTCATACCTTCACCTGCCTACCCTAACCCACACGTACAACTTACAAACAAACTCACATACACTCAAACCCCCACCCAAAACCTTTACAAAACACTCACTTACCTTAAATTCCACCTAAATCCACACATGACACTGGACACCATCCACACAAAACACCACACGTAACGTAGTGTAAAGCCATAACCGTGAATTTGGGATATTTGAATTCGCGATTATGCACTTTCGCTATTTCAAAAATTTGCCTTTATGGTCGCGAGATACTGAAATTTGTGATTTCAGTATTTCGAGATTATAAAGGGGAAATATATATATATATATATATATATATATATATATATATATATATATATATATATATACATACACACACACACAGAGGTATGGAGTGGGTGGGTGTTTGAATATGTTATTTGGTATTGTGTATATATATATATATATATATATATATATATATATATATATATATATATATATATATAGGTTTTGGATGCAAAAAGGGGGGAAACAAGTCTTGAGACTGGTGGGTTCTGAACATGTGATTGAGTGCATTGGTTTTAAAACAGAATGGATTTCATTGTATGGTTCTGATGAAGTCATGGGTAAGATAAGGGGCTGAAATTGCTTAACAGAATTTTTATTAATAAAGTGTGGTTTGCTGTGAGCATGGCTTATTATTTTTTTAACAGCTCTCTGTATGTTTGCTAAGTCTTCTTTATTTCTTCTTAATATGTCTGTTATATAATTACTTCAGAAACAATGCTCAATTAAGTACATAATCTTCACAAAGGAGGCAACATCACTGAACTCTTCAGCTGCAGGCCTATAACCATATTTTCCCCGTATCTAAAATCCTGGAAAAATGCATCCACACTCGCCTCCGTAAACACTTCCATAGGTCTATCTCATCCCATCCTCTTTTAGTTCCAGTGCTGCCTGTCAGGGAGATTACAACCTGTTAAATGTAATCAAGGTACTACGCCTTTCTAACGGTACCTGTTTATGTACCCCAAGAGTCAGTACTTATGCCCCTCTTATTCAACATATTTATTAACAATTTGCACACAGTGGTTAAATATGTCAACCTAATTCAATATGCTGATGATTCTACTCTTATATACTCACCCCAGAATCCTCTACAGCTTTAACAACTCATCCAGTACTCCTTCACCTCCATCAAAACTTAACTGGCCAGATCTGACCTCATCTTGAATTGAAAGAAGGAAAAACTTCTCCTTTTCACAAGTCCAATACCAATTGCAAAACAAACTTCAAAATCAGCTCCTTGTCCAATACCGATTGCAAAACAAACTTCAAAATCAGCTCCTTTAGCAAAATAGTAATTGAAGTAATCTCCAACACACTAGGTGCCACTATCGCTGATAATTTGAAAATTGACCTACATAAGGAGCAAGCCATCAAAAAACATCAAAAGCTGGATCTCTTAAATAGAGTTAAATGGTATCTCAGTGAAAGTAGCAGGGCACCATTCACCTTCCCCCGTCTTCTTCCCACAGTCCTGCATGCCTCCCAATTTTTCATCAGCCTCGAGGCAGCAGAGAAGAGCAAACTTCAGCAGTGCTAAAAAAAAAAAATGTAGTCTTTTCATCACTGAATACCCCACTGTCTCACAGCTCTACCATCGGCTCTTTGCTACAAAGGTACACCCACAACTGGCAGCCCCACTGTAGTGATAAATATCTCCTCGTAGTTCAGATGTCCAACAACATAGCTGGAGATGCCCTGTTTTCCAGCTGTGTCTCCAAGGTGTGGAATTCTCTCCCACTCCCTGTAGACTCACTGAAAACCCACATATCTTCAAAACTAAATTAAAACAACTCCTTAACTCTGGGTTATGCCTCTGTTACCCTCCAGGATAGGCTTACAAAACAGCATTACCACCGCAGGAAGGTGTACTTAAAATTCTTTTGAACCACCTAAGAATGGAAATTGTAGCATTGTTTTAATACTCTTATTTTTTAATTTGTCCAAATCCTTTGAGTTTCTAATTCCATGACAGGAATGGACCCCATTCCTAAGTCTAAGTACAATCAAAGTTCATATAATTAGTATTATATTAATCTTTGATATCAGCCAGAAGTGCTCTTTGCAGCAACCGCAATGTACCCAGTAATGGCTCCTTCTGCAATTCGCACTGAGTTACAAGTATTTTTATAAGAACTATTGCTCCTTCTACTATTGGAACTGTTTGGATATCTTTCTTCCACATTGCTCTCATTTCTGTCTGCAAATCCTGATATGACTTTGCGTCTCTCTGTAAGACACTGTAGTCAGTGGATGTGGCGATTTCAATGATCAGTGCTACTTTTGTCTTCTTTTCATGAACCACTATATCCAGTTTTCTAGCATCTATTTTTTGAACTTTTGGTAATGGATGATCCCATGTAATGTAAACTTTATCATTTTCTATGATGCTTTATGGCTCATGTTTCCAGTGTTTTTTTAGCCACTTCAATACCATAATATTTGCACAATCCCCAGTGCAACAGTCTTGCCACATTAGTATGCCTTTCAGTATACAGTCCTTCTGCCAATTAGTATGTCACAACCAGTAACAAGGTGTGTGACTGTTTCCAATTCAGTTTTACAAAACCTACATTTGTCTATTTCTCCCATATATTCAATGGACTTTGTAAACCAGCATGTACATAGCCCACTATCTTTGGCCGCCAATATTAACTTTTCATCTCTTGGTTTGAGTTCGCCTCTCCTTAACCATTCCTGCATTCATTCCTGATCAACATGCAGTTCTTCCAGAAGTTTTCTATAGCTAAAACCATATTTATGCATTTTCCACATTTCTTGCCTTCTCATCTGATTCTTCACCTTATATTCTTTTCTTTGTTTTTGGCACATTCAGTTGCTGCCTGATTTTTATCTACTTCTGGTTTGATTTCTGTTCCTGCTTGATGCCAATATTCATCTGCTACATTAAGCAGAGAAGTCATCTTAGATTTATTCTCCTCATGTTTCAAAACTTTCACTGCATTTGGGTCTTATGAGGTCAGCAGATATGTGTGGAGTTCCACAGTTGCAGATCTATACATGTAATCAGTTTCAAGGAAGCTCATCCCTCCTTTGGAACAGGGAATATATAATCTTGATATGCACTGATTTTTATAAATCATTTGAAGCATCCTTCTTTTTTTTCTTTCTAATCTATCCAAAACATTTTGGGGTCAGTGAATCACTCCAAAACTGTAAGTTAGAACAGGAAGAGCAAATTGGTTTATAGCCTGGATTTTGTTCCTAGATGTCAATGCTGTTTTCAGGATTAATTTAAGTCTTCTAAAGTATTTTTTGCTAAGTTTTATTTCTGTTTGTTCATGTTTTATTGCTGATCCTTCATCGGTTCCCAAATATTAATACACTCCTTCTTGCTCAAGTTCTTTTATATCACATTCTTATCCCAAACTGATGTTTTCCTAGTGCTGCAGTCTTTAAAGGTTGCTTTTGCACATTTATCAATACCAAATGACATTCTTAGATCATCTGAAAACATTTTGAAAACTTGCAGTTGTGCTTTCAGTTCCTCATATGATGAGTTATACAGTTTTAAATCATCGACAAAGTGAATGCGAGAAGTCTTTACACTGTTGTTTTCTAGGAGCCAAATTATAGCCGTGGTCCAAGCTGTTAAGTAGACAGCTTAATGGGTTAATGGCAAGGCAGAATAACAACGGTGACAAAGAGTCACCTTGGAACATCACCCTTTGAATTGTTATCCCTGGGATAATAATCTGTCCTTTATCATGGCTTAATTGCAAAGTGGTCTGACATTGTTTCATGGTCATGGTAAAGTAGTCAGTCATTGTAGGGTGTATCTTATACATTTTTAAGCACCCTTTTATCCATGAATTTGGGATACTATCAAATGCTTTTTTGTAGTCAAAAATACTCCTACAGTGTTCTGTTCCTAATGCTTATTAATTTGATTCAGGAGCCTTTTTGTATTACCATATCTTACTATTATTTACAAATGCATAATGTGTACTTTTATGTACATATTATGTCTTAGTATTTACACAGAAGGTGAAAATGTAAAAGTAGAATATATTGTTCTTTAACTTTATGCATATGCAGCTTTTCTCCCCAGGTCTCCACTGAAAATGTGCTTAGTGCCCAGCTGAACTGTCCTGGTAAAAACAAAACAAAATAAAATAAGGTAAGATCTATGACTACTTGATGAATTCTTAGGGGTGTCTTATCGATAAATAGTCTGGGTGGCCATTTTCCCAAAAAAGCACTATAATGAATTTCTTGACATTGAGCTTTAATCTGTGACTTTGGCACTATTCATTTGTCTGTGTTAGACTCTCTTGTAAGATGTTTGTGACATGGGGGAATCTATGATAGCTTCCAATTTTCAGTCATCTGCTAACTTGGTTAGCAAAAGGCTCTTGATATTAGTCCTTACCTCCAAGAAATAGATGCCAAATAAAAGCAGTCTCAGCCTGGAACCCTGAGATATCTTGTGGGTGACTGGTCTCGTAGTGGAGGTGATCTCACCAATCCTGACATCCTGGGTCCTGTCTGTGAGCCAGCTGGTAATCCAGTGAGTTATGTAGGGGTTTATGCCCAGTGTGGTGAGTTTGTCAAGTATATCTGAGTAGGGTATTACATGGAATGCCTTAGCTAGGTCCAGGTAGGTGATATGCACTGTTTTTCCCCTCATCCATAATCTTGGTGACTATCTTAAAGAAGTCCACCAGGTTTCATAGGCATGACCTTCCCTTGACAAGCCAAACTGGGCTGGGTCCAGTATTTGAGTCTGGGGCAAGAAAAGCAAAATAACATAGGTTCATAGGTTCATAGGTTAGTACTAGGCTAACGGCCCTAGGGCCTATACAAGCCTAGCCATAACAATTTCCTGGCTATTTCTTCCCACACCATTTACTTCCCTGGACCCCTGTCTAACAGGGTGACTGACACGATCCCTGGGGTGAATTTCCTTTCTCCCATCCAATCATCAAGGTTCCTTTTGAAGAGGGCCAAAGAGGTGCTCCACTTGACATGTATGGGCAGTCTGTTCCAGAGTCTGGGAAGTAGGTGGAATTCCATGTATAAATCTTCATGCAAGAATTCTGACAATCTCATAAATATAGCAACAATCTCATAATAAAATTAATTTTATCAGTCTCACAAATTAGGCATTAAAGTCCATAAACAGACAATCACACGTGTTTCATCCTCATACAAATTCTTTAGTGTATCGCTGTTAAATCTTGACAAAGAGAGGAGGCAGTCAAAAGCTCTATGACAAGCCTTGTTGTTCTGTATTATGGAGGACCACAGAGGTGGAAGAAGGAAACAGCAAAAAACCTGATGCTAATACAGTAATACCTTCAAGGGCATTGATCACGAATCTGGAGTGGGGTTACATATAAACTAGTAACACATAAACACATGGGGAGGGATATCCATGTTTGTATGAATGTATTAAATTTGGTTCTATGTAAAGTAAAAGAGCACAGTACAAACACTTTTGCAATAAAGTCACTAAATCAGTAGAGACAGTGGCTCAACATGTTGCACACTTACCTTTTTGCTGGAAGATCAGAAGGCTGCAAGTTCTATTCCCACTTTAGGTGAATGGATTAATTTTTTCAGTTGTTGACATTGCAGAGTCACATGGGATGGATGTGGGGGGTGCAGCAGCCTTGAGTGTGCCATCTTTTGGATGAGACATTAAACTGAAGTCCAATCTGCCTGAGTTGGTGGTATCTGAGGTTCATGTAAAAGATTCCACAATAATTTTCAAAAAAAGCAGAGAAAGTTCTCTGGTATCCTGGCCAACTTTTCCCTAGTCATTAAAAATAACACCTTGAGTCTCCCCGGAAAAGAGGCTACTTGACTAGTGCAACTAAATAAAGGCAAAATAGGATGATAAGGCAGGTTTGTTGCTGTCACTATTAGATGTTCAGCTGAGCTATTCCAAATCATTCCATAAGGATTCATACAAACTACCCATGGTTCTTTTCCTTATGGAGGTTTGCTTTATCTGTGTTTTTCAATAAAGTTTGGCTTTTTAGAGCATCATTTACCTAACTAAACTTCTCATTTGTTTCTGAACAAAGAACTTTCTCAATTTTTGTCAGCAAAATGTGGACTCTATCACTGATGCTCCAAGAAGAATGATGGTGCACTCATGTCCACAGCTGCAGCACACATTGGGACAGTGCAAGAATGCCTGTTCTGCCACTGCACTATGCTCACAGCACTAATGCACTGCCCTCACCAGCTAAACAGGAAGGGCTACTGTGTGCACATGCCCACGATGGGAAAGTGCAAGAAAAGCTGCTCTATAGCTTCTCAGTGTAAGGGTATCACCATTTCTGGTGGATCCTTCTGCAAGAGCTGATGCTGGATTGTAACTAATTGTCTCCTCCTCAACAAAAAAAATATCAGCTATTTGTTATTCACTACTAAGACGTAAGAGGCATTTTTCCCCGTGACACACATCGTACCCTTGCACAAATAGTTGAAAGGCCATGCTCTCCATTATTGTTGCATTCTGTTCCCATTCATGGCTTCGTTTGACCTGGTTGTGTTACTGTGTTTCCCCGTGACACACATCGTACCCTTGCACAAATAGTTGAAAGGCCATGCTCTCCATTATTGTTGCATTCTGTTCCCATTCATGGCTTCGTTTGACCTGGTTGTGTTACTGTGTTTCCCCGTGACACACATCGCACTTTGCACAAATAGTTGAAAGGCCATGCTCTCCATTATTGTTGCATTCTGTTCCCATTCATGGCTTCGTTTGACCTGGTTGTGTTACTGTGTTTCCCCGTGACACACATCGTACCCTTGCACAAATAGTTGAAAGGCCATGCTCTCCATTATTGTTGCATTCTGTTCCCATTCATGGCTTCGTTTGACCTGGTTATGTTACTGTGTTTCCCCGTGACACACATCGTACCCTTGCACAAATAGTTGAAAGGCCATGCTCTCCATTATTGTTGCATTCTGTTCCCATTCATGGCTTCGTTTTACCTGGTTGTGTTACTGTGTAGGTTGATACAGGTGGATGCAGGGGCATTATGGGGAGCATTAAAGCTCAGATTTCCAGAACACACAGTGCTCACTCTTACTCTAGAGCTGATTCAGCTTTCTGTCTGTTTGCAAATGGCTTTAGGGGATTTCTAAAATAGCATGGACCCCCCATAAAAAAAAAAAAAAAAAAAACTCTTAACATAAGCCTAAATGGTTGCCAGTTATAAACTTGGGAAACATTTATTGTTTATACTGGCTATAAAAATGCAGTCTAATTTATTTATTTTTACTGGAACTCAGAGAGGAACTGTATACTGTGGATGCACCAACCAATCACAGTTCCTACCACATTCCAATGCTTTGTGATTTCCTATTCTTAAACAACCTGACGGCATAACATGATTTGTCTCTGGACAGTAGAGGGTTGCACCATTCAAACTAACAAGCCTGGCTATTCTTCTGCTTACCAGTCTACTCCCTGTACTTTTTTTTTTATTTGTTTAGGAGATGTCTCCTTTGGAGTATTTGAACATGTTTGTTTTCACCTTAAAGTTTTGTAAATAATCATTATTTTGATCTGCTAAGAATTCATTAGTCGATCTTCTGCGTATGTTATTTTGGCAGGCTCATGACATTAATGTTCCAGCTGCACCTGCTGGTACTGGAAGATGCTAAATACATGCACACAAAACACACTAGGATATTATAGCAAAGGCTGTTCTGCAATGCGTCCACGTAAGAGACCCAGCAGTTCTAGAACCCTTCCTATAAGATCTATGGCAGCCAGGCTTTACTCTTATCCTATCCCCATTCCCACCCACCCCACATAATTCAATTCATATTCTTAAAACCCACCCACAACCAAACCCTCCAATCAGCCGCAGGCCCTACAGTTATTGATAGCATTAAAACACTCTGTGACTTCCTCATTTATCTCCTCCTTCTATTCAGTCATCAACTCCACCTTGAAAGCAATAACAAGAATTTGAAATGATATCTTATTTACCCAGCCTCTGACATCAAACTCACAAAATGTAAATAAAGAATCTAGGTTTATCTCCATTTATAATATATTACCAGCCCCCCACCAATGCAACTAAGTGTAAAGAAACCTCTCAGTACAATTTTCACTTTTTATAGAAATTAATGGATTGTGAAACTGACACCTATGTCACCTAGAAACTAACAAAGAAAAAGTGTATATTATACTAAAGCTACTTTCTTTAAACCATCAATGTAGAGATAAAGTTATATTTTGTACTCAAACCTAATGTCATTTCTCACCACTTGTTATGTAAGTGATGTATTCAGCTATCAAAATGTTGCTCTTATATACATGGGCACATTATTTTCATCCGTTGCCAGTTACAACCATAAAATCACTATTTTAGAGGTGTATTCTTATCATGCGAGCCTGTTTTGTGCATTTTCACACTGTAAGCATGAGCTTATACAGTCCTAAATATTCTGTGCTCCTTGAGTAATGAGGTTTTCACGAGACATTCAGAAGAAAAAAAGTGTACTTGTTTGAGTACTGTGAGTATGCCTGGCTACAAACTTGTCTCCAACTTCCCCAACTTCAGCATTGCTGCAAGCTAGAAAACTAAACTTTAGACTTGACACCTATGATTATACAGAGGTGACAGCCATCTAAATCCTGAATAAACAAAAAATTAGCATGTACTATATGAATATAGACAGCATCAATGTCAAATGGCCCCAGTATGAATCCTGGATTGCCTATTGCATCCTCAGAATAATATCTATTATTGAATTATGGCTGAAAGACAGAAGTTGGATTTCACACTACGTATTACAAACATATCAGTGCTTCACTGATAATAGACCTGGTAATAGACCAGACGGTGATATGCTAACATTAATTAGTACAGACATCAAACTCTTCCCAATGTTACTACCTAGTAGGCAATATCACTTCAGACAGCAGCCCCAAGTGGACATTAGTTCAAGCATTCCTAGGGGTAGTACAAAATTTAGCTAATCAACAAAATCCAGATACTGCCAACTTGCCCGCTACCAACCCCACACCTCCTCCATTCCACCTAGAACCAATATCCACCTCCTATATCTCTTCCTTACTTCAAAAACTTAAACCTTCTACCCCCTCAGCTGACAATTTACCAGGGGAATACCTCCAACTAGGTGCCACAGCTATTGCCTACCCCATCTCTATACTTATTAATAGAACAATTAAAGAAAGTACTATTCCATCTATCTGGAAAATCTCACATATTATTCCTATTCACAAAGGAGGTGATTCTGCTGATTGCTCAAACTACCGTCCCATAGCTCTACTATCTCCACTGGCCAAAATTATGGAAAAATGTATCCATAAACAATTAATTTCCCACCTTATCCACCATAATCTCTTATCCAACTGTCAGCATGGCTTTCGTCCTTTCCACAGTACTACCACTGCCCTTCTTTCCTTTACCAACTGTATCAATAAAAATCGCAACAATAATTCCCTGTCGTCAGCACTCTTTGTAGACCTTTCTAAGGCCTTCGACATGGTCAACCATAAACTTCTACTTCACCTTCTAAAGTCCCTATCTCTTGATAATTCTGCCCTGAACTGGTTTACATCCTACCTGGATAACCGAAAACAAGCTGTACTCTGGCAGAATAATCTTTCTGAACTTCTTCCTACATCCCTAGGAGTCCCACAGGGCTCTATCTTAGGTCCACTACTATTCTCCATTTTTATCAATGATCTACATCTCTCTGTTCCCTACTCCACCTGCATACAATATGCTGATGACTCCACAATCATTTGTTCAGCGTCTTCCCAAACTGAACTTCTTTCTCTCACACAAAAATCATTCACCATTATAGAAAAATGGTTCTTAAACCATTGTCTTCTCCTCAACCCCAAAAAAAACAAATTATTACTCTTTACACCCTCACACTCATCTCCCCCTCTTCAGTTTACCTTGAAATCTAATAATGGTACCATTATATCTCCTGAGACTACCACCAAACTCCTTGGTATCACAATAGATAACCAACTAAAATTCAACACTCACATACACACTACAATACAATCTACTAACAAAAAACTAGGATCCCTGTACAGAATCAAACAATTTCTTACTCCACTAGCCAGAACTACAATTGCAAGAACTCACTTAATCTCTACCCTATTATATGCCTCCCCATTTACACCAACTTGTCTCAAAACAATCTTAAGAAACTAGCCAAATCATATAATAACATTGCCAGGTTTGCCACTAACTCACCATATAGGACACATCACTGTCAGAACCTTAAACAACTAGGTTGGCTAGAGTTACCTCACCTTTTACAATTCAACCAACTTATTATTGCCCATAAAGTCCTTCATCAACCCAATAACACCCCAATTCTCTCCACACTCATAACACCATATTCTAACCTAAAAAAGTTACGCTCTACTAATAAAATGCAGATGCAAACATCTTTCTCTTATAACTCTGCAGGAGACTCTCTCTTTTCTAACTTTGTTGGGAAAATATGGAACCACTTACCTACTGACCTTACAGCTATTACATCTCTCCCTCTATTCAAATCTAACCTTAAACATTTCCTCTCCAACCACTGGTTATGTTCTTGTAATAACCCTGACTAATCTCTCCTCTCTTGCTTTTCCTAAGTACTACCCTGTTTTCCTTCATACTTTCAATTTAAAACCTATTTCTTAGAACTGCTTTACTCAATGTCCTTTTTGCTCTTTAGCTTCACAACCTAACCCACCTACCTAACTATCCTTATAAGTCTTGTCTTATCCTGAAGATGTCTCTACTATCCTTAATTTCCCTACCTCCTCTCTAGTATTTTCCTTCTTATCATTTGAATATAATTAAGTCCCATTATGCTATGTACCAATCTTATTTTTCCTAATGTATTGTGATACATTATTGTACTGTAGATCTAACAAACTTGTGATAATAAATGTTTTGTGTACTTGGAGCTTTTCTCCTCGGGCCTCCACTGAAAAAGGACATGTATCCAGTTGGACTAGCCCAGTCAACAAATGTAAAATAAAATAAATAAATAAAAATAAAATAGTACAAAATCTTCTCCTTGCAACTGTGTAAATCTCTCCTCCATTTTCTCTAGGTATTATGCAAGAAACAATAAATGTCATATTAACTAGAGCTAAAATCATCAATAATTTTTGGTGGTCTAAACACTTACAGGGCCAGCTCAATATAATTACAGCTTAACAAGACTAGACCTTATAAGAGGGAGAAATACAAGTGTAGATATGCTGAGAACAAATTTCCCAGACAAAGTGAAGTTACTATAAATCCCCCCCACCCCCAAGAAACAAGGACTGTCCTATATTAGCTTGGCTACTAAAAGCAGGTAAAGTCCCCCCCCAAGTAATTCTAACTTAGACTATACCTGACTCCTCAGAAAACATACTACTAGCAGTATTATAATATACTGACTGGTTCTCAATATACAATTCAAATGATCATACCTCAGTGCATTCTACATTTTACAACCATCTTACACCAATTCAAGACTGGCTCTGTCATCTTCAAAGTAGTCATATATATGGAAAAAGAGTACCATGGCTGACCTCTGATCTAACAAAAAAACAAACAACCCCCCCCAAAAAAAAAAACAAATCAGACAAAAGCAAAGGATAGCACCCATAAAACAACCTAGATGAGATAAACAATTGCCAAACTCTGAGGAACTCCACCAAGATAGATACAATTGCAATGAAAGCCACTTGCCTGCATAACCTACAGAATGTACAATTCAGTAAACTAAAAAAAATCTTCTGACAAGCTGTTAAGCAGTTTAGTATAGGCAAAATATTCTCAAAGTCTATCTCTAAGACCTCAGTCAATTTAAATGACTTAAATGAGCTGGAGGATAACATATAATCTCCAATACACACACACACACACACACACACACACACACACACACACACACACACACACACACACACACACACACACACACACACACACACACACGCACACACACAACCATAAAAAAGCTTTACTAATGTCTCACCTGTTCCCTATGTACATACCTGCACAATTATCTCCCATGTCGAATATTCTACTGTAAGAAAAGTTCTTGAAAATGGATTACTACTATAACCCTGACTTCCATGTTTTACATCCAAAAATACTGTTATTTGATGGCTTTGCATTACGTGGGTTCCAGGCCCTACTATTCACTATCAATATATTATTTTTATTAGTTAAATTTAGCAACAATTATATCACATCAAATTTATATAGAAATTAAATTAGCACACAAAAAAATAACAATCAGCAACAAATAAGAAAAACACAGAAATATCCATGAAATAACTATGTACAAGGTATCTACATAAATAAGAATAGCAACAAATCACATATTTAACTACTATTTGTGTCATAGGTGATTGAGTCATTTTGTTCAATAATCGTTTAAGTTTCATCCATGAATTTAAGGAAGAAGTTATTCTAGTGTTTTTTCTTTTAATTGTTAAAATCTCCATCTGGCAAGTTTTGGTTGCAATATACTAAAATTCCTTCATAGCTGGTATGGTAGTGGTTTTCCAATTTTTTATTACCAGTTTCCTTGCTATTGTAAGAAGAGTCCAAAGAAGAGCGTATTCAACTTTTTTAACACATATGGGTACTGGTACATTGAACAAAATCAATGACTTGTTTAGGGTGAAGTTATCAGTAAATAGAGCCTGTAAAAACATTGACATAATTCAAAAAAGGTTTAATTATATCACATTCATAAAGCAGATGTTGCCAGTTAGCCACAGTTTCTAATTTACATCCCCAACAACCAGATTTTTTTTTATACATCAACTGTATTTTGTGTGGTGTGATGAATGCTTTATATAGAAATTTCCTAGAGAATATTTCCATCTTAAGGATATTAAAGTTAGTGAAGAGGATGAAAGCATATTTTTCTCACTATCATTTGGGTGATAGTTATTGACAGATACAAAATATTCCCAGTATTTATCATTACAAAAATCCATTTTATTTTTAACTATTTTGTATATTCTGGAAAGGTAATCTTTCTCTGGAGCATTTTGATATATTGATAGAATCAAATATTCTATAAATTTAGGAACCTCATTTTTAACTGTTGCTTGCATTAAAGATAGTCTTTCCATAGCATATATACAATTTTGTATATCTAGCCATGTTTCACTGTCTAAATTAAATTTACTTAGAATAAAATCTAACAAGTTAATTTTTTCTTCGTCTATAAACTGAAACCAGAATGTTAATTGTTTTTCTTTAAATGTATTCATTGAGAATGTATTAAATATAATAATATCATTTTGTGTATATACTATTGAAAAGGTTAAGAATACCCATGCTGCATATTCAGGTATCTTACAAATAAGATTTTTGAAGTTGGAGATTGTCATTGTAATATATGTTGAATTTATGAATATTTTTTGATATGCAAGAATATGCTCTTTTAATAACCGTAGAAAATGATTATTATAAATGTTGTTATAGCAATTAAAATTTAATTGGTCTTTCTCCATAATTATATATTCCTGTATATCTTTCCATTTAGTAGAATAGTTTTTATTCTTCCACAAGATAATTGTTTAGAAAATGGCTGATGTAGAATATAATTCTATATCAGGCAGAGTTATTCCCCCATTGTACCAACTACATTGATGATGCTTAAGTGCTAGTCTAGGTCTATTAGGATGCCATAAGAATTTAAGTATCAGTGAATTAAACTCTTTTATATTTTGTTTGGGAATGAGTAAAGCCAAAGATTGTATTATATATAATATTTTGGCTAATATTATCGTTTTTATAATCAAGAATCTGTCTTCTATTGTAAATAGAAATGTATTCCATTTTATTATAAGATTTTTAATTTTTTTCAAGACTTTCATTATAATTTAAACTGATTATATCTTTAATGTTCTTAGTTATTTTATTCCTAGATATTTTATTTTGCTATCTTTAACAAAATATTTAGAGAATTCTACTGGCATATTAGTAACCTTAGAATTGGTGCATAAGATTTTTGTCTTATCTTCATTAAATTTTAAACCAGATATGGACTGAAATATTTTAATAGTATTAAAAGGTATTAAGAGAATCTGTATTATCTTTTAACATTAATAGAATATCATCTGCAAATAACAGTAAGTTGAGTTTAAATTATGTCCAAATTGAATTCCTTTAATTTCTGAGTTTTCGCTTATGTAATTTGCAAAAGGTTCCATAATTAAGGTGAATAATAATGGTGACAAGGGGCAACCTTGTTTTGTACCTCTAGTAATAAGGATTGATTGTGATATGTGCCAATTTTTATATAAGCTAATGATTTATCATAAAGATTTTTAATAAGATGTTGAAAACCTATTGGAAAATTACATTCTTGTAATACTAATAAAAGGTAATCCCAACTAAATGAGTCAAAAGCACAATTAATGTCTAAGCTTACTAATGTTAATATTCCTTTACATTATTAGTATAGTCAATTATGGTTAATATTCTTTTGATGTTATCACAGGTATTCCTATTCTTTATGAAACCAGTTTGATCATTATTAACTAATCTGGTAAAAATTGTTAAATTCTATTTGCAATGATGGACATAATTTATAATCAACATTTAGCAATATTAGTCTATAAGATATAGACCAATATCATTGCTAAATGTTGATTATAAATTATGTCCATCATTGCGAATAGAATTTAACTGCGGTGGTGGTGCTGCGGTAGTGTTGTTGCCTCACAGTTAGACGTTGCCCGTTCAATTCTCAGTTAGAGCATCTTCTGTGTAGCGACATGCGTGAATGGGCGTTCCTTCATTGAAGGTTGTGAGTTAGGCCCAGCAAGCCAGTACGTAAAAATCTACTGCCAATCATTAGCAGAACGGAGTTCTGCTGTGGGGACCCCTAACCGGGAAAAGCTGAAAGACACAAACAAACAAACATTGGTCATAAGATATACATTCTGTTGGATCCTTGTCACATTTTAATAATGGGGAAATAAGTAGGTAGTTCTATGAACTGTCATTAATTCTTTAATAGATTGAAAAGTATGAAGTAAAATATTTAGCATGCTTTTAGGCATCGTTTTATAAAGTTCTGATATTATCCCATCACTACCTGGTGCTTTATAAGATTATAATTTTGATATTTGGTTTGCAAGCTCAGTCATAGTTATAGGTTTATTAATTATTTTCAAATGTTGCTTCATTGGTTAATTTTTAGTCTTTTGTTAATAAATACTTGTATTGCTTCTTGTGAGTCCATATCAGAATTATCTTTATTAATTTTTTGAAATGCATTATGAAATAATTAAGTATATCTTCTATAGCAGTGACTTTTTTCTTTTTTCTGTACTGTATATTTCTTTGATATGGTTTGATTTATTTATCATTTTAGTTCTTGAAGATACTTTACATAAAGATTTTGGATTTGTTGAATAGTTTATTAATTTCTTTTTCATATTAATTTTGACTTTATAGTTTAAAATCTCTAAATATTTACTTTGTAATTCATTTATTTTTTTTTTTCAAATGAATGTTATTATTAGTTTGAAGATCTATCTTTAACTTATGAAATTTTTCTTGCAATTCTTTTAAGTCTTTATCCCATTGTTTCCTTTTTATTGAATACCAGTTTGTAATTCTTCCATATAAATGCGATTTAAGAGCATCCCATGTGTAAGCTTCTGAGATTTCTGTTGAATTATTAAATTCTAAATAAGTATGAATCTCTTTACTAAAACATTCTTTAAAATCATTCATACTTGTGATGTATGTTGGAATTCTTTTAATATGAACACTGTTATTAAAATTTATAAAAAGATCAAATGTTATGGCGTTGTGATCTGAAATCGGGCATGAAGTTATTTTTAACTTTATCTAATTTTAAGACTAAATCTTTTGAAACAAAAATTCTATCAATTGTAGATTGGGTACCATGTCTATTTGAAAAATGAGTAAAACGAAGAGAATCTGTAACCAATAATTCACTAGTGTTTTTAATAGTTAGTATATCTGCAAAGTTTAGTAATGCTTTAGCAGTAGATGATATTTTTCATCTTCCCCTGGTATTACAATCCTTTTCATGTAATATACAATTAAAATCCCCAACAATGATAAGGCTACCCTTTGAATATTGCAAAATCAGATCCAAATGAGACTTAGCTGTTTTAACTCCTAATGCAGGATTCCAATATATGTTTACTAAGGAATATATTTTCCTATTTACTAAGGTGTTAACTAAACAAAACATGCCTTTATCATCATTATAGGTACTAAGAATATGTGGCAAAGGTAATTAATTATTCTACAATATAGCTACTCCTCTTCTTTTTTGATTAAATTGAGAGCTAGCTATAACTGTGTATTGTTTATTATTCATTCTACATATAGCTTTTGTTATTAGATGTGCTTCTTGAATGAATACAATTTGTGGTGAAGTTAATTTTAAATATTTATAGAAACTACCTCTGTTACAACCATTATTTAGACCATTTATGTTAATTGATAGATCTAGCAAAGTCTATGTTTTTCCAGTAAATGATTTTCTGAGCTATATAGCTAACACATTTTGTATAAACCACTAGAAAGATTTTTGTAGTTTTGTAATAATACAGTAAAAGTTGATCTTTTAGTAATATCCACTTGAATTTTAAGTATAGATACCAAAACAAAAAGATTTATGTCTAAAATTGTATAAAGTAATGACATTCAAACAACCCTACCCCACATGGAGTAAACAACTCCAGACTTAGACAGAAATTCCATCCAAATCATTCTATATATCAAAAAAAGCAGAATTAATTCAACTCAACAATTCAGTATTTATGGTTTAGAATTAAGATGTTAATAAAAAAGACTATAATTATTAAACTTGTATTTAAGTAATTCCCATTGTTAGTTCAATATTATGAATTATCTGTGTAGTTCTTGGCTGGAGCGCCTTCTGTGTGGAGTCTGCATGTTCTCCCCGCGGTCGAGTGACATTTGAAAAACATGCGTAGAATGGGCGGGCCTTCGCTGAAGGTTGGGTGCCGAGCTGGCACCCGTAAAAAATCTACTGCCAATCATTAGCGGACTGGAGTTCTGCTGTGGCGACAACTAACCGGGAAAAGCCGAAAGAAGAGCAAACATCTGTGTAGTTCTAAAATATTACATAAATTATATTATGATTAATGTAATATTATTCTGAATGCTTATCAAATTAAAAGCAAGATTAATATTTAAAGTGGTAACTTAATTAAATCTAAACTTTGATAAAGAAAGAAGAAGAAAAAGGGTAATGTTAAAATACTTTTCATATTACAAAAATGCACCTAGTCTCTTTGTTTCTGTTAGCCAAATTTTTAGACATGTTATTCTGTAAGCTTTCACAACTGTTTCACATTTAAATATATGAAATATGTTCTCAACTACTTAACCAAATGTTCATTTTTAACTATTATTCTCTTAGTTCTTTTTGTTTAATGAAAGTCTTATGTTTATTGTGCAACAACAATTCAATGTAGAAGTTATAAATGTAAATATTAACTGTAACATTAGTATGGTTTTAATTGTTCAGATGATAAGTACATCAAATCATGTATCAAAATAATTATTATCTATATTACAAAATGACTATATACTATAAAAACATTTTGACTTTAATAGATTAATTAAATAGACTCATGGTGTTGAACCAAAAGCAGTAAAATATTCCACCAGATCTATTAGTGAATGGGTATTAAAATTACTGCAATAATATAATTTGTCATATTATTTATTTATTTATTTTTTATTTTACATTTGTTGACTGGGAATGTCTGACTGAGCTATAGCAGCCCTTTTTCAGTGGAGGCCCGGGGAGAAAAGCTCCACAAAAACATTCATTGAAAATAACCATTAAAAATTAAAAAAGCAAAAAAACTATTTACAGTACAAGTCAATATATATGTCAACTGCGAAAACAATGAGTGAATCCAACAGAACACTGCCACACGATAATTCCAAAACCTTTACTTGTTAACGTTTTCGTGTACAAAAAATTGTTTTGTATTATATGAATATGACTATAAGTTTTTATATGGTGTTAGTTTATATATATATAAAAATAAAAATTTAATATAAACATATAGAAGCTTATGAAATTAATATGTATTTATATAATAATATTCATATTTTCTGTATATTATTTTATGGTTTGTAATATAGTGAAGAAAATTAGGTTTAAGTAATCAGTTTTTAATTAAGAATTTCTTTTTCTTAATGTGCTTTTTATACCAAGTTGCAGTTTTTAAGGAGGTTAAAATCAAAGTAAATTGTTAAATTGTTTAATTGATGAATTTGCTAGGTAATTGAATACAATTGTTGGTATGTGAGTATATTTAAACTCACACGAGGTTTTAGTAATACTTGTCTGAAGAAGTGTATTTATTTTTTGTACACGAAAACGTTAACAAGTAAAGGTTTTGGAATTATCGTGTGGCAGTGTTCTGTTGGATTCACTCATTGTTTTCGCAGTTGTCTAAAACTTCTTAGTTTTTTGTGTGTGTTTCAATATATATGTCAGTTGTTCTGTCTTTCGGCTTTTCCCGGTTAGGGGTCGCCACAGCGGAACTCCGGTCCGCTAATGATTGACAGCAGATTTTTTATGTGCCGAATTGCTGGCCCTGATGCACAACCTTCAACGAAGGTATGCCCATTCACGCCTGTCTCCACACAGAAGACGGTCTAGCTGAGAACTGAACAGGACAACGTCTTACTGTGAGGTAAAGCAAAGAAATACAATGTAGTCAAATGAAGCAATAAGAAGAAGAATTCTCATGTGTTTACTGTTACTGTGTAATGTGGAAGAAGTTGAGGGACACTTATTTTTAGTAGAAACATTTGGGGTTTTTTTGGAGGATATTAAATAACAGATACATAAAATAAATGGTTTACAATATGTAATTAGACCAACCCTTGGTATATAGCACACCTTTAGATGTCTTTCTATTAGATAATTAAAAATAGACAATAGATCTGAAAGAGCTTGATTAAACCTATTAAACAAACACACACACCATTCAACCTCTAGAGTTATGAATATGCATAATGACCTTTTTGCCTTTTTCATCTTTGTTCATTGACACTGTTATAAAACTCTTAAATTTCTTTTAGTAGAAGTACTCTAAAGTAAGATCTGATTATAATATAACATTATCTAGAGAAAACAATCGATAAACACTTTAACATGTTGTACTGTGCATATTTATGTCAAATGCATTTTGCTTTTCTAAGTTTAATAAAATTGACATAATCAGACTGGCGTTGTTATTTGTAATTCACATAAAATCAGAATAACAGTTTTAATATACCATAACTATTTTATATTCATAATAATTTATGTAACACTAAAACGTGTATATATTGTTGTAGTTTTAATGGTATATGCTTGTATGTAAGTAGTGTGTTTCTATCTCTATCTCTCTGCTTACGTCAGCCAAGGTATCAGTCTAATACCAAAAACTGCAGGAGCAAGCACGCACATATAAACTGACATAGGACATAACTAACCAAAACTGTTATTTAGTAATAAAACCTGAAATATTTAAATGTGACCTCAGATTATGTCTCATCATGTTATGAGTTATGTCCCATAATGTCTTATTAAAACATCTAATAAAAAACACAACTTGTTATATAGATAAACAATTAATACATCAAAGTATTTAGTCGACAATTTTACTTGAATAATTCAACCTAATAATGATGCTTTGTTTGCTGTTACTTGCCAGTGAAATGCATTTTCTTCTGTCTACCCCTTCTTATACCAGAGGAGTTATAAATGTTATTATGATTGTATTTATTATTAATTAGTGTCCAATCAGCCTTCCTGCATTTCACTGTAAATCAGCTTGTTTTGACTGTGTTGCCCTTTTTCTTATGTATATGAATATATTAAACTATAGTACTATTTCCCTATGTTGACATTATCTGTCAACTGAAACTTTTCCAACTCAGCATTTTGATAGAAAACTGTTATGAAATGGTGCTCACATAGAGTGTTACCTGCTTACATACATAAAGACATTTCAAGCATGGACATCAATGCCCTCCCAGCCCACCAACACACCGAAACACTCACTCCCATAACAAATGTCCGGGCTGTTCCCAAAATATCCAAACTAGAACTTTCTTCAATGTAATTTAAAACCTGAAACAATGGGAGGCAAAGGAAAAAAATAGGGTATATTTTAAAATTAAATACTGCTGCTATAAACTCATAAACTTATAAACTTATAAAGTTGCTAGAACAGCAGTACTTGTGCCAGCCTGTACCCCTTGAAAGGTATGAAGTCTGAAACTGAAATGCATGTGAAATGCATGTCACCATCCAGTGACCCAATCCTCAATGCTGTGCCAGAAAACCACAATTTTTCATGAAGAAAAAAACAAATATATGTTACAAAAATGTAGTCATTCTGCGAAAGACTGGACATTTAAAAGGTATGAGCAATATCTGCTTACACATTCTGTCAGTGAGCGGGGATCACAGAATGGCACATAAAACTTCATGATGACATGCAGTAAAATATTTTCTTTCTAACATCCAGTACCCACTACTTCATTTCTAGGCTTATTATAATATAGATAATGTGGTTTGTTAGACAATCCATATTTCCATCATATGCCAGTGAAAGAAAGAGGTGAGAACATTGCTAATGAGGGGTATAAATCCTCAGGATGAAGGAAATATATTTATAAATCCAAGCAGCAACATGTAAAGACATAAATAAAAGCTAATCTTAAGGGATTTATTTTAAGAAGAGATGTAAGTTGTATATAGGGCATAAATACCAAGCAAAATTCTAAAATTCATATTTCCCACTTAGTGTATTCAAAATATAGACATAATGTGTAAGTGTGTGCCTGTTCACTCTGTAAAAAATTATATTAAAGTGTGGGTATTGCTGTCAGAACTATTTCAACACGAACAGTTTTTATAATAACTTTTTAAGCTCCAGTCTGACTAGTTGAAATGCATTGTTTATATGTTGTCTAATAGCATAATGCATTTCCTGTCACGTAACGTGTCCATATATTTCTTCATTATTAAGGCGTTCACTTTATTAGTATGCTATCCAATTCCAAATGAGGCGGGAAGAAATGGGAGAAGAAAATATGAAGAGCTCAAGCTACGATTTAAAGCTTCACTAGATATTTCTTTTTAATAATAGTTCAGGACAATTAACTCTATCAATCTGATTGTTCCAGTGATCTGTAAGCCATCACTGGTCAGCGCACACATCTCATAATCATCCAACAAACCAAAATCTGTCACCAGTGAAAAGCACAAACAAAACACTCCTTCCTGAGATCCACTACATAAAATTAAAAAGTCCCATTCAAGAGCCCAAGGCAGCCCCACATCTCCACGACACTACTGAACCATGTCTATAAGCCAGGACACCCTCCATCCATATCTCCCAGCTCTCCAAATAAAATGGATGCCTCCAATTGAGTCATCCACACCAAAAAGCTGAGTGTTAACAGCTCAATCTAATTAAAAGCACTGTCACTCACCAGCAGTGCCATTCCCGGTTCACAAAGCAGCATCTAACTGGCACATCGTCCAAATCCCTGGTCTAACAGTTCACATTAAGATTATAGTGTCTAACAAGAACTTTGCATCAATTAAACAGCAAGATAAAAGCTTACCTCAGCCATAAGCAGTTCCCCAAAGCACAAAAAGAAGTTCCAATAGAGCGGTCTCATCTTCATCTCCTATACCCAACATCCAGAGACCCGGCTCTTCAAGTGAACAACATTTGAGCAATTACAGACCAGACACTAGCTAAATACACATGAAACAAACAAAAAAGAAAAAAAAGAAAAAAACATTCTAGTCTACTCAGAATACTAACACCCAGGGCATGCCCCTCTACACCAAAGTTACCTGGACATTTGCATAACCAGGAAATAGAAGCTGTAAACACAGTGTTTCATTTGCACAGTGTTTCATTTAGAAACACAGAAACACAATAATAAGTGATGATATAAAGACTATACTATATTCTATATTTGTGCTACAGTAAATTAGCCTGCAAGTTCTGAATGCTGCACAGTTTATAGCTGAAGGTACAGCACCATAATTTAATAACTAAGGCTAAATTCATGAAAGAGAATAAACTTTCAATAGACTATTATCCAAACTAGTATTTCAAAAATAAATTAACATAGATTTTCTAACAACTATTTTTAGGCAGATTTATATAGATTGAGTCAGATAGGAATACATTTTTAAAGAATTACCTTGTGATTGTAGTAATCAGGATTTTGAACTGGAAGTTGATATATTATTTTTATAATATAATGAGAATGTTGTAAAGGTTTGTAACTATTAATTTAGTAAGACTGCATCTGAATTTTAATAACTAATTAAATTGTCACTTCTCTCCTAATTTCTTCTTCTTCTCCTGTGTTTTCCAGCCATTTCTCTCAGCCAATCTTTTCAAGGAACTGTTGCTCCAATCCGTTTCTTCAGGTTGTTCAATAACTTTTTTAGATTTTAAAAAAGAAAGCGCAGAGTCTAGGTCCACAAAAACTCTTGTTTCATCAGGTAGAACTATTTTTAACCTAGCTGGAAAAAGCAAGTGTACTTTAATCTGTTTTTTTTTTTTTAATTCTTTAATGCTGGGTAAGAACTCCCTTCTTTTGGAAATTACCGTAGAAGAGTAGTCATTGTCAAATCTAATTATTTTCCCATTCACTTTGATGGGAGATTTTGACCATGCTGTTTTTAAAATTAATTCTTTGTCAAGTGATGAAAAAATCTTATTATAACTGACCCCAGAGTAGTATTTTTTATCGGATGGAGACCCTGTGAGAGGCCTGTGCGCTCTCTCAGTTCCATATGACATTGCTTCACTCAAGTCAAGTATATTTGGGAGCCAGGTGGTTAAAAAGTTGGCAATGTTATTCCCTTCTATTTTCTCTGCAAGTCCAAAAATCCAGATGTTATTTCTGCGTGATCTGTTCTCCAGATCATCTAACTTGGTCAGCAGGATAATGTTCTGTTTTAATAAAAAAACAATGTTATTTTAATTCAATTATTCCTCCATTCCAATGATCTGTTGTTTTTGTTGACTAAGTGTCTCTTGAAGCATTTCTATCTATTTGGTACACCTATCTATGAAGTCTTTTATTTTACTGTCCACTTTATCCATTTTCAGAGAAGGTTCCTGTATATTTGTTAAAACCATCTGAAGTTCCTTGTTTGATGCAGAATCATGTGAGTTAATTTTACTATGACTCATCTTGCTTGAGAGTAGCATATCCTTCCAAGTAGATTTTTGACAGGAAAATGTGAGCATATCCATATAATTTTTATATCTTATTGAATGAATCTTTTAAATTATTGACTTTTTGTAAAAAAAAATAATAAATGATAACATAGAAATGAAATTTCCTGTCAGAAATATGACAAGAACTGCAGAGCTGAACAATTCTGCTCCTTTCTCTTCAGCATCCTGGCCACGCCCCAGTATCACACTCCTAAATTCATTCCACCTCATTTCAAATATTCCATAATCCTATCCTACCCTAAAGTACATATCTCCACCAAAGTAAATAAATATCAACCAATTGTGCATAGCTGCCATCCTGCTAAAATATCACAAAAAACTTATATATGAAAAATATACCGAAATATATAAAGAAATTTGACCTGTAGTCAGACAAGCAGTATAACCTTTGCCAAAACCCCTCACATCATAGCCACCTTTTACAGCCTAACCCACAATTTTTTTCAATATGGAAAATAGCATCCTAACTGGACCATATTCCTAGATATCAATTGTGCAATCAAAAAAGTAGACATGTCAACTGTCTTCAAAAAGTAAGCAATATTGGGTTCTTATAGGAATTAGTACAATGGCTTGATAACTATATTTCTGAATCAACCTTTATATTTCTTACCAATAACTCACTCTAAGAGTTTGGCAAAACTACTAATGGAGTTCCACAAGAGAACCTGCCTTATTAATAACCTGCACTGTGACCTAACCAACATCTGTCTACTACATCCTATATACAAATAAACATTATAATCACTAAGGGCACATAAAACACATCCCAACTTGAATGAACAAAATTACTTCTGCTTGACTGAGAACTGACTTAGCAGTAATAACCTGATCATCCCTTCACAAATATCTGTACTTATGCTATAGGGAATATGCCAAGGACTAACCTATTCCCAGCCATTACCAATAAAAGATCCTAGCAGAATTACTTTCCTTTCCGCTGGAAATCAGTGATATCTGGGTATGTTGAAATACTAAGCAAAATACTAAACTTTATTCATTTATCACACAACACAGGCCATCAATGTGAGACCATGCCCAGACTCATTCATACAGTCCATAGAAGAGGCAAATACTGTTTCTTGTTAACATTCTAACTTTCAAACTATTGAAGGAAAAATGCTGCCCCTGCCCACAAACAACAGACTATACACTAGTAATATTGGGGTCTATATTAGAACATCGAAGTTTCAAAACTTTGAATGTTCTAATATCGAACCCTATTCAGAGAAAGCTGAAAACATCGAACATACAGAACAGCAATTTTTTTCCTAGGGAAAAAAATTTGCTGTTCCAAAACACATACACACAACACAAGCACACCAAACAAACAGCAATCCACACACATATACCTAAAATCCTGCACCTAACCCTACACTAAACTATACACACACCACTAACTATCCACTTACCTTAACCCAAACCCTAACCCTAAGGTCCCTCACTATCACACACTCACCTCACCCGCGCCCTAACTCAAACTCGCCTACCCAGCCCTAACCCTCACGTCCACACAATCGCACACTTACCTGACCCGTGCCCTAACCCTAACTCACCTAACCCGCCCTAACCCTCACGTCCACACAATCGCACACATACCTAACCCGCGCCCTAACCCTAACTCACCTAACCTGCCCTAACCTTCATGTCCACACAATCACACGCATACCTAACTCGGACCCTAACCCTAAGGGTGGCCTAATGGTTAAGGTGTTTGCCTTACAAACACAAGGTGCAGGGTTTGAGTCTCACAAGGGATAATTGGTTAAGCTTAAAATGGCTCACAAGGGCAGTTAGCTTAGTAAGAATCTATGAATCTATGAAAACCCACACTCAATCGCACACTTATCTGAACCCGACCAATAGCTTTCCACCACAGTGCTGAAGAAACAGACAACCGAATTCTTTCCCTAGGAAAAAAATTGGTTTTCTGTTGCTTCGATATTTTCAGCTTTCGCTGAATAGGGTTCGATATTAGAACTTAGATGTTCTAATATAGACCCATAATACTGTATACAATTTAGAAATCAAGGAGGTATCTTACTGCAAAGTTCCCATACACCGTAACAGCAATGGAAAAAGCATTCTACAGAATTGCCTCTGCTTCTTGGAATATATGACCCCAAATACTACAAAGGGAAATAAACTAAATTCTTTTTGTAATTTATTAGGAGCATATCTGGCAAAGAAAGTGAAGTACAAGCTGACCAAGGGTAACGTGAGCTTTGCATCACATATGCTACAAGTAACCAGCTTTAATATTTTATTGAGATAGAGATCAACATCATTCATCCCAGCTGATTAAATTTCTATAAAACGTCAGCGCTAAAACTATTTATAATCTGATCATTACAGGTTTCAGACTGCAGCCACGGCTAATACTGCATATTTACTTAGTTACTTGGATTCCAAGTATAAGGTCAAAGCTTTAATAACCACTTGATACTGCATAAAAAGTATATGTTTGACTATCCTAACAGCTGTAATTACATATCTGTCTATAATTTTGCCTACTGTTTCATTCACTATTATTAAACAGTGTAGAAACCCTGTAGACTGCATTTATTATCAAACATCTGTAATTTCTTTATTGCCTCTGCCTTCTGCGCTGTAGCTGAAATTTGTCTTTGGACCAGTTTTTCTTACCCAGTTAGCAAATGACAGATCAATCAATCAATCAATGCATCCATCCATCAATCAATCTTCGTGCCTGTGATACTGTCTATTTTCATCATGTTTTCTACTGGGCTCTGTCTCACACATTTGCAATTTTAAATGCCGATGACCTAGTTGTTTAGCATTCAGATAATGACTGAGATGGTGCACACAAACATCTCAATCAAGATTTCCTGCTCACCCATCACTGATTGTCCTTGAGAAAATTCCCCTTCATCTGTCATAGGACAAAAGAAATATTATTTGGAACCGTGCCTATATGAACTCTGCTCTCTCTGAAATGGAATAGCTTCTTGCTGTCTGCTACAGCCTTTTAAACAGCGTAGCATCACAAAGATTATATACTGTAATGGATCTACTTTATATTGTCGAAAAACCACCTATGCGAAATTCACAATATTGGGACTGTGAAATTGTGATGTTCCAGGTGTTTGATAACATGCCATTTTGGCAAAGTGGTCTCGATGTTGTGAATTTCTCATAAGTGTTTGTTTTACAATATTAAGCAGATCCACTACAATACATGCTGTCCTCTGCTTTTTCCTTTTTTTCCTTTCATTCACACTAACAAATAATCAAGGAACTAAGAGCCCACCAGAATATTCTTTATTTATTGTATGAAGAGAGCTATTGGAAGGTGCTTTCTTATTTGGAGTACAGCCTCGTTACACTGCCATTCTCCTTGTCAAGACCAAATTATCAGAGACGTGCTAACATGTACTCTATATAATGGACATCCCGAAATCATCTTCGTTTATTGCAGGGTAATCCTATGGCTAGGCTTGTAAAGGCCCCAGTGTCATTAGCCTAGTACATACCTATGAACCTATGACCCTAAACAGCCTCCACTCTTCCATGGAGCCCCTAGACTACCAAGTCAACCCAAGTAGTAAGGTTTTGGGAGATGAGAAGAATGTGGAGCGACTGAAGAAAACTTACACAGATACAAGCAGAGCATGGATGCATGTGAAGCACCGAACCCTGCAGCTGAGACAAAGCAATAGTAATCAATGTGCCACCGTGACCCTGACTTTGAGTCTGTTACCTCATCATTCTATACCTACGTATCTCAGGACATTCCTAACTTCAGCCATTTCCCAACTTACCTCTGTCTTTGGCTGTCTTCTCTGGAAAATTTACAGTTCCGCCAAATGCACACTGCTTATGTTATTCCAAAAACATATCAAGTATTGTATTTCATAAGGACTTAATGCCGCACTGATTGTATGTTTTGCTGTCATGATATAATTATAAATTTATGACTGTATTTCATTAGCGTGTATATTCTTGGCTGTGGTTGGAAAGTGTCATTGAGAGCTGGTGCATGAACTCTGATTATTAAATGAATACATCAAAAGAAAGAAAAAAAAATCTATTCACCAGTTGTATTTTTCTATTCTGTCTTCCACAATATATTTATTTATTTATTTTAATAATAATAATAATAATAATAATAGTAATCATTAGGATTCACGGACGATTCCTTCTATGCGGCTAGAATATATCAAAATCTGACCTTTCTAATTTATCCTACCCTAGACATCTCTCAATACAGCTCCTGCGGTTTCATAATGTGCTGTGTTACGTACATATTTTGCATGGTCTGTCTGCTTGTTCTTCTGTCTCCTGTCTCTGCATTTTCATGTTTAAACTTAGCAGTGTTTATATCACAGTGTCAGATGTTATTAACCTTATGGAGTGTAGGCAAAGCTGCTTTTGATATTATGTCTTGATATTAGTTTTAACAAAACATTCTTGCCAAATCCTATCTATAAATTGGATGTGGTTGCTTCAGTGTGTTTACCTGGTTAAATAAATAATAATAAAGTAACAAATTTATACCTGGACCTCTGTTTTTTAGGCAGCTCTAGAACTGTCTGAAAATATTGTTGAGAAGTTTAAGCAAGGATTGAAACTTCAAATGCTCTTCATCCTGCAGTCCTGAGTTTGAGTTCTTTAGTCTCTGTTTGCATACTGTGTTACCCCTAGGCTTACTTATCGAGACAGACGTATTCTTGGCCCTACCTGTTTAATAAGTGAAAAGAAGAAAAAAAACAACTTAAGAAATAAATAAGAAAAGCAAGGCTGCTTGTTTACAAATACATGTTTTGCACAATCTATTGCAAGGAAAGAGCCTAGAATTATTTTTGAGAGACATGCATGCAGGTATCCCTCCTCTTTATGGTCTTTCTTTCTGCGAAAACTTTATAGGTCTTTTCCTCAACTGTCTATTTAAATTCAAAATGGATAAACATGATCTGCTCATATTAATAAAGCATCATCATCATCTTCTTTCGGCTGTTTCCATTAGGGGTCGCCACAGCGGTAACCTGTTTCCATTTCTTCCTGTCCTCTGCATCTTGCTCTGTCACACTAACCACCTGCATGTCCTCTCTCACCACGTCCATAAACCTTATCTTAGGCCTTCCTCTTTTCCTGTTACCTGGTAGCTTCATCCTTAGCATCTTTTTCACAATATACTCAGCATCCCTCCTCAGCACATGTCCAAACCAACGTAATCTTGCCTCTCTGGCTTTGTCTCCAAACCTTCCAACCTGGGCTGACCCCCTAATATACTTATTCCTAATCCTGTCCACCCTTGTCACACCCAGTGCAAATCTTAATATCTTTAACTCTGCCACATCCAGCTCAAACTCCTGCTTTTTGTCAATGCCACTGTCTCCAACCCATATAACATAGCTGGTCTCACTACCTTCTTGTAGACCTTCCCTTTCACTCTTACAGGTAGTCGTCTGTCACAAATCACTCCTGACACACTTCTCCACCCACTCCATCCTGCCTGTACTCTCTTCTTCACCTCTCTTCCACACTCACCGTTACTCTGAAGTATTTAAACTCATCCACCTTCGCCACCTCTACTCCTTGCATCCTCATCATTCCTGTATCCTCCCTCTCATTCACACACATATATTCTGTCTTAGTCCTGCTGACCTTCATTCCTCTTCTCTCTAGAGCATATCTCCATCTCTCCAGGGTCTCCTCCACCTGTTTCCTACTCTCACTACAGATCACAATGTCATCTGCAAACATCATAGTCCATGGGGACTCCTGTCTGATCTCATCTGTCAACCTGTCCGTCACCATTGCAAATAAGAAAGGGCTCAGAGCTGATCCTTGATGTAACCCCACCTCCACCTTAAACGCATCCGTCACTCCCACTGCAGACCTCACCGCTGTCACACTACCCTCGTACATATCCTGTACCACTCTTACATACTTCTCTGACACTCCTGACTTTCTCATACGATACCACAACTCCTCTCTGGGCACCCTGTCATATGCTTTCTCTAAGTCTACAAAAACAGAATGCAACTCCTTCTGACCTTCTCTGTACTTCTCCATCAACAGTCTCAGAGCAAACATCGCATATGTAGTGCTCTTTCCTGGCATGAAACCATACTGCTGATCACTAATCACGTCCCTTCTTATCCTTGCTTCCACTACTCTTTCCCATAACTTCATGCTGTGACTGATCAATTTAATCTCTCTGTAGTTACTACAGCTCTGCACATCACCCTTATTCTTAAAAATCGGTACCAAAACACTTTTTCTCCATTCCTCAGGCATCCTCTCACTTTCCAAGATTTCATTAAACAATCTGGTTAAAAACTCCACTGCCATTTCACCTAAACACCTCCATGCTTCCACAGGTATGTCATCTGGGCCAACAGCCTTTCCATTCTTCATTCTCTTCATAGCTACCCTTACTTCCTCCTTGCTAATCCATTGCACTTCAGGATTCACTATCCCCACATCATCCAACATTCTCTCCCTCTCATTCTCTTCATCAACCCCTCAAAGTACTCTTTCCATCTCCTCAACACACTCTCCTCGCTTGTGAGTATGTTTCCCTCATTATCCTTTATCACCTTTACCTGCTGCACATCTTTCCTAGCTCGGTCCCTCTGTCTAGCCAATTGGTATTAATAAAGCATGTGAGTTTTAAATCTGAACAGGGAAATATGCTGTTATACTTTTATTGAAGTGAAAGCAGACAGCTGACATTTTTCTTCAAAAGTACATAATGCAAATTACTTTTTTGTAATAAGACTTTTACAGCTCAGTATTGTCTGCACCTATACTTCATTTTATATCATTTCTTTAATTCTTTTATGTCTGTCATTCTCCCCCTTGCCATAATTTAAATAACATTTCTTTACCCATATCGCAGAATTCCACCCCTAGCAGAAAGCAGCGGGAATTGACTATGGGCATCTTCATGACCAGCTTAGTTATATTTGTCACCTGGTTTAGACTTGCTCTCTGTTTAATTTTTTATTTTTATGGCTAATCCTACTTCTAGTTCATTTGCATATTTACCGCAATGATCATTGTGTGGAATAATAGACCATGTTAACAGAAGTATATAGCGTTGTTGTTGTTTGTCATCCGTTTTTTCCTGGTTAGGAGTTGCCACAGCGGAACTCTGGTCCACTGATGATTGGCAGTAGATTTTTACGGTGCAGGTTGCCAGCTCGACACCCAGCCTTCAACGAAGGCACACCCATTCACGCATGTCTTTCGGAACACCACTCGACCACAGGGAGAACATGCAGACTCCATACAGAAGGCACTTCAGCCGAGAATCGAACGGGAGAACCTCTTGCTGTGAAGCAACAATGCTACCGTTGCACCACAGCGGATTATGCAACAGAAGTAAAGTGTAATATTAGATAAAAAAATAGGTGTATCTGGTTTGCTTATTTCTGCCTAAAATTAATTAATGTATTATTAACCCTACTAAGACTATTTATCTATTTATTAAGTTTGTTTACTGGAGTAGGGAATGCTTCCATTTTTCTGCCTCTCCCTTATTTATATACTGCACTTGTGATTAAAGCAAAAAACATTAGACTCTAACATCATTTCAGTGCCATTGTATATGCTGCTAGACTGTTTTATGCAACTGTAACCCTTTCTGTGACAATATACCTCCCTACGACCATTCAATAGAGTAAAGCTTCATACATGACTGCTTGTTTTGGATATACTTTTTCTATGAAAGTAATTTTCTTCTAACACTTGTGAAATGTTTAATAAGTATATGCTAATGCTTCCCACCCTCCCTTCTAAAATATGCTTCTTAATATCATTTATGTTTCCTTATTTAGCCTTCGTAGCTTTCATAACGCATTTGACTAGTATTCTGTGACTTAGTTTACTGCTCAATCCAGGTGACTAGAAGCTCACCACAGTGCTACTGTAAATAATATGAATGATATAGGGAGATATTATTATTTTTACAGCTGCAAAATGCTACATTTTTCTGTAACAGAGCATAACTGTATAGGCTGAACACATAGAATACAACAGAAAATAACACATTTTGTACAAATTTTAATCAATTCAAACAGATTCTGTTGTAACCTTTATTTTACTGTTGGGAGTTTTGACAAGAGACCCTAACAACAGATATGATAGCATGCAGGCTCATATTTTCTTCTCCCAAGTTGCCCACATCACAGTTCTTTAGAAGAGGAAGAATGCTTTTAAGACTGTTATAATTATCAAAAGATTCCAGGAGTTCAATTGTTTAAAATGAAAAAGGTATCAAGAAGTGGTCAATACTTTACAGATTAGTGCAGAGGGAATTCCCACACTTTACATAAAAGATGATGCAAATACTAGTTATGTAACGTGAGCCTATGCAGCTTAGTCATTATCACAAATTATCAACCACCTGGTTTTACTTCTGAGTTTTCTTTGTGGGATTGCTTTGATCTCAACCACAATTAAAAAAAAATGGTTGCTAGAGAGACAGTATTCTTGCAGTGGGGATTATTTCAAATTACTGTATCGCATCATCATTCCTGTGAATTTCCATGGATCAAGGTTCTGAACAGGTGATTCTGGGGACAATGGTAACACAATGCTAAATGCATTTGCACATATTTTGCAGTCCTCTGTTCTTGTGTTATTTTTGAAGAACATAATAATTCAATAGATGAGACTGCAGACAAAATTAAATTATTTATGACAGCAGCTCCTGTAAATTTATACGCAGTCTGAAAATGTGTGCTGTGTTTGGGCAGACAGTGGGGGAGGAATAGTGGCTACAACATAACCAGTGGGGGAGGAATACTGGCTATAATGTAACCATTTAGCTACCAGGTAATTGATGATATACATAAGGGCTTAAAATGCAGACTTGAAAGGGTACCATACTCCTTTTATTTTGAAAATAAATAAACAAACAAGGTAACTACTATCACGTGTTTGCCTTAAATACTAAGCAGGCACTATGATATCAGTTTCTGTCACTTCTCTAATTCAGTGTTTACATTTTCTTTTCAGTTTATCGCTCATTTTTTGGAAATAAAACACCATTATTCATGCACCTAGGGGGCAAACTAATTATAGAAAATTTTGGATTTATTTTTCTTTTCATTTATTTATTCAATCTTTGTTGATCTAGTTATTCCCACTAAGCTAGTAGTCTCTTTTCAGGGGAGACCTGATGTGGCATTTATATTACAAAGGGAAATTTGGCCAGGGCATCAGGGCAACATCCCCTACTTTTTTTGATATGTGCCATGGGATGTTTTACTTCCACCCGAGATATCATCAAATCAAGCAGATGGGGCCTTAGTTTAACGTCTTATCCGAAGAATGATTTAAGTAACTCACTAAATATCTATTATGCAGTTTATATATATATATATATATATATATATATATATATATATATATATATATATATATATAATGTTACATAGATCTGTAAAACCCTAACTCTTCACTTTGGCAGCTGTTCCTTCCAATAACGAGTATCTCTCAACCTCTTAGTGCAAGAAATCTGGACAAAGCCTGACAAAATGGTGGAACAAAAGTTCAAAATATGGACAATTTTAAATATTGCTCTTATAAACTGAGAAGGTTGCTAGAGTAACAGTTTGTGTTAACATACATTTTTTCTGAAGGATATGAAGTCTGAAACTCAAATGTATTTCATCACTTAGTGACTTCAATCCTCAGATCATCCCAGTGGTTTGCCAAAAAAATAACAGATTTTATGAGGAACAGACCAAAAATATGAGTTAAAATTCTTGACATTCTGCAAAAATCTGGACAGTTGAGAGGTATGATATACAGTACTGAAATGAAGTATAGACGTCCTCTGTACAACTATATAACCTACTATTATATATAAACTTGGTTAAGTCTAAAATATTACAGCATAGAGGTTTGCATTTTCTCTAATGCTGACTACATTCTTGTGTATGTCAAAATAATTTATTGCAAGTGTGAGAGGCCATATCCTGTTTAACTTGCCCTTAGTGGTAAACATCGAATAATGGTTTGCTGTTCCAACATAATCTTTGTGCCTCCCTGCCACCTGTGACTGTGCAGGGTTAAGATTTATGAATATGAGCATAAGCTACTCCATTTTAGCAGTTCCGCCAACCAGCAGCCACCATTGTCTGGCTGTTGTTATCCCCTAATACCTGCCATTGCTTTTCATCTCCTACTTTTTGGAAGACACAGCTCTTTCTGTCTAAAAGCATGCCATACCAGTTCGCTCAATGCCTGCATTCCTTGGTAGGTGGAGGTGCTTTAGGAATGTCAAATTTACAGTCCTGACATTTATCCAAATCCTTTACATCCCCTGATCAGCTAATGGGCACTTCAGCTTTCCTAGATCTAAAAAAGTATTATTTTATACTCTACCCACAAAGGACATCCAGTTCACCACTTGGCTGCTTCTTCTGCAGCCATTATATGATAAGTCTTGGGTCTGGAAGCCATGCAAGTCTTGTACCTGAAAATGACAAACTACCTTTCTGCAGCTTCCCAAACCAATGTCTTCTCACGCAGATCCTTGTTTTGTGCACATGGTCTGCTTTTGTATTCCAGCAAGTTGGAGCCTTCGGAGTACCCCACTTTCATAGCCAATGCTGGGAATTCTGCCATTTATGTATAGTTTGCATGTGTGGACTGTTGCTATCCAGGCTTCCTCGGAATTTACTAGGGTATCCATGATGCTTAGTCCCATATCATCCTCAAAGCACTTCCTTCCACTTGCCTTCTTTGTTCTGCTTCTACCTTCTTCTATTGAGATCCTTGTCAGAACTGGCTTATGTAGGCTTGAGATGGACCACATTCCACCTTTTACCTGTGGCCAGGTTTATCACTTGCCTCTTATCCTGGGTAAGGGGGTCTCCTTGCTTCACTTATGGCACCGACAAACATCTGTAAGAGCAAATGGTGCACCTCCACTTCTATCCAGCCACCAGCCAAAAGTCCTCCACCCACCACTGCTTCTCCCCTCCATAAGCTAAAATGGCTAGAACTTCCCAATCAACTAACTTATACTCAACTAACTCTAGCCCATAAGCTTATTCTTAACCCTTCCCTCTGTCCCTCTCTTTCTTCTGCCTTTAAAATGCACCTACCTAACAGAGTTCTAAGGTCAAATAATCAAAATCTACTCGAAGTACACAAACCGACTCATCCCCCAGGCAAAAACCTTCTTTCCTTCAGCCTCGCTCACCTCTGGAACTCCCTACCTCCACTCATCCGCACCACCTCTAACCACTCTGCCTTCAAAAAGTCTCTTCACCTTCATCTAGCATCTCAGTGGGAATGCTCTTGCTCCCACCCCACATAACTAACTTTACTTAATTCTCCCTCAATACCATATTCTACTTCTATAGCTATGATATTTGTTCTCTAATCAGTATTATGTTACATTTATTTTATTACTAGTACGTTTCTTCTTATTGTATTAACTGTTATGACTGCTATTCTAATTTGATGAGTTCTACATTTTTTCTGTTTACACAATATTAATAACTCTCTGTACTAATATTGTTACTGTTAAATGTTGAAAATACCTTCTGTTATGGAGCTTTTCTCCCCAGGACTCCATTGAAAATGGGTTCTTTATGGCCCAATGGACTATCCTGGTAAACCAACGGCAATAAATAAATAAATAAATAAATAGCTTTTTGCTGATTTGGAAATCATTTTTTAAGATCTTACAAAGGTTTAAAAGCACAATGATTTTATGTGCCCAGTGCATCAAACACAATGCCTTGCCACATTTCATATTTCTTAAAAAAAGAAGCAAAAAAACGTCTGTGCTGCCTCTGAAATTAACCCGTGTCTGCTGCTTCAAAATTGTTGACCTATCTTCCCATGCTGTCTTCCAGGGTGCCTTTCTTATTAAGGCTTTCAGAGTTGCTCAAGCAGCTGTTCACATTTAAGGTTACCCTCTCCTTGATTTGTTTCTTGATGCTTTTCCCCCTTTGTCTTTTGTTCATCAGCATCCCATAGACTTTCTTTCATCAGGGGGTTACCATTCAGGCAGCCATCTTGGTTGAATAAATGTAGGACCCATAGTGCAAGCCCCCATTAGAAGTGTGTTTCCATGCATGCCCAGTACCTGTTACAGTGTGTGAATGAGAGGTTATTATCCAGGCAGCCATCTTGGTTCTGGTACATCAGTGCTCCCTGATTCTCCTGTGGCAGGTAAATATAAGGCCCACAGTGCACATCCTGTGTATTTCAGTGCATGCCCAGTGCCTACTATAAGGTGTGAATGAGCTGTCTGATGGACACTTGTTCACAACTTTTATACTGCACTTATATTGCATACGTATCCCTGCTGGATGTTAGCCAGCAGAGTGAGCCATCATCCCCACCCCAGGATGGAGAAGCTGGTATCAGCCACTCACACCCACCCTCCTTGTCCAGGCATTCCTGTCTAGGTCACAACCAGGGCTTTACCTATGTGCATCACACAGCTGGTTCCCTGTACCATGAATTTCATCAGATTTGCAGATCAGCTACATATCTTTATAGAATCTCCTTATCTTCTATTGTTTAAAAACAACAAAAGAGAACCATAATCATACCGTCTCTAGTAATTTAATACTTACCCATTCTTTTCACTTAAATGTCAATTCCTTATGTGAGGCCCATTTTTTCTCAAAAGTACTATCTGCATGAATTGTGTCAACTGTTTAGTTGCATTGTCCTGCAACAGATCGGTGAGTAAATATGAGACCTTTGCTGCAGACATAATCTTGATATCAGGCAGCCTACTTATAAAGACTAGGTATAGTCTTTAAAGCAATAACAAGCATGTGTCCGTGCAGCCACAATACAAACTATTGAACAAAAAATGTCTCAAGTAGTGTATACCACGTACTCCAGAAAAAACGCAACCATTAGTATCAGTAGTAAAGAATCAGTCCACGAGTTGTAAAAGCTCTTGCAGTGTCTGTACAACTAAGCTACAAACTATTGATCAAAAAAGGCTCACGTAATGTAAACCAAGTACTCCAGAAAAAGCATGAGCAGTAGTTTCAGTAATAAAGAATCAATTCTCGAGTTATAAAAGCTTCAAAACAAATTTATATTAAAACTCAATAGTGACACAGCTTAACAGTTGAGCACTTTCGCCCCTCAAAATTTGGGACTTCATCAGAACCATTAATTAATTCAATTCAGAGTCTTTTATAATTTACTTAAATAATAATATGATGTTCACTGATTTGAACTTTAAAGAGAGAGTAACACAAAAAAGAAAGAACTTTGTCCCTTCCAAACAGAACCTAAACATACATAAGACAATACATAAGAACTCATTGCAAAAAAACTTTTCATCAGTGTTAAAATTCAGTGCAATAAAATCAAATAAATCAATCACTCTATTTTAAAATATCCATATTATAAACTATTATGTTCTCCCACTACATAAACCTAAGAAATGAATGACCATAAACTTTACAATAAAATGGTCATTAAAGTAGTTCAAAAGGTCATATTATGAACCACATAAAATACCTCAAAATGGAACTGAAATTTTACAACAATATGTGTCATAAATCAGTTGCCTTAATTTTCAAAATATTGTGATTGAAATGTGATCATTTATACCTGGTGTATATGCCACATTTAATCTGAGCTGCCAAACAAGTACTCTTTTTTTCTATCCTAATTTCCCAAGAACCTCCCCTTGAACTCTTAAGAACCGTTTCTAGTATACCAAATAAAAACTTTGTGAGAGAAGGACAGGTATGTGTATGTTTAAAGAATGCATTGTTGGTATTACCCCTGGCAATTTAGTGGGTATGCTCATATATTTGTTTACAGAACTGCCTTTTGTTTTTTCCAGTATAAAAATCATTGCAACCTATACATATAGCTAAATGCACTACCTCTCTAATCACACAGTTGCCTTCACCTAATTCTATCTCAATTGGTGGGGAGCCTACAGATATTTTTTGCTGTTCTAAAATAAACCTACATTGGTTGCATGTCCCACATTGCCCAGTACCCCTCTTTTTCCTGTTTACTTCAGATTCCAACCTGTTTTAAACACAAAATTACTGGTTGCCTAGAGGGCTAGTTTATTTAGTTATATGCATAGGTTGCAATAATTTTTATTTCGGAAAAAACAAAAGGCAGTTCCATAAACGAATATAAGAGCATTCCTACATGATCATCAGTGGTAATAACAAAAATGCATTGTTTAAACACACACATACCTGTCCTTCTTTCACAAAGATTTTATTTGGTCTACTAGAAATGGTTCTTAAGAATTTGAGGGGAGGTTCTTGGGAAATTGAGATAGAAAAAAAGAGAGCTTATTTGGCAGCTCAGATTACATGCGGCATATACATCAGTTTTAAATGACCACATTTCAATCACACCTATTTTGAAAATGAAGGCAGACGATTTATTACACATATTGTAAAATTTCAATTCCATTTTGAGGTATTTCATGTGGTTTATAATACAACCTTTTGAATGACTTTAATGGCCATTTTTATTGTAAAATTTATGGTCATACATTACATAGGTTATAATACGATTATTTTAAAATACAGTGATTGATTTATTTTATTTTATTTTATTACACTGAGTTTTAACACTGATAAAAGTTTTTTGCTACCAGTTCTTATGTATTGTCTTACATATGTTTAGGTTCAGTTTGGAAGAGACGAAGTTCTTTCTTTTTTGTGTTACTGACTCTTTAAAGTTCAAACCAATAAACATCATATTATTACTTAAATAAATTATAAAAGACTTTGAATTGAATTAATTAATGGTTCTGATGAAGTCCCCAAATTTTGAGGGATGAAAGTGCTCTACCATTAAGCTGTGCCACTATTGATTTTTAATATAAAGTTGTTCTGAAACTTTTACAACCCGTGGATTGATTCTTTACTACTGATACTACTGGCTATGTTTTTTCTGGAGTACTTGGTTTACATTACGTGAGCCTTTTTTGTTCACTAGTTTGTATCTTAGTTGTACAGACACTGCACAAGCTTTTACAACTCGTGGACTGATTCTTTACTATTGATACTACTGGTTATGTTTTTTCTGGAGTACCTGGTATACACTACATGAAGCATTTTTTGTTCAATAGGTATAGCCTTTATCTTTGCCCACCTTTGATACATTGTTCTTGATTCCCTTTAGCAATTTATTCATATTTGTATTCACCAGGCACCTAATCTCATGAACTAAATATATGCTATACACACACACACACACACACACACACACACACACACACACACACACACACACACACACACATCTATATATCTGGGTGGGGATTTTTCTCCCTTATTCTAAAAGCTGCTTCATTTACTAGACAGATGACTAATTTTGTCAGATGCATTCACAGGCATAGAATATTAACATAGCCTGCGATGGCACTTCCTGTGCTTGTTTGTCCTTTAGGGTCTCTCTTTGAGGACTCGGCTCTCAACTGCAATGTAATTACATTTACTTTTTCTGCTGCTGACACCTATCAATTCCACGTTTGGATTTTGGTTCATCTAGATAGGGTTCAATGCAGTATAAATAAAACTAGATAGCCTTGCTTTGTTCCTTGATGTGAATGAAGGGATGAGAGGTCTGCACTGCCACATATTTTTAATAGAAAGTTCCACGGTTGCTTTTTTACAGAAAACATACTAATTATGACAGTTATTGAAGCAAATATAAGTATCTTATTTATAATATTACAATATTTTAATCTATTTACATTAAATGCATTTTCATTTAACTTGACCATCTTGTGGTAGTAATGACATAGCTGTAGATTTCCTTGGACATTCTGCTAACCATTTGACTATATTTTATTATACAGAGGAATTGCATTGTACCTTATATGGCTGCTTTATTTTCATTACAATATTTTTCTCTTTCATGGTACTTCTACATACAACTTTAACATTATAGATGCACCTTACCCCAAATTTGGACACCTTTTACTCCTGCATCCCATTCAGCAGTGAAGAATGTTATTAGTTCAGCCTGAGTTCTGCAAATGAGACGTTATTGGCTCAGGTGGCCCACACCAGTCACATGAGTAAACAGCCTGATATGAATGGCCCTCAGCTGCTCTTTTGTGAAACACCGTGAGAGAATGACACAGGCTTTGGTTTTATGCATCTCCTGCCACCCTTTTGAGACTTTGGCACAGGTTCTGACATCCACAGATATCAGAAAGTCCACTTTGTAACCACCTACTACCTTATCTGTGACTCACCCTCGTTTTTTCAAAACTCACAGTAAATGTAAAGAACGGACTGTTCATGAATCTTAAATATATTCCTGATTCTGCAAAAGCAGAGGATCTAATGTCCATGTAGTATGACTCTTCAACACCTATATATCTACAGACAAGTCTAAGACTCCTATGTAGTTAATATAGGTTCATAGGTTCATAGGTTCATACTAAGCTATCTGCCCTAGGGCATTTATAAGCCTAGCCAGAGTGTGTTTGGCTTTCGCCACCCATTTTAAATTAATTTTGCTATGCCCTTTTTCAAGGTTATTATACTGTGCCTCTGTCTAATATGATACTAGAACATTTGTGACAGCTAATCATAGTCCCCCAAGACTTCAGATTTGATAGGTAGTTACTAGGCTTGCAGTCCAGAGGACCACTGAGGACCCTAGGCCAAATTTCTAGTTACCCCCACGTACTGTTTGGTTATGTGATTTGCTGAAGGTCACAGCATAGGCAAATGAAGGCTGAGGGAATTAAACCTTGTTCATCAGAAACCGTAGCTCACAGGCTTAACTCTGTATGCCATCTGTTTTAAGCTTCAGTTTCCATGTTAAAGACAAAATCATTTTCCGCATAGAACTTTTATTTATTTGTTTGTCTACTTGATGCTTTCCTTATATTTCTTGTAAGGTTTATTTGAAATATTTGAGATTGTTGTCAGTTCAGTTGTCTCATTTTTTCAAGTTTATGATTGTTATTGTCACATGCCATATGTTTTCTGTACTTACTGGCCTGGGTCTTGACAGAAAGGGGCCTTTTGACTAGTATGTTTACCTGCTTAACAAATGTGTAAATGAATAATAATACAATAATTCTTTGGGGGTGAGCATTTTACCCAGCCTGCTACCATTTAGCTTACTTTTACCTGTTAACCATGTGACTCTTTCCACACATCTGCTATTCTCATTTGCTGATGGATTGCTGTCATGTATTGCTGTACCCTCATGTTCTGCACTGTAAGGAAAGGTAGAGTGCAGGAAGGTGATGTAATACTAAGATTAAATCTGTGTAGACCTACTCCAAGCGAAAACAACATATTTTTTTCAGCATACCCTTTATTTATTTCCTTCCTAAATTAAATGGTCTTAAATGTTTGACCATATTCGGACATAAGCCTGGCTAAAATGTGCCAACAAACATAAAAGCAAAATGCAGTTGAAACATTTTGTTTTAATCTCTAGGAATATGTTTTAATTTCTAGGAATATATTTACATATTTACAGAAGCAGGAACTTGTACAACAGAAAACATTTGCAATCAATAAGTTCATAGCTAGTTACCAGGCATATAGCTCAGGAGACCATTAATGAGCCCGGCCAAAATTCACTGTTGCCACAAAGCACTGTGGTTAAGTGACTTGCTCAAGGTCACACAGTAGGAGAAGGAAGGCTGAGGATATCAAACCCTGTACCACAGGAAGCATCTTACTAACAGCTCACAACGTTAATCCTCTGCCCCAACCATCAGACTAAAGACATGCTGGCTCTGAGTTGTGAGACTGTAGTAATACCTATTTGTTAACCAGACAGGCCCACTGGATACGCAGTCTGTTTTCAGGGGTGACCCAAGAGCAATGTGTGGTGGTTAAGTGACTTACTCAAGGACACCCAATAGGCAAATGAGGGCTGAGAAAGAATCAAACCTTGTACCACAGTTCAGACCATTAACCCTCTTCATCAACTGCCAGGCAAATGAATAAATGAGTACATTTTAATACACAGCAGTCAAATACTTTTACAGATTTGCTAGCATAGTTAGAAGAATAGAAAAAAGACAAAAACATATTGTGTACAGTGAATTGCCAAATCTAACAGACAGAATTTAATACTAAAGATTGTCATGAGAAGGATTAAGGTAAACATCTGGGAGTAAATATAGTATTTAAATCTTATATACAATTTTAGGGTGGCTGCACTGGTGCAGCAGTTAGCATTGCCACCTCACAGCAACAGGTTCTCCAGTTCAATTCTCGGCTGGGGTGCCTTCTGTGTGGAGTCTGCATGTCTTCCCCGGGTGCTCCGGTTGCCTCCCAAAGACATACTGTAGGTAGACTGGACACTCTAAACTGGTCGTGTGCGTGCCTTCTGTGGAAGGTTGGGCACCGGGCTGGCAACTCGACCCTGTAAAACTCCACTGCCAATCATTCTGCAGACTGTTGTTCCACTGTGGCGACACCTAACCGCGAAAAGTTGAAAGAAGAAGTGTCTATAAACAATTTTGGCTGCAGCGTCAGTGTATGAAATATTACCCTATTCCTTGTAGCTAGATGGATGCCATGGTGACCACAGATGGTAAAGTAAATATAACTGCGATAGTAATATAGGTGTAATATGTTAATACCTTTTTCATACAGGTGTACGCATATGCAGTATGTTTGTTGGAGATATATCAAGGGAGTTATAGTCAACTGATATGGAATTTATTTACCCATTTGGTTATTTATTTATCTACTTCCATTTGTTAATTGGACCAGAGCACTGATTATCTTTGTCCATTTTCAGGTTCTGTCAGGATGGTTACCATAAATTGAATATGAAAATCATCATCACTATCCTGGATCCTTGGAGAAGTTACATTTCTACCTACCTGCATGTCTGAAAGGTGTCTTTTAAGGGATTACAAAAGAGTGGAAGAGAGTCAGTGTTCTGGAGGAATGAAGTCCTGGATGATCTGATGCAGTTTGCAGAACACCTACTGTGGTAGTCTATTCAGATTTTTGCAGTTGAGATTTGTCTTGACTTTGTAAGTCATGTGGAATGCCATATAAAATTGCTTTTAACAGAAGAACATAATCTATCATTTAGAAGTTTAAAGATTAGGGAGCTAAATAGAACAATATCTCTATCCTGAACTGGTAACTAATATATTTTCCTAAGGTCAGACAATGATGTTCCCCATTGTGGGAGAGGTGAATGTATCTTAAAATCTTGTTCTGAGCTATTTAGAGCAGTCCTGTTTTGTGTGGACACTGCAATGCTATAAGGGATAGGCCATATTCCAGTCTGGGCATTAACATGTTCAACGTTATTCATTGGCTGGCATGAGCTGTTAACAGATGGGATATCCTGTATTGCATTTCATTTGGAAAACACTGTAGTTACATAAGATGCTAACTCTACTTTATTTAACAAGTACACTAAGCTTCTATAAATGGAATCTTGACCATGACAGTTCTCTCAAACTGAAATTTCCAGAAGGGACTGCATCCTACCTGTGTCCCAACTGTCCCCTCACCAAGAGGTACAGGTAGCAAAGTTGTGGGATGTGAAAGGCTCTTCTACTTTTCAGCCTCATTAACCCCCTGTTACTCCCAGTCCTCACCAAGGAGGCTGTGCATTTTCCCATAGGAAGTGAATTCCCCAAATATGCATCAGGGAACACAATGTATATGAAATACATAACAAGTAGGATATTAACATATAGCCTTTTCAAAGTCATTTGTTCATAGGCGATCACTAGGCTAACAGCTCAAGAGCCCTTACAAGTCTAGCGATTATTACCTGGATTTTACCCAATTTTCGATCTGTTATAGGTTCATAGGTTCATAGGTTCATACTAGGCTATCTGCCCTAGGGCATTTATAAGCCTAGCCAGAGTGTGTGTGGCTTTCACCACCCCTTAGGATGAGAATACTATACCCATTAGTTTGCTGTGCCTCTGTCCAGCAGTGATACAGAGATGATTCCCGGGGTAAACCTACGATCTCCCATCCACTCGTCAAGATTTCTCTTGAACAGAGTCAGTGAGGGGCTCTGCCTCACATGGACTGGGATTCTGTTCCATAGTGTAGGGAGTCTCTGGGTGATGAATCTGTCCCTCCAGCATGTCCTATTTATATCCGTGTTGAGGTTTAAGTCTCTTGCTCTCGTGGCTCTGGTGGATTTGGATTTTTGAGGTGGAGCATGTCCATTAATTCCGGGTTGGACATGGCCTTGTATGTCAGGCACAGATCACCTCTGAGCAGATGGTATGCGACTGAATAGAGCTGGAGTTTCTTCAGTCGGGCATCATATGACATATGTTTGAGCCCCTTTATCCTTTTGGTGAGGAACTTTTGGGGTCTTTCCAACTGCTGCAGTTGTCGGGTAAGGTACATTCCGAATGGGGCGTTGTACTCAATCATTGGTCTGATAAGTGAAGAGTACAGGGGTACAATGACCTCTCCTGATCTGGATGTGAATCCCTTCATGATCAGGTGGGCAATGTAGAAGGTCTTCCTAACCACTTTGGCAATGTGAGTGTCAAAAGAGAGGTTCCTGTCAACTTGGGTCCCCAGGTCCCTGATAACTTCTTCCGTGTTTAATGGATTACCACCTATGTGGTAATTAGGGGTTACCTTGTTTTTCCCAAAGGGTATGACTATACATTTTTTGCATTTAGCTTAAGGCCATGGCTCTGGCACCAGTTATCCATTTCTATGAGACCTCTCTGGAGGATGTCTGTGTCTGATGGAGTGTCAATTATGGTGCCCAGTTTGCAGTCATCTGCAAATTTTGTCAGCCACAATCCCCCTATGTTTGCCTGCACTTCAGAAAAATAAATGCCGAACAAGAGGGGGCCCAGGACTGAGCCCTGTGGGACACCGCTCGTGACCGGCTTAGAGTCTGACATGGCACCAGCAACTCTAACCCTGTGTGTTCTGTCCTTGAGCCAGTTTGCAACCCATCTTGTGACATATGGGTTTACATCTAAGCTGGTGAGCTTTTCTATGATGCCCGAGTGGGGTATTGTGTCGAACGCTTTTGATAGGTCAAGGTAGACTGTGTGAACTGCCTTACCCTCATCAATGGCCTTAGTGACTGTTTCGAAAAAGTCAACCAAGTTCAAGAGGCAGGATCTGCCCTTGACAAAGCCAAATTGGGTAGGATCCAGTGTCTGTAGGTCCCCAATGTCTTTATTTATGAGTTCCATTATGATCCTCTCCATAGCTTTGCAGACAAGGCTCGTCAAGCTTATAAGGCGGTAATTTCCAGGGTCCGTAGAAGCACCGCCTTTGTGGAGTGGGATCACAGTTGCCGTACGCCATTCTTTGGGTACGTATCCTGTAGTAAGGCTAAGATTAAACAGCAGCCTTATGTGTGGGTTTAGTTCCTCATTGAGTTCATGTAGCACACAGCCGGGGACACCGTCCGGTCCCATTGATGCTGTGTTTTTTGCTTTAGAGAGAGCAGCTCTCACCTGGGCATCTGAGATGTTTGGGAGGCTAGACTCTGGTGGGATAGATATTTCTCCTTTTGGGGAGGGGGGAGAAATTTGCACTGAACCTGTCTGCCAGTATGTTGGCAATGTCTGTGGGTTCAGTGATTTTTTTTATCATTTTGGACTAATTCTGAGCATATCTGGGAGTTTCCACCCAGGTTTCTAACATAGCTAAAGAAGGCCTTATGATTGTCTTTTGTGAGATTAGTGATTTTTCTCTCAAAGTTGGCCTTGGATGATTTTATGAGTGATCGTAGTTTTTTGCTAGTATTGATCAGAGATGCCGTTTGTTTATGGCTGGGGTCCATCAGACCGGGCTAGAGGATGCTTTAGGTTTGTGCATATACCTCTGAGTATTTTACAGACTGCCCATGTCCATAAAGGACATGAGCACCACCTCAGGAGCAAATTTATGATTCCTCATCCATTGATCCTAACTGCATCTGAAAAGGGTCAGGGAAGGGCTCTGCTTTACGTAAACCGGAAGCCTGTTCCAGAGAAGAGGTAATCTCTGAGACACATATCTATCTCTCTCTGTCTAGCATGTTTTGTTCTTGTCGTAGACCAGGTTTAGTTCCTTGGACCAGGTCGCCCTCATGCAGTTTGTCTTCTGAGAGTTCCTTGTAGGTTAGGCATAGATCACTCCTTAAAAGTTGATAGGAAACAGAGTAAAGGGATTGGACTTTCAGCTGATCTGCATAGGGCATGTTGTTCATACCATGTATTTTTTTTGTAAGGAACCTCTGAGGCCACTCCAGTTGTTGCAAGTGCCTGGTCAAGTGCATGCTGAAGCGTGCATTGTACTTGATTATTGGTCAGATGAGGGCTGAGTACAGTTGGACTATAACTTTCTTGTATCTGGGTGCTATACCTTTTCTTATAAGCTGTGCCAAATAGAAGGATCTCCTCACATCTGGTTATAGCAGTTCATATAGTATTGGTACTCCAGTTCCAGCTGCATGACTTCAAAATGCCCATGACCTTTTACAGGTTAAGTCTTTATGGATACATTCATGTCATTCAGAAGCCATGCAGCATAAACCCTGGTATATCCTTAAGGGGCCTTTTGCATATATCCCATGGGCCTCCACTACAGGAGTTTAAGGTATTACATAGTGGAGAGCAGAGGTCTTTCTTGCAATTTCTACAGAGTGGTTTGTCTGTGTGAGATTTTTATCTTTTGACTGCAAATATATATCTATATCTACTTCATTTGTACAAAGTATCAGTACTTCGAAACCCACTTGGTTGAACCCAGTTGTTCGAAGTATCGAAACTTCAAAAATAGAGTACTGAGATCACAATACAGTGCGGAATAGGAATATTCCCTTTTCCTACCTGTAGTGTGATCCTGGAGTTGGTATATTTAAGTAAGGGTGTGGGGGGGGGGCACCCCCCACACATGGGGGGGTGCAGGGTGGCTTGCCCCCCTGCAAAACATATTTTCTGTGTGTTTTTTTTAGTCAGCTGATCTGGCGACTAGGTATCAGCAAAAGTGCACTTTCGTTGAAATGCACTTTTGCTGAAGTGGGCATCTACTTCAAACAAAGTAGATCCATATATGGAGATATACATATATATATCCATATGTATGTATTGTTTTGCATTTTTAGCTTGCAAAATATTGAATTTTCAAAGTAATTTCTGCTAAACATTTATTAACCGTCCTTTCTTCATCCGTCAAGGTCAGCCCTGATGTACCACATTGATACATGTGGTTACTTATTTAGCATTACCATACCATATGACGTCAGTCCCTGCAAGAATGCAATATTCTGTGCTGTGTCTCCTACCTCTAGAAGCTTGTTAATAGCTTAATTGTGTATGTCATGTGAATTAGGACTACTTTTCAGATAACTGGATGGCTACATTAAGTTTTAAATGTGTCATCATTATTGAACTAATGTTCAATCCATGAAATGCATGTACTGTTACTCTACAGACATCACTTAACCTTTCTTTTTTTTCTGAATCATATTTGAAAGTATGCATTCATCTCTAGTGGCCTTACCAAGTCAGAAATTAAATATAAATAAATGCACCTATATATTTACTCAAATACTTTGCAGAGTTCCTAAAAATGACATCCAATATTTACAACAGAAAAAAAATTAACAGCCATCTTACATTATGTAGCATATATGGTTTACACACCAGAGTTAATATGTAAACAAAAATAGAAAGTGAATAATATTCCCTGTGGTGATTTGGTTTCTTATTAAGGGATCTCCCACTGTGTTTACTTTTCATGTTGCCGTCTTAGTTGAATGCGATGCCCAAGGGATGCTGATCTGCAGAACGTGCAACGCACATTCTACCACTGCTTTTTCCCTACATTCTGGATGCTACTGAGATCAGTTTCATGCTTGCTGCATACATGACATTTTAAAATGCTTGGCAAACTAAAACAGACTTATGAAATTAGTGCAGTGGTAGACATGAGACTACCTGAATTGCACTAGCTAAGTTTAAGAAAGAATATTTACTGAAAACAATTAAGCAATAGTCACATCAAAATGGTAGCTCTTTCATTTGTTGATTACAAATCATAAACATGTTCACGCATTTTGAGGTTCTCTGTTTGAAGCTATGTATTAGAGTTTTCCGGTGTTATAGCTTTTTTCTTCTTGGTTACTGAACAAAACATACGTGAAAGAGGTCAGCTAAAAGCCTAACAGAGAGTGCTACTTTTTTTACACATTCATCTAAAGTGTGTCAGCATTTCAAAGTTAATCTTTTTGTAACTCCCTTAAATCTCATCAGCTTAATCTCTCTTCACATAATGTGAGCAAGGATCCTTTTAGATTCTACCTGCATTTCTCATTTCAGCTTGTATCATTATTGGCAATGGATAGGATTCTAAGGAAAGTGTTCACAACTATGAGGAGGCCTAGAAGAGACAGACTTTTTCCAAGATTCACAAAGGCCTCTATTTCTGGTCACGAGCCATACTCTTTGTGTTGTTCTCACTGTAAAGCAATTGCTCAAACTTTGGAAGTTGATGCCTATTACTGCATAAAGGATGACAATGCTCCTCCCCTGGTCTTCCATGCTCCTCCCACTAATCTGTCATACTCCTCCTTTTGCTCCCACAGAACCTTTTCCATCTTCCACACACTAGCTAAGCTCCCCTAGATAATTGCTGCACTGCAACTGAAGGAGTTCACCTGCTCCTATATGATGAGCATCACAGATTCAGAAAGGGCCATAGTACTACCACCACTCTTCTAACTATGATTAATGCCAACTTTAAATCTCTGGAGGAAGCTGATCTGGCTAGTGTTTATATTTTTAATCTGGCAAAAGCATTTCATACCATCTCCACCCTTTCTCATGCTCATTAAGTAAGGAATATATGGCAGGCCGTCCTCTCCCACCCCCTCCCCGGGAACCACCCCGCTCGCATTGCCCTGAAATGGACAAAAACAATCTAGCAAACTTTTAGCCATTTGAAATGTTGTGACCCACTAAAATGAGTCCGAAAACATATAGGCTGAATTGCCAAAAGAATGAACTTACTTATAGTAAGTCTAAGATGACCATTTCCTGGAATATTCCCTTTTCTCTGTTACAGAGACAGCTCTGGTACATTATCAGTTTGAGAAATTGTCTGTTTATTCTTAACAATTTATCTATGAATATGAAGAAATGGTTGGCCCTGCACCTCTTTGAAATAATGTAGATGCACCTTCTTTCCAGTTTAGGAAAATCATTACATTTGAAATCAGGAAATTATTGTCAAAATATTTAAACATTGGTAGCCCTGCAGCGGATAGTGTTGATCCCAGATACCAGAAGACTAGTTCTATGCTACTTGGGGATTGGGACTGTGGCTTAATGGCTAAGGTGTTTGCCTTACAACCACAAGGTGCAGGGTTTGAGTCTCACAAGGGATAATTGGCTAGGCTTGAAATGACTTGCAAGGGCAGTTAGCATAGTACTAACCTATGCACTTGTCCAGCCATCAGCATGTATCCTCAATCATTTCCACATACAGGCCTGGGGATTGTAAGTTAGAAGAAAACGCAGCTCTGTTTGCTCACCATCTAGGCCAAAGTTCTATAGGATTAGTATCAGCATGTTATTAGATCACCTGGTCAGTATCAGCAGGCAATCAGACCAGCTGATCAACTATATCATATCTTATGGTATCATATATTGTGGTTACCATGGCTTTTATTCCATGTGTAGCACCACTGCTATAAGGAATCCAGCTGATACATATTCAACAGGATGCATTGTAGATATTTTACTACTCTTACAGACCGCCCCCACAGAGTTGACTCTGTGAAACATTAGATAATATTCAATATAACATACATGCAGTTATTAGCCTCTCCAATGACATGCTGTTTAGAGCACATAGCCATGTAACTGATTCTCTCAGTTTGCTGATGAACCTCCCAAACAAACAGACATTACAATAAGATTCTCCTATGAGCTAATATCACTGATAACCTCACATGGGATATTGCTGAATTCACTGCTTAACTATCTACAGATGATGTAATCCTAATATACTCGACCCCCTCCCCCTGTGGGTTATAGAGGCACTGAGGGACAGCCTGGCTAAAATCTATACCTGGATTTAGGCCACTATCTCACATCACTTATGAATTATATATTATATTATACAATATGACTCAAAGCTCTGGCACTATACTCACTATCCTTCAGACTGCTAAGAGGTGACCTGTGTTGGGCATACAAGGCATCCTCTAACCATTACTGATGGATTTACTGCATATCAGCAAGTCAAATGGCATCAGAAACACTCATCCTAGGGATTGTTTTAAACCTCTTCTGCACCATCAACAGAATAATTTGGAGGGAAGTTATATCTCACAGAGGATACCACTATTGTGGAACAGATTCCCCATCCACATTAAACAAAGTTCATCCGTGTCCATATTCAAGTGCAATTTAGATTTATGGATGAGAAACAGAAAGTTTAGCCCAGGACTGCCCCCTGTATTACTAATGGACAGATGCAGCCCCTAAATGCTTTATCCCATGCACGAGGTCCCCTCAAATTTTCTATGAAACGATCTTCTCACCAGGGGTAATATATAATTATTGACCATGGGGTGGGTACAGAAAAGCTAATACCAAATGATATAGGCTAATTTAGGGAAACCGGTTAGGCTTAAAATGGACTGCAAGGGCAGCTAGCCTAGTTCTTACCTATGAACCTATAAATTATTACAAAACATTTTCATAAAAGGTGAATCATTTATAAAGGACCTTTTTGATTTTATAAGGGTTTTGAAAACTTTTAGAGTTTTCAATACTGATATTTTGGTAACTACTGACGTGCAGTCCTTGTATACTACTATACTCATGACATGGTTAGAAATTAAATCCTGGTAGCTAATTTTTTACTGATAATCAGATCAGATTGATTATGTAAATTTTAGATGTCATTTTCTTATACAGTTTCGTTCAGTGTGAGAATGATTTTTTCAAGCATTTAAATGGAATTGCTATGGCTGCAGCCATGGCGCGTGTTATGCAAATATTTTATGTCAAACTTGGATTCTGCTTTTATTCATTCTTCATATTATGCTGAGAATATTGTTTTTTAATTGTTTTATTGACGTTATTTTTAATATGGAGGGGTTATTTCAAGTTTGGGATCTTCTATATGGTTTGTTTAAACCAAGTGATTAATTAAAATGTATTTATGCTTATGGTTTTACTTCTATTAATTTTTTGCATTTAGAAATCTATAAACCTCAGGGCCAGATGCTAAATAAATTGTAAAGAAGTCAATAAAAACAATAAATATTTTAGTTATTGAACTATGCACTCTGAGTTTAAAAATACTATTGTTAAATGCCAGTTTGTGAGAATATGTAGCTTGATGTAAAAGGACCCATGAAGTGGTAAGGGACCTGGGATCACAAGTTGACTGAGACCTTAACTTTGACCACCATGTGACTACTGTAGTAAGGAAAGGTTTCTACATAGCACACTTGATTAGTAAAGGCATCTCCTTATAACCCTCTATATTTTGCACTTATCCGGCCCATAATTTAGTATAATGCCCCGTTTGTCATATATCCTACTAAGCACCTGCAGCAGTTAGAGCGACCTCAGAGGTTTCTAACAAAAATCAAGGGGCTCAAGCGTGTGCCTTAAACAGACTGACTAAAGTCAAGTCCCTGTCAATATACTCTGTATCACATAGAATTCTTAAGGGAGACTTCTGCTTGGCCTACAGAGCAATCCAAGACCCATACCTAATGAACTTGCTGCATATCCGCAAATCAAACAAGAGTAAGGCTACCTGTTCCAGGGACCTAAACATGGCCTGAGACATGCTGGAGGGGCAGACTTATCTCCCAGCAACTGCCATGTCTTTGGAACAGGCTACCAATTCATGTAAAACAGATCACCTCTATGACACTGTTCAAGAGGAACCTGGATGAATGGATGGGGCACCATAAATTCTTACCTCCGGGATGATAGCCTAGTAATCTCCTATGATCTTATGAAATAATATACGCAAAATTCTACATACAAACTAGGTTATGGATGGATTTTACAAGATGGCTGTGTTAGTCATGTCATCTGTGAATAACAGAATAACTAAGGCTCCAGTGAACCAAAACTGAACAATTTCTGTTAGTTTTACAGACACATTAAACAAAGTGGGTGTTGAACCTGAATTTAATAGTAAAAAAGGTAGAAATTTAAATATATATATATATATATATATATATATATATATATATATATATATATATATATGTATCTATGTTGTTACATCGAAAGTACGTTTCAGCGAAACGTACATGAGTGAACTCACTAGCGAAAGTGCATTTTATTGAAAATGCACTTTCGCAGAAATAAACAAACAAAAAAAAACAGCACGCCAAAAAACCTGCAAAAATAAAACACTACTGATGTTTATTTACTGCCTCCCTGCACTCCCCATGTGGAGGGCTGAGCCCCCACCATCCTACTTTAATATTCTCACTCCGAGATCGCACTACATTGGGGAAAAGGGAATATTCCCTTATCCCCACTGTACCGCGATTTATGCAGCAGTTTGCTTAGTTGTACAATCAACACTACATGTTGATGTACGACTAAATCTAAATGCAAACTGCATGTTATTTTGTTTTTCTTTTCTTTTGCGAAAGTGCATTTTTGATAAAAGCACTTTTATGAAAGCGAATTCGCTCAAGTTTAGCTTAAACGTACTTTCGTTGTTCAGACTAGGACCTGTATATATATATATATATATATATATATATATATATATATATATATATATATACACATACACACATACACACATATATATATATATATATATATATATATACGGATCCCTATCACAACACCGACACGCCACAAAGCCGACACCCAAAACACCGACACACAAAACGTAAACTACACATTACACACAACTATACATGCACTAACCGTAACCCAAACCCTAACCCTAAGGTCCAACACTACCACACACTTACCCTACCCGCACCCTAACCCTAACTCACTTAACCCGCCCCTAACCCAAAGACTGTCACTATCGCACACTCACCTAACCCGTGCCCTAACCCTAACTCACTTAACCCGCCCCTAACCCAAAGACTGTCACTATCACACACTCACCTAACCCGCGCCCTAACCCTAACTCACTTAACCCGCCCCTAACCCAAAGACTGTCACTATCGCACACATACCTAACCCGCGCCCTAACCCTAACTCACTTAACCCACCCCTATCCCTAGACTCCATCAATATCGCACACTTACCTTACTTGCACCCTAACGTCTGTCACTACCGCATACTTACACAGCCTTTTCACATGTCGGTGTTCTCAGCGTCGGGGTTTTCATCCGTCGGTCATCTCAGTTTTAGATCTTCTGGTGTCGGTCTTCTCATCATCGGCGTTCTCAGCTTTCGACGTTGTCAGGTAGACCCATATATACACACACACACACACACACACACACACACACACATATATATATATATATATATATATATATATATATATATATATATATGGTTCTAGGTCATAAGATCGACAGCCACTTTCACCGACAACAGAAACATTGACACCACATTATCGACAAACCATAAACACGACACCTCACATGCCCGACAAACAAGTAACCGACGGTCCACAAACACGAAACCCCATACACTGCACACACCACAATAACAACAATCAACTAACAAAACACATCCCCTTATCCAAAACCACACACAGAACACAAGCACACCAAAATCCTCACAAACCCACACTAAACCTCACACACACAACTATGTACAACCCTAACCCAAACGCTTACCCTAAGGTGCGTCAGTATCGCACACTCAGCTAACCTGCCCTAACCCTAACTCACTTAACCCACCCCTAACCCAAAAATACCACTAGACACTTACATAACCCGGCCTAACCCTAACTCACTTAACCCGCCCTAACCCAAAACTGCCACTACCAGACACTTACCTAACCAGCCTAACCCTAACTCACTTAACCGCTAACCCAAAATACCAACTACCGACAGTTACCTAACCCGGCCTAACCCTAACTCACTTAACCCACCCCTATCCCCACAGACTGTCACTACCCACACTTACCTTACTCGCACCCTAACGTCCGTCACCACCGCATACTCACACAGCCTTCTTTCCAAGTCACTATCCCTGGCGTCGGCGTTTTCATCCGTAGCGTCGGTCTTCCGTATGTCGATCATCTGGCGCCCGCTAATCCGTTGTCGGTGATGTCGGCTGTCGATCTTCTAACCTAGACCCATATATATATATATATATATATATATATATATATATATATATATATATATATATATATATATATATATACACACACACACACACACATATATATATATATATATATGTCTACTTTGATTCACTGAAAACTCATTTTACTGAATTTCAAAATACTCAGACCAAATCGCTGAAAGCTCAAATCACTGAAAATTCATTTCACTGAATGTAAGTACTGTTGAACTGAAATTTAGTGAAATGAGTTTTCAGTGAATCAAAGTAGACCCATATATATATATATATATATATATATATATATATATATATATATAAACAAACCTGTTATATCACTCTGCAGAGTTAAAGGTATGTACAAATGCTACAACTGTAATTATTGGGGTATCTGAAATAACCTTTAAAAGACTGTGACATAAACATAACAGGAAATGTTAACTGCAAGTCCAAATGTGTGCTATATGCTGCTGTTTGTACAAAATGTTATGCATTCTGTATAGGGAAAACACTAGAGAATTACATTTTAGAATTTATGAGCGCTTGCATGCAGTAAGTAATAATGACAATAGCGTTGCATTATAGAAGCATGCAAATATATGTTCCAAAGCAAAAAGTTTAATTTTTTCTGTAATTGATGCAGTCAGGAATTTTATGTTTAGGTTTGATATAGAAGATGATGTTGAATGGAGAGAATATAGTTGTCAGTTAAGACTAAATGCATGTTAAGACCTGTGCTAAAGGGCATGGAGAATTTTAAATGTTAAAAAGGAAAAAAATGAAAGCACTGATCTTGTGATGGTCATGAGTTCTTAGGTTCTTATATAATCATCTTGGAGGATCTCTGTGTTTTCTGGAGTGTTTATGATGGCACCGTGTTTACAGTTTTCTGGATCTCTGTCGGCCATAAACCCTTAACATTAGGTTTGATCTCCAAGAAATAAAAGGCAAAGAGGAGTGGTCTGAGAACTGAATCCTGGTATGCACCGCTAGTGACAGGTCTTTAGGAAGAAGTCCTCCCGTTAATATGCTCATTCCAGCTTAACCTATTATATAAATTAAATGGACAGCAAGTATGATTGCCAAATCCTAAATACGCATTTCTATTACTAAAGGAATTTAAACTATAAAGAAAATATAAAAATGAATGAGAGTACTCCCCCCCCTTAATTTCCTGCACTCCAATTTCAGTAATTCTAACAGGCAGCCGTATCTTTCAATTTTTTACCAAAAGAATTAGGGAGAAAACAAAAAATGTTTGGGGAAAGCCCCCAAATTAGGGACACTTTTTAAAATATAGGTACAATTAACTTAGAACCTCTAAAAAATGTGTGGTTTTGTGAGGTATGGAGCAAAAGTTTGAGCCAAAATTAAGGTCACCCCTACAAATTAGGAACAGCTGAGGGGTACGCATGCAGCCTACATTTTAATCCCATAGATCAGGGTTGCCTTTTTCATCTTCTGCAGCTCCCTTATTATGCACACACAGTGTCGGGACTTGTTCAGTGTGATGTGGACTTTTGTTAAAACAATCCACAGTACTCATCTCTATTACTGAAGTAATTAAAATTTCAAGGGAAACAAATTAATGAGTAAATAAAAGGAGGGACTCCTTAACTATCCTGAACGTCATCTTCAATAAATGTAATAGCTACGCCTATTTACAACCTCTACAGATAAATATCCAAACAATTCCACCACAGAAACACCATTTTCCAGCAGTAATTAATCACCCAAACATTAAGTTAGTAATATGCAAAGAGATAATGCTGACCAAACAATACGTTTTTGAATATTTATCTCCATTGTGTGTAATATTTTAGTCGAAGAACAATGTCGAACTTCTCTTACCATCTCTCTCTTACAACACTACATAAGAATATGCTGAGTTTCTGATTCAGTTCATCCAACTCCTCCTCTTCCTCTGCTAATAAACCAACAGAGTCACCTAAATGTCATCTATTTTCAATCTCCTTGAAAGATGAATACATCCGTATCTCTCTAGGTTCTCTAACTCTGCAATTGTATCCTCAGTGTTAATAAATGTTAAAATCCCTTCTCTTGAAAGCAATTTCAGAAATGTTGGACTATTAAACAAAACTTCACCTTGTAACTCTTGCATTCCTTTAAATATCCTCAAACTCTGTTCTGGAATGTTACACCCAGAGAATCATGGTCCACAGATACTATTAGATTTGCTGCAAAGAATTTATCGCCGGATTACTATAATTGCTATAACATCCATTCCTTGTCATATATAATTGCACACGGTACCAAACTAAACCTGGGTTTAGTCAAACTCTCTGAAACAGTCCAATGCTATCTACATGGCTTTGCAGTATCTAGTGAAGACATCACAATCCCTGTTCTCTGCACTATCTTGGTTTTCACAGACTCCATCAAATCGATTCCCTCTTCTCCTTTCTGTACTCCAGTCTGTCTCAAATGTTGTGTGACTTATCCTCACATATCTTTTAACTATCCAGATTTTGCCTCATATTTTTGGTCTGTTCCTCATAACATTTGTGGCTTTCTGGCAAATCACTGAGAAATGAAGTCACTAAACAGTGATATATATTTGAGTTTCAGACTCTGTATCCTTCAGAAAATACATGCTAGTACATATCCCATTATTGCAGTAACTTTTTACATTTACAACAGTAATATTTAAAATGTGTCCTTATTTTTGGCCTTTTGTCCCCCATTATTCTAGGCTTTCTCCAGATTTGTTCTGCTAAAGATGTTCAGAGGTATGAGTCCATCCCAATCAGTTGATACGCCATATTCTTTGCTTGAACACCCAGATCATCTGTTCTGTTTCACATGTCCATACCTGTTGCCTAATCTGCATCATGGTAACCTGTTGGACATGTAAGTGTCCTTCCAGGAGTCTAGAGATATGCCTCAAATCATATTTCACTCCTTTCAATCTCCTGGTTACTCATTTAAGATTTAGCTGAATTACCTGCTTATCATCAACATAAAATTGCTACTCTGGTCAGCATTTCTCTCAATTCTGGACATGACCCATCTCTTCTTCCACAATCACATTTACAACCAAAGTTTCCATTTTTCCCTGTGATCTTTTATGACAGGGCTGCTATGGACTACAACTGCCATCACCTGCATTAAACTATCTTATTTTAATATAAAAAAATATTTTAATTAGCCAAGATACTTGCAGCTAACAGCAGAGACATCTAACCTCTTCAAGTGGTGTTTATTTCTTCTAATTTATAATTTTGTATGTGTGCAGTACATTCCACCTCATAATATGCTATGCTCTGTTCAGTGTTTGCTTTTTAATTTGAATAGTTTATGTCAATTCTCATTTAATATAATCCATTTGTTTTCATTTAATTAAAATTACAGATCTGTTTTTCAAAAAAATGAACAATGAGTTTAATGTATTAGATGAATCTACACCACTGTATATTAATTATATTTTAAATGAAGTATAGAAATTTAGTATGTGTTTAACTGGTCTTTCTAATTTTGATTGTGGGCCGGATTCACAAAGGCTTGCACGGAGTCTAAGAGTAGAGTAAGACTCCATGCATCCAACATGTCCGCCGAGCGATCCAGGAACAGCCGGTAGGGGCGTGCAACAGAGCTCCTAAAACGACTCTTACACGGACAGGGCTAAGATATGCAAATGACCTCATTTGCTGCTGAAAGGTATGCAAATGAGGTAAATTTGCGATTCAGGAAACCCTAACCTGTCCGAGTAAGAGTAGTGTTATTTGCAGAAATGTACTCCGTTGACAACTGAGTACGTTTCTGCAAATAGCAAAACGGAGCCGTGACAGCTTCAAAAAAAAGATGCATCCAGACGGGGAAGCATGCCAATGGCCAAAAATACAGCCATTGGCAATGTCCACCGATGCAAAAATAAAATAAATTAAAATAAATTTTCTTCCCAATCACCGATGTTTAAGTGTAGCGCAGCGCCTCGCAAACGCAGTGCACTGTAAAAACCAGAAAACCAATAATTTAAAAGCAGAAATGTGGATTTTACAGTAATCCCTAATATACAATGCAAGGAAATGGCAGTCCAAAGACGACATGGCCACCAAGTAGAGAGTGCTAAGGGGGAAGCTCAGTCTAAGAGTTGTAGCCAAGCATTAGTAGACAATCCTATGCAAATGAGGGTAAGGATAGTGAATCTCAAGTTTACATAGCAAAAGAGCACAGTCAGTGTAGTGCAGGAGTAGGATAAGCGGTGTAACAGAGTAGAAGATAGGTGACATTATAAGGGGGTATGTCTGAGAGAAGTGAAACTCATTGGAGTAGAGTGTCATGTGTCTGCTTTCAGATACTAATCACTGGAAGAGGTGTGTCAACAGGTACCCTAGCTAAAGGCAAGAAATTGAAGGTGTATGCCATGAACAACACCAAAGTTTCTTGTAGAAATGCCTGCACCGTGTATGCGCGCGTGTGCGCGCCTGTATAACCGAGTAAGCCTGTGTGCACGTATACGCGCCTGTGTGTGCATGTTTAAGCCGGAGTAAGCAAGTGTAAGGATGTTGAAATCCGTGTAAGCACATTTGCACCTGTGTGTGCACGTGTTAGCAAGAATAAGCAAGTTGTAGCCCATGTAAGCATGTGTGCGCGCATGTGAGCTGGTGTGCACGTGTTAGCGCTTGTTTGCGCGGCTCTGCCCCCTGAGGAAACAGAAAGGGAAAAGGAAGCACAACAAATAGTAGGAAGCTAACCAGGGAGTACTAGCAGAGCTAGCAGGAGAAAACAATCAGAATCAGGCAATTACACAGGCAGTACACTAGTCCAGCCCAGCCCAGCACTTAAAACTCAGCAAACAACTTTCCAGTATGTTTTTCTCAGACACACTGCAACACTGCAGTAAGCTAATAGAAGTGAAAACTGAAAAAGCTTTACTGAGACAAAGAAATGTTAGGGGCTGCCATTGCTGTTATAAGGCGACATATGCAACATGCTGAGGGTGGTGACAATGTGAATGCTGCTGTGCAACCCACAGTGAGGAGACGGAGAAGAGTGTACAGGCCTAGGGTAACCTACCAGGGGCTACATGAGCTGGAGATAGTGGAGCACTATAGAGTGGACAGAGACCTCATGCAGCAAATTGTTGAGCTGTGCAGGCCATGCCTCACACACAGAACCAACAGAGGGGAACCCATCCCAGTGGAAACCAAGGTATGTGTTGGGCTAAGAATATTAGCAACAGGTACCTTCCAGAGACCAACTGGCGATATGATGGGGATTTTGCAGGCATCAGCATCCAGGGTACTGCACCAGTTCCTGAATGCCATGTCAGCACATGTCAGTGATCATGTATATTTCCCCAATTCCCTTGAGGTATTGGCTAGCAATATGCGTCTCTTCCAGAAAATAGCGGAATACCCTGAGGTAGGGGGTGCAATAGACTGCGCGCACATTCGCATCAAAGCACCAGCTGGTGAGCGGGGTAGGGTCTACTATAACCTCAAGGGTTACCCCTCCATCAACTGCCAGGTCGTATGTGATGCCCAGGGCATAATAATGAATGTGTGTGCTGGCTGCCCTGGAAGCTACCATGACTCCCATATCTGGCATCTGACACAGCTGTACCAGACATTTGCCAATGGGGACATCCCTCATGGTCACCTAGTGGGGGATGCTGGATATGCACTTGAGCTGTGGCTGATGATACCCATCAGAAATGCTCACACACCTGAACAGGAATGCCATAATGAGGCACACGCACAAACACAAAATGTAATTGAGTGTGTGTTTGGGCTGCTCAAGTCACGGTTCCGGTGCCTGGACACATCTGATGGAGCCTTGCAGTACTCACCAACTACATGTACCCAAATAGTCATTGTATGTGCTATGCTACACAATATGATCCTGCAAAAACAGCTGCAGCAGGAGCAGCATAGGGCTGGGCACAACAGCCCCCCACCATTGCCAAGGCCATCACAGGCAGAGCGTGACTCAGAGGAGGAACAACCTGAGCCTGCCCCAGTAGGCAGAAGGAGGCATGCCCAGTATGCTTTGGCCTTGGCAAAGAGGCAATGCATAGCATATACACTGGCTCAGTAGGAACCCTGGAAATTATACCTCTCTCCGACTTGCACATATAGTAAAAGGGATGCCTAACTTGACACTACCTGTTAACAAACATGTATAGGGAGTGTAAAATGTGCATCCAACATAGGCAGCCCTGCAGCACCACTTGAGGCATGATTGCTATGTGTTAAGCAATATAAAGCACTGCTAAACAGCTCTCACCACTATTTAGTATATGTAAACAAAATTGCACACACTAAGTAGCACACCTACAGGCAATGTTGAGCAATATTGTGCACTGTCCAGCAATGTTGGTCAACATTGAGCAATGTTGTGCAAGTCTGGTCAAATGTGGGCATAGTTCAGCAAAAGCAGGTTAACATGTTCATATTTGCTTCACTTTTCTTGAAGCAGTCTGTTCTGGCATGTATGAAAATATGAAGTAGTGACAGTCCTCGAACCCAGGATATAGTGCACTATAGTCATAGTACAGAACCACTAAACCATGACAGTATGTCAATGGTCAGCTTGTATGAACACATGTTGATAAGTCAATGCTAAGTATCTCATGGAAACCCTGCAGGCATAGCATAATCCCTGTCAAGTTAAGACACAAAGGTGATGCCTGCAGTAATAATAGAAATTGATATTCAACACACATATAGTATAAATGTTAATATTGGTAATGTTCACACACATCAACAAATGTAGTGGACCTCAGATAGCAACATACTGCAAGGTCACACTGGGCATGCTCACACACTTGAATATATGAGACAAATGTCAGGCAACAAAACACTGAAAGTCTGAACTGGGCATGCTCACACACATAGGGCAAGTTTGAGTACAGCAGTGGGCCACACATATCCCTCAGTTGCATGTGTCAGCCCAGGAACCTCACACTATTCACCAATCCACCATGTGCACACAGTGATATGACAACAGACACATATATAATATAGCGAAATCCTGTCACAATCAAATATGTTATGCAGATACCTAGGTTGTTCATAGAAAGTGGTAAAGCAAAGAAGAAACAAAACCTGCAATCAGTACCATCACTGAACAATGCGCATCCCGAACATTAGCATAGGTTCAGAGGTTGACACTAGGCTATCTGCCCTAGGGCATGTAGAAGCCTAGCCACAGTGTGTTTGTAGTTTGCAATCCTGCTAGATCAGTAGATTGTGCCTGTGAATAGTAGGTCACACAAGATATCTCACATATGTTCATTTCATTCTGCCTCTGTCTAGCAGGGACCCATAACATATCCCAGGGCTAAACATACGATCATCCATCCACCTGTGAAGATGACACCTGTAGGTGGTCAGCGTGGGTCTGTGCATATGTGGGACTGTGATCACATTCCCGAGTGAGTGTAGCCTCTGTGATGGGAATCTGCCCCTCCAGCATGTCCTATTAACATCATTGCTGATGTACCTGTCCCTGGAGCATGTAGCTGTAAGGGACTTTGATATCCTCATGTGGAGTCTGTCCATCAATGCTGTGATGGACATGGCTTCAAACAAAAGGCACAGACTGCATCCAAGTAGGCAGTAAGCAACTGAGGAGAGCAGGGGTCACCATAGCCAAACTGTGCATATCATCTGTGTGAGTCCCTAGATCCACTTGGTTATGTACATTTGTGTACATTCCAGTTGCTGCAGGTGTTGGGTAAGGTACATCTGAAACGGGGCATTGTATCCAAGCATGTGCCTGATGAGTATAGGGTCACAATGACCGCACCTGATCTGGATGTAAAACCGTATGGGATAAGGTGGGCTAAATAGAAGGTGTGTCCAACAACATTGGCAACATGAATGTCAAAGGTGACAGTACTAAGTATTCATGTCCCCAAATCACAAATCACACACACTGTACGTGATGTATCATCACCTATGTGGTAATGTGTGGGCACGATGTTACTACCAAAGGTGATGACTATGCATCTAAAGGAAGGTAGCTGTAGGTGATGGCTCTGGCACCAGTCATCCATCTCTGTGAGACCCTTTCTGAGGATGCTTGTGCCATTTGTGGAGTCGATTATGGATCACAGTTTGCAGTCATCTGCAAACATGGTCAGCCATATTCCTCCTGTGTTAGCCAGTACATCTCAGAACTATATACAGAACAAGAGAGGTCCCACGACTGAGCCCTGTGGGATGCCACATGTAACTGGTGTATAGTCAGACATGGCACCTGCAATACTGACCATGTGTGTGCTATCCATGATCCAGTTAGCAATCCGTCTTGTGACATATGTGTAGATATTGAATCCGGTGATCTAATGTATAAAGGCCGAGTGGGGTATTGTGTTGAACTGGTGTACGAGCTCCAGGTAGGCTGTGTGGACAACCCTCTGTACGTCTATGGACCTGTTAATGGATCCTGGAAACTATCGCCCCATAAGCCTGACTAGCTTGGTCTGCAAAGCTATGGAAAGGATCATCATGGACCTCATAAATAAAGATATTGGGGACCTACAAACACTGGATCCTACCCAGTTCAGCTTTGTTAAGGGCAGATCCTGCCTCTTAAACCTGGTTGATTTCTTTGAAACAGTCACCAAGGCTATTGACGAGGGGAAGGTGGTCCACACAGCCTACCTGGACCTCGCAAAAGCCTTCGATACAATACCCCACTCGGGCATTATAGATAAGCTCACCAGCTTAAATATAAACCCCTATGTCACTAGATGGATTGCAAACTGGCTCAAGGACAGAACCCACATGGTTAGAATTGCTGGAGCCATGTCAGACTCCAAACCAGTTACAAGTGGCATCCCACAAGGCTCAGTCCTGGGACCGCTCTTGTTCGGTATATATTTCTGGAGGTACAGGCCAACACGGAAGGACTGTGGCTGACCAAGTTCAGATGACTGCAAACTGGGTGCCATAATCGACTCTCCAGCCGACACAAGCATCCTCCAAAGGGCCTCATAGAAACAGACAACTGGTGCCAGAGCCATGGCCTCAAGCTAAATGCCAAAAGTGTATAGTCATCCCTTTGGCAAAAACAAAGTGCCCACAAATTACCACATAGGTGGAAATCCATTAAGTACAGAAGAAGTAATTAGGGACCTGGGGACCCAAGTTGATAGCAATCTATCATTTGACAACCACGTGGCCAAAGTGGTTAGAAAAACATTTTATATAGCCCACCTAATCATGAAGGGATTCACATCTAGATCAGGGGAGGTCATCGTGCCTCTTTAGTCATCCCTCATCAGGCCCATAATTGAGTACAATGCCCCTTTTGGGATGTACCTTACCAGACACCTGCAGCAACTGGAAAGACCCCAAAAGTACCTCACCAAGAGGATCAAAAGGCTCAAACAGATGCCATATGCTGCCCGGTTAAAGAAACTCCAGCTCTACTCAGTGGCATACCACCTGTTCAGTGGAGATCTGTGCCTGACGTATAAAGCCATGTCCAACCCGGAATTAATGGACATGCTGCACCTCAGAAAATCCAAATCCCATTGAGCTACGCACTCGAGAGACTTGAACCTCAGCACTGAAATAAATAGGACATGCTGGAGGGACAGATTCATAACCCAGAGGCTCCCTTCACTCTGGAATAAAATCCCAGTCCAGGTTAGGCAGAGTCCCTCATTGACTCTCTTCAAGAGGAATCTTGATGAGTGGATGGGAGATCGTAGGTTTACCCCGGGTATCACTTCTGTGTCACTGTTAGATAGAGGCATAGTATATTAACCTCGAAAAAGGGCATAGCAAAATAAATTTAAAATGGGTGGCGAAAGCCAAACACATTCTGGCTAGGCTTATAAATGCCCTAGGGCAGATAGCCTAGTATGAACCTATGAACCTATGAACCTATGAACTGTTTAAAGACATCAAACAGGTGCAAGAGGCAAGATCTGCCCACAACAAAACCAAATTGTGTAGGATACAGTGTCTGTAGGTTCACAATGTCTATGTGTATGTGTTCCATGATGATACACTCCATAGCTTAGCAGACCAGGATAGTTAGGCATATATTGCGATAATGTCCAGGGTCCCATGTGGCACCAGTACTGTGAGCGGGTACACCATAGCTGTACGCCATTCCATGGGTACATATCCTGTAGTAACTGATAATGAACAGTGACATAATGTGAATGTGAAGTTTGTCATGAATCTCGTGTAAGCCGCAGTCCGGGACACCATCTGGTCCCACTGATGCTGTGTTGTCTGCTATGGAGAGGGCAGCACACACCTGTTCATCTGTGATGTCAGGGAGGCTACACTCTGTTGTGATGGGCATGTGCACTGCATGTGGGATGGTGGGGAAACATTCCCACTGACCTGTTGTCCAGGATGTTTGCAATGTCAGTGGGTTCACTGTATCATTTGTAATTATGCAGTAACTCACAGCATATCTGTGAGTTCCCACCCAGGTCCCTGACATAACTAAATAAGGCCTTGTGATTGTCCATAGTGTCTGTTGCAAGTGTCCATTAGAAGTGGGCCTTAGATGAATCAACAAGTGATCTTAGCTATACCATAGTACTGATTAGAGATGCCTTCCTGATTGTGATTGTGCTCTATAATGTAGTAGCCTCCTCCTGTCCTTGTATAGCTCATTAATGGCCGTGGTCCACCAGACAGGTCCCCTGCCTTTGCAGGAGTGAGTCTTGTAGTTATCTGGGATAGCATGATCCATGCATTCCAGTAGTTGTCCATAGAATGGGCTTGTAAAGGATTAAGTGGTCTGAGCCGTAATTAACACTGTCCCAGGGTCTTTGAGGGATACCACCTCAGTTTGTACAAGTGTGACGTTTGCTCATGAGAATTACATCACTGAGATCACCTAGGATGTGTGTGTGTATGGGATATGTATGTCTAGTAAGATGAATGTATGTTCTGACCTTAACAATGAGGGGTATACCTCTGGTGTGGAACATAGAGTCCCCATGTTGGTGATGATCATGTCCCACATGTTTTAACCCCCTGTGGTTGTGGTGACCAGGTCTGCCATAGCATTTGAGTGTAACAATCCTAGCAACTGTTGTGCGAGTGTGTCAGTGCTTGAATAGTATACCCAGTCAATGTTTGTGTATTTGAAGTCACACAATATAATGGTGTTTGGAAAGACCTTCACATTCCCCAGTGTTCCCAGGAATAACGGGTGTTGTTCCCGAGTTTGGGAGTGTGGTCTGTAGCAGTCTACAAACTGAAATGCAGTTTGGCCCACTGTCAGTTGCACATGTACGTTCCCCGATGCTTTGTGAAGTGCTACCAACCCGGAGGTGTGTGTATGAATGATGTATATGGATACCCCCCTTATTGTTGTTGTCCGGTCCGATTCTTGTGTCCGAAAACCATGGTATGAAGTAAAACCTGGTAGTGCTGCTGTGCTTTTGTGAGCCTGAACCAGGTGTCTGTTACTGCACATATATCGACAGACTCCATACTGATGTGAGTCCTGACTGCATGCATTCTGAGGGTTAGACATCAGTTTTTGAGCAGCATCACTCTCCGTTTCCTTTACCCTGTAACGTCTATGGCTGTGGTTTTGTCTTCTGAGCCTCGCTTCAAACAGCCACTATGTGTGTGTGTGTCAAGAGCCTAAGCCAGTCTGTGAAAGCCTAGGGGTGACAGGTGCATGGCGTCCATAGCGAATTTACGTGGCATGTTGAGCATGTAATCCCAGGCTGACAGACACTGGATCCCCTTTGAATGACAATATGTTAGGCAAGTGTTAAAAGTGATCAGGTCGTCTGTACACTGTGACATAGTACTTGGTGAAGGTAAGATGCTACACAAGGTCAGGGTCATACTGGCATGGGCTACATGATCAGAGAGCTCCTCTATGTCTCTTGTCATGTAGTCCAGGGAGGAACGTCTGAGGGTCTACACACCAGCATGGTCAATGATGGAGCCATATTTGTACTTGCAGTGGACTGACAAGAGTGCATGTGCCATGTGGCAGATCCTGGCACCCGACACATAGCACAAAGTGACCTTCACCTTGTTCAACCCGGTGAGTGGGATGTCAGTGTGACCGACAATTACAGTCACCTATTACAAGTGTATGAGGTGTGTTGTGTAGGCCTAAGGGCAGTGACTGTGTGGCACAATGACTTTGTGAACTATGTGATATGTGTGTATGGTTGTGGGTTAGCAGTTGTTTGTGTGTCTGCTTTGGATGTCTCTGGTGCTTAGGCAGAGTATATTTAGATGCTCCGAGTATGTCTTTGTGTGTCAATGTATATGGTTTGCTGTTGTCATATGTCCATGTGCGACTGGATTTGTGGTGTGTGTGGTTACCTTCACCACCTGATAGACTGTGCCAGTCATGGCTTGGGAGAGTTCAGCCTCCTGTCTGTCTATACAGTTGCACGTCTCACATATATCTGAGTTTGTTGGTAGGAGGACAGTGTTCCCTGTGTACATAAGGCAGTTGTAACAATGCATCAAAATTCCAATATGCACCAGCTGGACTGGAGAGTACACACAAAACCGACCTTTGGACATGCCAGGATATAATGATGACATACACTGTCGACTGATCACAAAGGATCAGTAGTGTGTGAAGTGTGTAAAAGAGTATAACAGGGGTTTAGTGTTCAGGTTTGTTGTTGCTTTGGAAAGATAATCTGCAAAGGAGTACAGACAGAAACATCACACCTCCTTCAGCTATGTCAGAAAAATCAATGTACAGTCATATATGTCCTGAGTCAGGGTCAACTGTACCTGACTGACAATGTCGACATCCTGTCAGACAGGCACATACATACATACATACCCACCTCCCAGTGACAAAAGACCCTATCATCATACCAGGAGATATCACATGTAGAATGTGTAAACTGGTCCTCCCAAAGCCAAATGAATCCCATCACGTGGATAACATTGTTTCCCCATATGTGTTATAAGTGAACAACAGAAAAAACAGACTCTGCACCTGAACAGTCTGTTGAGCCTCACACTGTCTACAGGATCTTACACCATTGAATGTGTTACAGGAACATGTGGCACACCCCACAAGTGTTGGTGCACAACACACCATGGGAACTATAGTCCTATAAGCCTACGAAGTCCAAACTGCTAGTCCATGGAGTCCATCATGATTGCAGTCAGGAACAGAGCTATTGTAAACCGACAAACACACAACCCAAACGTCTGTGGTATGTTAATGAGCACATCATGTTCCCCAAACCTGCTAGATTTCTTGCAAGGCAGCCACCCAGGACATACATCACTGGAAGGAGCAACACAGGTCCCACATAGACTTTGAATAGCCGTTTACCAACATCACAGACACATGTTATATCCACAAAACCAACAATCCATGCCTGAATATGTATTGTCATATGAAGGAGTGGTAATTTGTCCACAGATAGATCACACAGGCTATGAACTGTGGATTCCTATTAAAGATGTTCACACCTGCTGACCCACAAGGTTCATTCCTGGGATTGCATAACACTAAGTGCACACACATTACCATGTCCAGTCTGAGGATGTCAGCAACCTACAAATATAGCATGAGAATAGAAGCCACACAGTAAAGCATATAGCATGGCGTGTTAATGCATGTCTTACTAGTATCATAACATCGTTAGGTAGGGGTTTGAATCCTGTAACTGCTGAGTATGTGTGTGTGTGTGTGTGTGTGTGTGTGTGTGTGTGTGTAAGAGATTGCCTTTGAGGGGAGTGGCCTTTTTGGAGACTGTGGAAACACATTAGGAGAGGTGAATACCTCTTTGCCAAGTGTGATGATGTCAGCATCCCACAAATACAGCTTTGGAAATGAACTCTCCCAGTAAAGCATATAGCGTGTCATGTTGATGTGCATCTCCCTAGTGTCATAACAAAGTTAGATAGGGGTTTGAATCCTGTGCATGTGTGTGTGTGAGATTGCCTTTGGGAAGAGTGGCCTTTTTGGAGACTGTGGAAACACATTAGGAGAGGTGAAGACCTCTTTGTCAAGTGTGATGATGTCAGCATCCCACAAATACAGCATTGGAAATGAGTGCTCCCAGTAAAGCAAATAGCACGTCATGTTAATGCATATCTTCCCTAGTGTCATAACATAGTTAGATAGGGTTTGAATCCTGCAAATACTGAGTATGTGTGTGTATGAGATTGTCTTTGAGAGGAGTGGCCTTTTTGGAGACTGTGGAAACACATTAGGAGAGGTGAATACCTCTTTGCCAAGTGTGATGATGTCAGCATCCCACAAATACAGCATTGGAAATAAATGCTCCCAGTAAAACAAATAGCATGTCATGTTAATGCTTATCTCCCTAATGTCATGACATAGTTAAGTAGGGGGTTGAATCCTGCAAATGCTGAGCGTGAATGTGTGTGTATGAGATTGCCTTTAAGAGGAGTGACCTTTTTGGAGACTGTGGAAACACATTAGGAGAGGTGAATACCTCTTTGCCAAGTGTGATGATGCCAGCATCCCACAAATACAGCATTGGAAATTAATGCTCCCAGTAAAGCAAATAGTGCGTTGTGTTAATGCATATTTCCCTAATATCATAACATAGTTAGGTAGGGGTTTGTATCCTGTGAATGTGTGTATATGAGATTGCCTTTGAGAAGAGTGGCCTTTTTGGAGACTGGAAACACATTAGGAGAGGTGAATACCTCTTTGCCAAGTGTGATGATGTCAGCATCCCACAAATACAGCATTGGAAATGAATGCTCCCAATAAAGCAAATAGTGTGTCGTGTTAAGGCGTATCTCCCTAGTGTCATAACATAGCTAGATAGGGGTTTAAATCCTGCAAATGCTGAGTGTGAATGTGTGTGAGATTGTCTTTGAGAGGAGTGGCCTTTTTGGAGACTGTGGAAACACATTAGGAGAGGTGAATACCTCTTTGCCAAGTGTGATGATGCCAGCATCCCACAAATACAGCATTGGAAATAAATGCTCCCAGTAAAGCAAATAGCGTGTCATGTTAATGCGTATCTCCCTAGTGTCATAGCATAGTTAGGTAGGGGTTTGAATCGTGTGAATGTGTGTGTGAGAGATTGCCTTTGAGAAGAGTGGCCTTTGTGGAGACTGTGGAAACACATTAGGAGAGGTGAATACCTCTTTGCCAAGTGTGATGATGTCAGCATCCCACAAATACAGCATTGGAAAATAATGTCCCAGTAAAGCAAATAGTGCGTCATGTTAATGCATTTTTCAATAGCATCATAACATAGTTAGGTAGGGGTTTGAATCCTACATAATGCTGAGTGTGTGTGTGTATAATCCTATGAGAGGAGTGGCCTTTTTTGAGACTGTGAAAACACATTGAAAGAGGTGAATACCCCTTTTGCTGGTTTGATGATGTCAATATCCCACAAAAACAGCAGTGGAAATGAAAACTCACAGTAAAGCATATGGCGCATAGTGGTAATGCATATGTGTCTAGTACCATGACATAGGTAGGTAGGGTTTTGAATCCTGCAATTGTTGAGTGTGTGTGTGTGTGATACTGTTGAGCAAAGTGTGTTTTGCTACTACTACTGCATGACATATCAGTAAAACAACAGTATGTGCATTGCACACTGCAGGTATCTGTGTGGCAAATACACATATGTACATTTGACCTAAACTGGTAACTGTGTGGACAAGACATATATGTACATGTGACCTCATTCACATCATAGGTGTGAAGCCTGCTGTCAACACAACTGCATCTGTTACCATTGACAGTTTTTGCTGCTGCTTCTTGGGCCACAGCTCACATATGCATGTATGTGACAAGTCCAGCCACTGTAGTGAGCTGTGCCCTAGGTCATCTGTGTCACACACACACATGACAGTTGTTATAGAATAGTGTGAGTGTGGGTGTATGCCTGTGGCATATGACAGACATGCCCAAACACAACACAGTCTGTCAATAATGGCCATTCATGGTAGGTATACAACAACCCCGTGTATATGCATACAGACACCTTATTACTTATGTGATACATTGAGGGACATCAGCATAGCTTTGGGGATGTGGATATCAAAGGACAGATTTGATCACATGTGGCTGTCTGTACACATCGGTACCCCTGCTACACGTTGTGTGTTACTACCAATGTGGTACAATCAGGATACTATGTGTAGCAAATGTGGATGACTATGCTGTTGTTGGATCATAGCTTCACAACATGTGTTTGTCAACAGGTATGTGTCTGTATGATACCCTCGTGGAAGATAGGTGTCTAATCCGGGGAATGCTTTGTAGGCCACTGTATGCATCACCAGATGTGGATGTACATATCCCTAGTGTGTCTGCGTGTACCTAGGATGGACACATGCCAAACAGGAGTGGTCATGGGAACGTGTGGTGGTCATTACCACTGGTAACTGGTATAGTATAAAAACCAGAAAGATTCTAATGCTACTGTGTATCCTACAGCTGTGTATCAGTTGTCAAGACATCATGTAACGATTGGTTAAAATCAGGCTGTTGAGGTTATGTACACAACCAGAATGCTAACCAATGACCGATATCAACAGTATCACTCACAACATAGTGTCATACCATGTCATACACACATGTGTACCCAAGATGTGACAAATGTGTAGTGACATGCATATTGGACACTAATAGGAAATATGAAGTAGTAACACTGTGTAATACAGGGCATGTCACCCTTCACATGTGCCCACCATGCACATACATGTAAACAGTGCACCTCCACCATGTTCACAAATGTACACCTTGGAATCTGTACAGCACACATCATAGACATTACATCCACTCAACGACACATGCTGCCAGTACCAAAGACATCAGCCAACTGTCACGTGTGGACAATCCATGTTTGGGATTAACTCTGGTGTATATAATACGAAATTGATAATCACTGCTGGGATGCATCATGCCTGCTCAGCTACACCTACAAGGATATCATTACCCATTACTGTTCACAACACGCTAACATTGCTACACTGCTAGTAGGTCACCCTGTGCATCAGCACCATGTTATCCTGTTCCTGCATCAATGTCACAGATGACAGGAGGTGGCACAGTTTCATCATATGCACAGGGTGTGTGATTGTTTTCTAGAGCCCGACAATGACTCATCCAATCCACATGTATGTGTGTGTGTGTGTGTGTGTGTGTGTGTGTGTGTGTGTGTGTGAGGGACAACAGTACAGTATGGGTCAGTGTTGATGTGATGTGTGTGTATGTGTTAGCCCTACGTGTTGGTAGTATGTGTGTGTGTCTGCATGCACACAGTACCCCCTTGTGGTTGCCAAATATGGGAGTTTGTGGGACAGCCACAGACTGTACCTGCCAGGCTATAAAGATCACTGTCTCCAGCCACGGACGCAGTACCTGTGCCTGCCAGGGGTGACACGGACTGTATCGGGTACTAAGCCAGACTGAGTACTATTGTCAGAGGCAGAGGGATGTTGACTGGACCCATGTCCCAGCTGGGACTGGCCAGAGCCACGTGCATGTGGTCATCTCGTATGGTCTACCGACAGCTCAGCCACAACATTGCTGGGGCTGGTACTGGCACTACGGGAGTGGCTGGCACTTGGGTGTCGTCCACTTCGGCTGCCAGCTGAGGATGTTGCTGACATACATCCACGTCGACGTCCCAGCCATCCTGCACTGTCCTGGCACATGGACATAACATTGCGGAGGACATCTAGTGTCTCCCCCCAACGTCTATCAATGACATTGGTGTAATTATGGATGCCACCGGCAAGGTCATGGATACTGTAATTGATCACAGTGTTATGAGCCCTCTGCACCCTTAGACCCTGCTTGGTGTACTGTTCCATATGTGCCTGTGCTTGCATCACAGCCCGGAACATACCTGAGGTTGTGAGACCTGTGTGGGCACGCCTGCCAGGGGCATTACGGCAATTGATGCTCCCACGAGAACCCCTTGACATCTTCCTATGTGGTACCGTTCTGTGTGTCTGTGCATGGCTGCTGTGTGGAGTTGCATGTGCCATGGATACCACACTTTCCTGGTCAATGCCTACCATATGCTGTTCCTCACCTGAGGCCATTGGTGTTGAGGGATGTAATGGCAGTTCATATGTGCGCATAGATGGGGTGAAAAGCTGTGTACTGTCGATTGGTGGACCACCGACAGACCCTGTCAAACATGCCTGTGCCACTACACATGTATCATCATGGTCACTATTAGTGGCAGTGACCTCAGATTCCCCGCTGCACCCATCCAACATTACCTCAGCACCTGTGAGAGGGAGACATGAGGCACGCTTACCATCTGTACAGGATGTTTGCACACATGCACACATGCACACATGAACACATTAACACATGCACACATGAACACATGAATACATGCACACATGCACACATGCACACATGAATACATGCACACATGAACACATGCACACATGCACACATGAACACATGCACACATGCACACATGAACACATGCACAAATGCACACATGCACACATAAACACATTAACACATGCACACTAATACACTACACATTCAAGCTGACACACACACACCAACAACAATATGGAACATAGTCGTTAGTGGCTGATGGTGGAGTACAGTATCACAAGACAAAGAGCCCTCTCACATGTGTCAGCATGCAGGATGTGTGTTGCTTGACAGCATGCAGTGCGAGTGTAGAGAGTCCTTGTAGTTAACAGTATACATGTCGTTGATGCATGTGTGTTGTTCTCTGACTGCCCTCACCCTGGTAGACAATGTGTACATGGACACAACATTGCACTGCAAGTCTGTAACACTTTCCAATGTCATTTGCACCTTCACTCATAGGTATACAAACCATGTCCAGATGCATACAACTGTCAGGTGTCTAACGATGAATGCTATGTGTAGTACTGCAGGTACTGTAACTGGATGTTTTGTAGTACCATGAGCCATCATCAGGCAGCATCATGTGGTCACTCAAGGACACTGATGCATGTCACACTGGCAACTGTCTTGCTGTACCTGACCTGCACCACTTAGGCTACATTAAACAGTTCACAGAGAGTCATTGCATGGGCATGTCAGGTGTTTAATAGGGAGCATTGCCTAACATGACTGTGTTGTGTGTTGATGCATGTCACACTGCCCCATGATAGGCCTCTACCCCCAGGTATTGTATGTGTGCTGTGTTGATGACATATGGGATACCGGAGTATGACCTTACAGCAGGTGTCTACATACGCCATGTGTATCATATTAACACATACTGCATATGACAAAGTTATGTATGTTGCGTGCATGTGTATTGACTATGCCTATACAATGTCCACTACAGTGTACCCTACTTGTTTGTGATGCTCTGTGTGTTGCATGTGTATGAGTCAGCTACTCATGTCACTGTGAAGTGCATAGTCACACAGAGAACATACAGGGCATGCACTATGCATAGGTGTTTAACATGTGTATATGGCCTACAACTCTCCTATGACATGCACATGTTATATGCTATAGTGACTGTAGCCCACTCAGCAGCATGGGTGTCCTGTCTTGCTATCACACCAGAGGGACCTGCAAGGATATGAGACAGTATGTCAGTGTCAAAACTATGGCATTGCTGCTGTGAGTCTGCAATTATACAGTAGTACATGGGGTGACAGTCACAGACATACAGATAATGTCCCGAATTATCAGTATTGCATGACACCAGGCTCCACATATTCTGCATACACAGTACACATCTGATTAATGCATATTATAACACTTTGGATAACAGTGGTCTACAGATATGCCATGTTACCTGCATGCTCGTTGTCGCTGTGCTGGGTGACTCCGGCCTCCATGATGACACAGGTGTGTTGTAACGGTGGTCAGGAGCCACCATGCTGAGGAGCAGCTTTTCCACTCTGGTGAGGGGGGGATGTGTGGCAGCACCACCACCTGTGGCAAGCTGTTGTCTGTGGACATCGGAGGCATGCTGCCAGACATGTCTGATTAAATCACTGCAGTGATGGTGTACCTGCTCATAAGTCCAGTTATGCATGCCTACATCATTCACCCGACGGACAACATCCTGCCACAATGCAGTGTGACCATGCTGGTCCTGGCAGGATCTTGAAAACAGTGGATTATAATGTTGGATGAGTGCATCTCTGATAACTTCCTCCTCCTCAGGGGTATAGGATGGCTTTCTGTTGTGTGCCATAACCCTGGAAGACAATTAAACAGTAATTGTGAAAAAGCCACGTTGCACACTCAACATTCTAATGTACAGACATCATTGAAATGCCATATATAGCAACCTATTGGCTGTCAGCAGATACACACTTTTAATAACACATATGACTGCTAAGACCACAACTGCCTGACAGTGCCTGGCACATGCTACATACCTAACCATGTTCTGCACAGCCACAAAGTGAAACCAGTATGTAGGACTATACAACAGTACATGGCACACTGTATGTGACACAATGCAACACCTAGCCACAGGAGGTGTATATGAAGCTAATGCATACAGACATTTGTCATCCATTTAAATCTATGTACAGTATGGTTACGGTACTAGCAGTACACCACACTACTTGTTGATAGCAAACCCCTCAGTAACATATGTGCACATTCACCACTATAGGTGGCATACTGCTGTACTATACTACATGTTTCTAGATACGCACCTATATCCTGTGACACACATACCACCGAGGACATGTTACAGGCATACCCACACACACATCAGACATACCTACAAGACACAAGGGTATGGCAACCCAGATTACAGTTACCTGTGTACCATAAATTACTGTGTGTCAGCACATACATAACCTCATGCCTGAGGTTTGTGATGTGTGAGGACTACAGGTAACAAACAAAAGTGTGTTACCAAGCCATGTGGATATAAACCATACTGTGCAGTTGAGGCATACAGCTTCAGGTAGTACTACAGTCCATACGTGACTTGTATTCACTAGTGTTAACAATCAATAAGCATACATGTACTGCTTTAGCCGACAAAGGCACACTCCATTCGACAACATGGGACTACGTCACATCATATGCCATAGTGATTTTCATGCCTGGCAATAGCATAGGGACCTTTTTATGGGATTAGAGCTACAACACTACATACCATGGTATACACAGACTCCCACTAGGCTATCACACATATACACATCATTGACACATTCACATACACATTCTCCATCACACACAATCAACCTCACATAGCATGTGTTGCAACAGGTGCATGCGTGTGTGTATTGTGTCCTAGGTAGCTGATAGGCTGTTATCCATAGGGCCTATGGAAGCATAGACATATGGTACCCTGCACTACAACACACATGTAATGTAGGTTCCTGTGCCCCTGTCATGCAGAGCCACAGGGGTGATTACCGGGTTGTGTTTCCTATCTCACATGCAATCATCATGGTTATTGATGGCAACTGCTAATGAGGACCTTCATATGCTGTTGATAGGTGGTTGGTTCCACAGTATGGTATGTGTCTGTGATGATGATGTGCCAGTCGAGCATGTTCTGCTTTTTACATTACAAGGTGTTGATCAATAGAGTGTGTATCTTGTCTGGTGTTCCATCTGTTTACATGGAGCATGTCCAACACCTGTGGGTTTGCCATAGCATTGTATGTTGGGCAGGGGTAGCCTCTGGGTAGGCGGTATGCAACACAGTGTAGCATTGGTTTGATAAGGCAGTCAGCATAGGGCATCTGTTGGAATCCGGTAATACTCTTTGTGAGGTATGTGTCTGGCATCTACTGTTGCTGTGTATGTCTTCTGAGGTGCATACCAACAGGGACATTGTACTCTATGATGGGTGTTATGACTGATGAGTAGAGTGGAACCCTGACCTCTGTTTCCATGGATGACACACATTTACTGACAACATGTGGACTGTACTAGGTTTACATGACTAGTGTGGCACAGTAATCATCATTAGGGACACTACTGTCCACCTGTGTCCTGTAGTCTCTTATCATACCTTCGGTGTTGAGTACACTACCACCTATGTGTTAGCTCACGGGTACAGGGCTTTTAACAACAGGGATGGCAATACATGCACAACATTCAGCTGGAGCGTACATTTCAACATCCACTGGTGTACACATTGATATGCATATCAGCATATATACAGTCCACCTTTCATGGTGGGAATATCAATAATGCTAAGGTTGAGGGGGATACAGTTATGTAATGATATTGCACAGTCTTGTGCAGAATGCATGGAAGGTTTTCTCAGCCCATATATGTTTAGCAGGACCCCATATCTGGGAGACTATATACCTAACAAAGCATACCCACGGCATTTGAACAACACGTCATATGCCAGCACTGTATGCTGTCTTGTTTGACACACACTACAACCTACATATATATATGCACATAACAACCTGCACCAACATATAAATGTCCGCCCTTCACAAACAGTTGCAGTATGTCCCTTGCTCTATGCACACGTTCAGATGCTCATAAATCAGGCATACATGTATCTCGACATATGTGTGTGCCATACAGACACAAGGTCCACACTGTTGTAAGTCCATACACCTCACGGATGACCTGTTGGGTCTTGCTACAACACGGACAGTTGTCACATGTGTGCATACAGTAATAGTACAAGAGTATACATAGCTGCAAATGATACATTACTATGCTAGCCTGCTACAGCAGTTGCCAATGCTAAGCTACACATTATGTGACTATCATGCATGTCTTACTCTGTGACATCCAAGTTTATCTAGGTGTTTGCAATACTCCCCAAAACTGCCATTAAACGCAGTACTGTACAGATCATAGATAACATGTTCAGATGTTTGACATGTACTGCTGAGCTACAACTGTCACACTTATGTCCCACTGCACACAGCTACCCAACAATTTCTCAATGGCAATACTTATGCATGGCATCAGTGCATACATACCTACTGCTGCCACATATGCATGTATCAGAGGATCAACAGTACTAACCATAACCATCTACTACCTGCCAGTAACTGCAAACTGTTACATACCTGTATGTCCCTTCCGGGTCCATCTGTGTATGTTTTTTTTGGTACTGAAACGTACTTTTTTTTTTTTTTCTCCTGCTTGGCATTGTTCACTATGTTGAACTTGCAATGTAATGATAGCATGTGGGGATAGCAAGTCCTATCTGCTTTTATAGGTATCTGCACATGTGCATGTGATGCCCTCTGCACCAATTGTTGCCCAGCATTTGGTAAATGCATACAGCCTGCTGAGTGGTAATTGCAGTACTCACTGTCATAGAAACCCAATGCTATAAATTGCTAAGGTATGTAGGCATAGCCCTTTCAGATATCCAGAGTGGGGCCCATGCATATTTGCTGTGGAGACTGTTGTGTAAGTCAGTAGGTTGGTATATGTCTTATAAATGAAGCTAGAGGTGTAGACAGTGATGTACATGTTGTACTCAGACCTGACTGTTGCCACTTCCAATACTGAGCTATCAGTGTAGAGTTTTACTCACCACTACAAATGCTTACACAACATTTATGTGACTATACTGGGAATATTAATGTACTGACTTCTGCAGGGTTTATGTTTTTTACTGTTGACATTACCACAGGGTTCGCAGGACAACTGGCAATTCCTGTACTGAGTATGCCTACCTACACACTTGGTAGACCCTAAACGCACAAGTATCTTTTAATTGGAGAGGGGGAGGCTTACATACTGAGAGCATTATGTATTAATATGTGAATATTAATCTTACTGGACTTGCAGGATTGGTGTGTACCTGTGGGTTTATCATGGCAGGTTCTCTGTCTGCATGATTCCCACCTGTGAACCTACCCAGATGGTAGCCAGAGGTTACACTGTCATTCTTTGTCTGTGCAACTCACAGGTGTTTTCAGCACTGTTACAATGGCATTGTTACAGTCAGTTGCTACCAGTACATGGCTACATCCATTGGTATTTCTGTGTTATACTCCTACTTAAGGGTATGCTTGGGGAGGCCCTAAGAAAGCTATTTGCAGAGTGTGTAACAGCAGTATAGCCTATATGCCTGTGTGTTTGGGCCTCTGCCGGGCCTATGGAACAGTCAGATACATCTTTGCATGGTGTCATGGATAGGTAGTTGAAAGTGAGGTACACCTTACACATAATAGGAACAGTAGGTGTATACTTCAGTGAAGCAATGCATATGGATTAGTACTCCTTTCATGACATACAAGTGGTGTCTACTGTTATTATTGTCAGTATTCATTGTGTAATAGCCCACCATTCTGACTGATGTCAGTACTTTTCTGTGGGATTCTGAGGGACACAGCTAAAATATTTTTCACACTCAGGGACATCCCTGGAAAGTTGACTTAGTTAGGAGGTATGGCCTCTGCCCTACTCAGATATGCCAGTGTTTGTGCTGCTATGATTCTGTGTGGGGGTTGTAAAGTGACTCTGCAACATTATTTTCTGCTTGATTGGCTGCTTCTCACATCACACTCATGTAATGCAATCACACAACAATTGCTGGTAAAGATCCACAGAACAGGCTTTGTGTTATGGCCTTCCTATTTTTCCTTTGCATTCACTCATTGTAATGCATGATATATTTTTTGCAGCACCAAGTTATGGTATATCTGTTGTGGCTTAGTGGTACTTCATGCAGTCTTATGTGTCCAAGGTCTGGGGTTCGAGACTGACAAATGTATTTTATTTTGCTGCTGAGCAGAACAAGGACCCTGACCTAGAGTGACTAAGGCACTTTTAATCAGTTGTAAGCGGGTTTGAGGGGGTTTGCATGACGCTTAGCAATACTTAGCTAAGCGCACACATGCGCACACTCGCTTAAACCCACTTACTACTGCTTAAAAGTGCTTACTCCCGCTAACCCCCGCGCTAATTTCTTTGAAAGAAAAGAAAATGGGGAGATAGGAAAGTGGTGAAAAAAGGGGCACAAAGAGGGAAAGACAGTTGGTAAACAAGCTCGGGATGTGCAGGACGGGTGTAGGGAAGGTCCATAGCTGCCCATTTCTTTACCAGCAACAGCTGTGTATATGTTGCAAATTTGGAGTGAAATTTGAAACATATACACAGCTGTGTATATGTTGCAAATTTGGAGTGAAATTTGAAACCTTCCACCCCTGAGAGAGGGGTGAGGACAACAAAGTACTGCCAATTATAATTATCAGTTTACATGTCCACTTGGAAACTAGGAACAGTCCACAAATAATAAACCAAAACAAGCAAAGTTCCTAAAGCACAATGCCCAGCACAAAAGGCACTAGTAGACACGTCAGGTGAATCTTCAGAGGTTTAATGCACATCAAGGTTAAGCGCTTTCATCACAACGTGACTTCTTCAGAACACTACTAACCATTCTCCAAACACTTTTATATAATTAATACATCACATGACTCTTTACATTCAAACACCTGACATACTTATCTAATTAAAAAAGTTACCAATTAAAAGTGCTACAAGACTCACTAACACTGTATAAATTCCCCTTGTATAAATACATTTTAGAAAAACATTCTGAAAAATACATTCATAAAAAATACACTTTAAAAAATACACTTTGAAAACCATCCGTACAAATTTGCATTCATCCTGATATACAAATTGATAAATCTTCACCGAAGTGAAAACCTTATGCTATAATCCACAGCACTTTGTAAATATTTTTTCCTTCTATATTATAATTAATAAAATGGGGCTTGGGTGACCACCCCTATAAAAACTCATACTGCCTATGAGTACCCGGTATTATCCAAAATTGGTTTGATAGATATATGATCGTTAATTCCCGGGTGTTCAGAGGCATTTAGCCTAATTTGCCACCTAACCTCTCTGTCACCTACTCTCTTTTTTATATCTCCCCCTCTCACATTGTCATCGACGTGTTCCAAGATACCAAATTTGAACTTTGAACATTCTTTATTATCTCTCAAATGCTTCCACAGGGCATTGTTGTCATCTTTTTTCCTAATGCTGTAATAATGATCATAAATTCTATTACGTAGGCACCTGTTTGTCATGCCTACGTAAAAACCAGGACAGTTGGTACACAAGGCCAAATACACTAAATTCTTAGTCCTACAGTTCCCCCTGTGAAAACTAATTTTGGTTTTGTTGAAATTTTGCAAAGTAACAGTTAATTCCTCACATATGTATTGGCATTGCTGACAGGTCCCACATTTACTTGTTCCCTTACATACCTTACTTAATTTCTTGTTGTCTTTCCTTTCCAAAAGACTTTTCATGTTGTACCCATTCTTGTGGACAAAACAGGGCTCATTCCCCACTATCCTCAAAACTTCACTGTCAGCATACAACACTTTCCAGTTTCTCTGTAGTATTTCTTTGATGTCTCTACTATATGTGGAATGTTGTATAACACAAGCTCTTTTAAAATTTCTACTATCTACTTCCCGACCTGCTACCTGCTCTTTACTCACTGAACCTGTACCTTGACTGTTCCCCAATAAAGGCTTATATTTGTTTCCCCATTCCTTAATGACGTATTCACTCACGTCCTCAATCATGTCCATAGGGTAACCCCTCTCCCTGAAAAATTCCTTCACCTTGCACATTTCCTCCACCACTTCATTCTCTTGAGACGTCATCCTAGCCACCCTAATGCATTGCCCTTTTATTATATTTCTTTTTTGGGCCATTGGGTGGCTACTAGAAAAGTGCAAGTAGGAATTACTGAACGTTTTTTTCCTATATATGTTAGATTTAAACTTTCCATCTTCAATACTTATCCTAACATCCAGGTATGGTATAGTCACCCTATCCTTGTTGAAAGTAAATTTGAAGCTCTCACTACATGTGTTCAAATATGCACAAAATTCATCCAACTCATCCAACAGTATGAACGGAAATGTAACAAACTCATCCACTTCCTATGGGACTGCACAACTGTGGGTTGACAGCACCTAATACAACAGTACTATTTTTTATTGCAAGGGTACAACAACATTTCAAAGTAAGTGACACAGACACACTCCAAGTTTTATACCTTTATTAATTACATTGAACACCCTTTTCTACAGGCTCTCTCCTTTACTTGTTATTACAGTGCATACGGAAGACATATTCAGGACATATTATACCTTTCTTGATAGGTTACAACACTCGTTTTCAGGCCTGCTCACTTATATGTTATGACAGTACATGCAGGGATAGTATTCCAGACTTATTTTACCTTGATTGGTGGGTTAGTACACTCTATTTCTGGCTCACTGACGTTTGTTATATAAGTACATGCAGAGGATTTAATCAGGACATTTTATTGCTGTATTATTGGGCTGAAACACTTTTGTCTTGCTCACTCACATATATCATGTAACAATACATGCAGAATATTTACTAACCTGCCTGGTGGCGCAGCCTTAGCAGCCTATCTGCATAGGCTTGCTGATTCATAGCACAAGTACCTGCAGTTGTGGAGTAAATAAAGGGATATTGAGATGTACCTATCCATTATTTAGACTACATTAGCTTGTCTTACATATTGCATTCCATGGCTACCTACTTAGTAGTGGGGGCATCACACATTTGACGGGCCTCCTGGATCCACTGGTTCAGAAGGTCCTGCTTCCACCTCTTCAGGTCTGCATGGTGGTGACGGACCTGCTCACCAGTCTGAGGGATGCCTGTGGCACTGGTAAGTTCATGAGCCAACCGGTTCCAAGCCTCTGCCTTATACTCCGTTCCTTGGAACTGACCCTGCAGGAGTCGAGTCTCATGCCGATGGACTAGGAGCCAAACCATGTATCTTGACTCCTCGATGCCCCAGTGTTGCGCTCAAAAGCGTGTACACTCTCCAGCACCAGACATTCTAACTGCAGATGGAGGCTACAATCAGTTATGGCGAGTATTCCCACCTATGCGGCTTAAATATGCCGCATTTCCCGCACTTTTCTGTGATTGGCAATTTTTGAATATTCTCGGCTGACTGCAGACCTGCTTAGCAATTGTTAATCTAACATTTATTACTATATATATATATATATATATATATATATATATATATATATATATGTGTATATATATATATATATATATATATATATATATATATATATATATATATATATATATATATATATATGTTAACAATGAATGCTTATCCTAATCTGTTGTGGCTTAGTGGTTCAGTACTTTGATTATGGTGCACAGTGTCCTGGGTTCAAACCCTATCATTGCTTTTTATTTTACTACTGTCCAGACAGGTTAGGGGGCGTGGCTGTGTTTAAGCAACTTTACTCTACATTGCTCCACGTTGCCCGATGGTGCGCTGGTTGGCGCGCCGCACGCCTCTGCGCAAACCAATTGCGCTGGGTAAAGCGCTATTTAGCTATGGGCAACTATTTTGTTCTGGGTAAAGCGCGATTTAGCTATGGGCAACTACATTGCGCTGGGTAAAGTGCGAGTTAGCTATGGGCAACTATATTGCGCTGGGTTAAGCGTTGCTTAAATGCGGGCAATTATATGTCAGGTTCCTTTATAAATATACATTTTGTTCACTGATACATAAGCCATTTGAATAATTTTTAGTAAAAGTTTAATCATGTAGGTCAGGAATTATTTCATATACTAATTTGGAACATAATATCGGAAGGGGAGTGGTGGGACTCAAACCGTGAACGCTCTACCACTGCGCTATTACTATTTGGCACAATTTGCATGAACATTCCTTATTATGCTCTTCCATGTCATGATTGCTAACTGCAGCTAAGCAGTGGGCACACCTACACACACGCGCAAATACGGGCAGCTATATTGGGAATTAGAAAAAAAATAAATTAATGTTTTACTTTTTATAACTGTGTTGGGGGTTTACAATGTCAGGGAGTGTGGTGTTGGGTACATGGACATTTGAGCGGACTCACTCTTGGGTGTTGACATTTTGTTTTTTCACACACTTGCAGGGTCGTAGACCTTTACACTGCTCGGCAGTCTGACACGCCCCCTGCTTGCCTGCACGGTCCGTGTTGGACTTGGGGCTGAGTCAGCGTGCTCTCATGAATATTCATGGTACGCTGACATCATGCCATTCAACTGCAGCCTCCGAGTAAGACTTATTTAGTCTTACACGGAGGATTCGTTAATCTGGGGGTGTATCTTGTTTTTTTTAAATAGATTTAAACTGTAAAGTAGAAATAGTTGTAGTAGTACTTGAGCTGAGTTTACTGGCATCTTTAAATAACTATTCCCAAATGCTACACATTAATAACTTAGTTTAAACTTTTTAAATAACAAAATATAGCCAGTATAGCTCAAAGCAGTAATTGGCAAGGGCTGGCCTGAAGATTTCCCAAAGAGACATTTGTAGTGAGTTATGGAGTTTTCAAACTCAGCTGACAAGAAAAGTAACTGAACTAGCTGGTATGGCTTATGCCTTTTAGACTTCCAAAAAACACTGTCAGCTAGAACTCTGAAAAATACCTCCTCATTAGCTTGACAGACACCTTCATATACTGGCCAGTCAATTAGTTCAGCACATTCATCCTTGGATCAAGTGATAGTGACAAAGATGAAATAAATTGCTGGGTTGTGAAAATGTGTTTGGTATGCTTATAATGTACGCTTTCACATGGACATACTTTACTTTATTTGGGAAATCTTCCAAAGAAAAAAGTACATATGTGTTGAACATTCTCTAACTTTAGCAGGAAAAAAGACTACATCCCCTCCTAGAGGTTATCAACAGTGATGGAATTGTCTTTATACTCTTGTTAATAAGGCTTTCTTTTGGGGTTAGAATCTCCGGCTGTGTTTGCTATTTTAATGATTTAAGAGATATGAATACATTTATTTTCATTGTCTTCTCCTGAATAGATTGGAGTTTAACGTTCTAAGCTAGAAATCAAGTGCATCCAAGAGAATCCAAGGCATCCAATGAAATCTTCTAAACATACCTAGAATGTAAGCCTTTTTCTTGCTCTTGTGTACTATTTTTCACTGTACTTTTGCTTCATGTTGTACCGTTGTTGCTGCTGTGACTGTTTTTATTCTGCATCTGCCATAAATAGCATAGGCTAGATTCAGGCTTGCTGAATGTAGACTGATATCACTAGCGTACTAAAACCAGCTGTCTTACATTGAGGGCCCCCCCCTGCACCCTTGTGGCATGAGTGTGTTGCTCGAGACCCATCTGAGTTGGAGATTGTTGGATTAAAGGCTCAGTGTGGGGCTTTTCAATTGGAAGACTGTGTTAGAGCTGTTTAAATTCATTTGTATTTACGCCCCGCATTTCCTTGTAGCCGCACACCGAGCAACGGGGTCTATCATTGCAGTGAACAGACACAAACACTTAGAAAGACAAATTTTACCTAGATAACTGCTAGAAACCCCTCCTAGCTTCCTTGCTTCTCATCTTGCAATGCAGTTGCACACTGGTGCCCAGACAACAACCCAGCTGCACATTTTGAGGAGCTGACACAGGTTTCCACTCCTAATGATTGCTGTTTTTACTAGTCCTACAGCAAAACCTGATCATTCTAGCCCAGCCCCTACTACTTATTAAAGAATACACATGTCATATTGGACAGACAGTTTCCAACCATTTCTCCAGCCAGCCTGATTAACATAGACATCCTGAGGGAATGCAGCAATTGCTTCATGTATACTGACAACCTATTATTCCTAAAGCATACACATACAATATATGAGCGACGTATCTATACTATGAATTTGGAATCAACGCTCTCTCTATCTCATGAAACCACAAACCAGATATTAAAAAAGTTGTCAGCAGACGCACTTCACCTCTTCTACAAACCAACTGCATAACTCATAAACCCACATACATTGAGGTACTCAATAGAAATTTACCAAAGGAGCAGAGACATCGCAATCGCAAACCTTCTGGACACAATACAGTCCCAACAGAATCCACTACACATAAAAACACATGCATCAGTGTCTCACTTAATAAGCCCCTAAGGCAAACACTTCAAAACCAAATGCCTTGGTCATAGGTGACTCTATAGTGACACACACAGATGTCCCCCTCACCAGGATTGACAAGGAAAAGGTCACGGTCAGCTGCCTGCCAGATGCCAGGATCTACCAAATGATGCACACTCTCAAGTCTCTCAACAACAAGCACTGTTATGACTGTCATAGTCCGTGTTGGAGTGAATGACTTGAGAAATACCTCACTGGACTATATGAGGAAAGACATGACTGAGCTTTCAGATTATGTGTCTCAGACAGGTATGCCCCTAGCCCTAAGCAGCATTCTATCTTCACCCAGGATGATGCCTCAATACAAACAAAAAATGATTGACTTCAATAATTGGCTTAGCTTCTGGTGTCAATCTTGCGAGATCCAGCATCTGTCAGCCTGGGATGATATGGTTGACAGACCACACTGCTTTGCCAGAGATGGGATTCACCTGTCACATGTTGGCTTTCGTTTACTGGCAAAGGTACTTGCCTCATCCGTAGTGCCTTTTTTAGGCAATATCATAAAAGCAAAATTCCCAATGTAAAAATATCCCCTAGAGACAAACTTAAGGTCATGTTGCTTAATGCTAGGAGTCTAAATCAAAAACTGGACTCACAGGAAGCACTCCTTATTCTGGAAGATGCAGATGTCTGTGGAGTCACACAGACATGGTTCAAGGCCACAGAGAGTACTCCAGCCATGCAAGGTTATGATGCCTTCCACATGTTCAGACCACAAAATGAACATGAAAGGACCAAAGAAGGAGGTGGATTCATGTTCATCAAAGATAAATACACCTCAATACTGGTTAAACACTATGACTCCCTACAGTTACTCCAAGTCCAACTAACTATAGGAAGGATCAAGCTATAGGCCGCCCACCATGAACCATGAAAACCACACTGCCCACCTGGACCTACTCGAGTCACTCACAATATAGCCAAACACCCTGGTCATGGGTGACTTTAATTATCCTTCCATCGATTTAGTAACATATATGAGCATAGACATGCTCGCCCTAAGATTCCTGGACTTTGTTAACACAAATGCTCTGGAACAGGTAGTTGGCACCCCACAAGAGGCTCTAATGACCCTGACCTGGTGCTCACCAACATGGGGGACTGTTGCACCTCCCCATGTGTGGGATCCTCCCTGGTAAAGTCTAATCATAAATCAGTCTCATGCGAAGTAACGATCATACCTGCCCCCCCCCCACCAGAGCAGAAAGGTTGAAACATTTCTTCAAAGCAAACTACAGCCTCCTAAGCGATGGCATAAATAGTTTCAAACCCTTGTCACCACTGACAGCAATGACTCCTATACAGAGGTGCACACAAATGCACTGTATAAACACCTTTATGTATGTATAGACTCAGCCACACCACAATGGATCAAAAAAAGTTCCTCACAAAAAATAAACAAGCCAGCCTGTTGGACATCTAGCATAAGTAGGTTATACAACAAGAGAAAGAAACTGCTGTCAAAGAACGAGAGGGAGTGGTCTCAGCAGAGGAGGAACACTCTCCACAGCTTGAACAACCAAATTAAACATCTTGTAAAGTACTCTAAAGCTAATTACAAAACAAAATTAGTATCCCTAGCTAATGATAATCACAAGGCATTCTTTAGCTACATCTGAAATCTAAAAGGGAAGGCCCAGCTTTATGCCAAATTAGTAGTGGACGGTACCACTCATACTGAACCTGAGGACATTGCAAACTTGCTAACAGACAAGTTTGCGGAAAACGTCACCCCCTGCCCCCACCAATCATACTCCAATGCATACCTGTCACCAGTCCTTTACCTAGTATTTTCAAAGAGCAGGTCACAACTGCACACTCTACTGCCAATAACACAGCCTCTATGGGACCAGATAACATCCCAGGCTGCATACTAAACAGTCTAAAACAGGAGTCAGCAGAACCACTGGGCATTCTCTTCAACCACTGTCTAAGTTCTGGCTTTATTCCAGCTGAGTGGAAAACAGCAACTGTAATCCCCTTGCATCAAGGGGGTCCTTCAACCGATCCTGGAACTATAGACTCATAAGCCTAACCAGGCTCATCTGTAAGAACATGGAGAGAATTGTTATGTACCTTATCAACAAGGATATAGGAGACCTTCAAACTCTTGACCCAACCCAGTTTGACTTTGTTAAGGGCAGATCATGCCTGTTAAACCTAGTGGACTTCTTCAAGAATGTCACTAAAGGCCTGGATTAAGTTAAAACAGTATATGCTGCCTATCTCAACCTAGCCAAGGCCTTTGACACAATCTCCCACTCAGGCATCATTGAGAAACTCACCCAGCTGTGGATTAACCCATACGTCATTACATGGGTAGCAAACTGGCTCACCTACAGAACACATACAAAGTTGGGGATTCCACATTTACCAGCAGACCTGTTACCACTGGTGTTCCACAAGTATCTGTGCTAGGCCCACTATTGTTTGGAATCTATTTCTCAGGAATCCAGGTGAAAATATATGGCCTGTGGTTTACAAAGTTCGCTGATGCCTACAAACAGGCTGTAAACATTGAATCCCCCAACGATTACAACATACTACAAAATGGGATTACACTGATAAATAATTGGTGCCAAAGCAGCCACAGACTTAAACTTAATGTAAAAAATGCAGTATTATCCCCTTCAGCAAAGGAGAAGTCCCTGAAAATTACAATATTAATAATACCCCCTAAGTTCAAACCCAGTGGTGAGAGATCTGGGAACGCAGGTTGATAGCAACCTTAACTTTGATCATCATGTGTCTACAGTGATAAGGGAGGCCTTCTACATTGCACATTTCATAAGTAAGGGCATAGCATCCAAAGCAAAGGAGGTTACAACTCCTCTGTACTCGTCCCTCATCAGACCAATAATTGAGTACAGTTCTCACTTCTGTATGTACCTCACCAAACACTTGCAGCAGCTTGAGAGACCTCAAAGGTTTCTCACCAAGAAAATTCAGGGCCTTCAAGACATGACCTACATAGACAGACTGAAGGCTCTGTCACTGTATTCTGTATCATATAGACTGCTTAGGGGTGACTTGTGTCTGGCCTACAGAGCAGTCTTGGACCCTGTCTTAATGGAAATGCTGCACATCCACAAATCAAATGGGGCAAGACTCACTCACTCTAGGGACCTTAACCTAGCCTGCGACATTAACAGGACATGCTGGAAAGACAGATATGTCTCCCAGAGGTTGCCACTCCTCTGGAACAAACTCCTAATTCATGTTAAACAGAGCCTCTCAATTACCCTATTTAAGTGCTCTGGAACAAAATCCCAATTCACATTAAACAGAGCTCCCCAAAGACCCTATTTAAGTGTAACTTGGACAACTGGATGGGAAACTAAATTTACCCCAGGGGTTTCACCTATGTCCATCTTGGACAGGGGCAGCCGGTGCTGACCTTAAATTTGCCTTCTACAAGGGAATAAGGGTATATCATGGCTATGCTTGCAAAGGTCCTAGGGTCAATAGCCTAGTAACCTCCTAAGAGCCTATGGTAGTATGTTGTATGACCTGTTAGATTTGTAAAAACTTAAGATAGCACCTAAAATACACCATGTGTAAAATGAGCAAAATTAATAAAAATGCTTGTAAAAATTCGTTCTGAATAATAATGATGATCTACATCCCAACATAGGGGATATGAACCTTTAAGTATTGATTATACTATATTTTTGTGGTGCTGACAAATGATTCTGTATTTTAGTTGCTGAATATGTACAACATTTGCATTACATTTCCATCTATTCGCCTTTTTCCCTTTTTTAAATTTTCATCATCAATATCCAATCCATCAAGTAAACCATAGGCATGGTGACAATTGTCAAATTACAAACATGCATACAGAAATACAGAGAAATCCCTCATCCTGGGCACTGTTAAAATCATAAACATGAAAGGTTAATAACAGTTCTTATGTGGGACTTGTACCCCAGCTCTCCCCTATATTGTTCTGGTGTCACTGCTGCTGGACCAATAAGAGCTTCTAGACAGATTGGTGTTGAATTTTCCCCTAACAGTCTTTATCGTTTTAATTAGGAAACCCACACCATGGTGACAAAGGTCAAATTACAAACAACAATAAAAAATCTGGAAAGAGTATTTTAACTGTATACTTGAACTTTCAGGGAACTCCACTGTATCATTTAGAAAAAGAGGATCAGATTACAAACACACACACACACACACACACACACACACACACACACACACACACACACACACACACACACACACACACACACACACACACACACACACACACACAGAGAAAACCCTTTCATTGGACAATGTTAAAATCATTGGCTGTCATTTGGGACTTAAAACCAAGACCGCTAGGGTAGTGTACTGGTATCAAAACCTGCAAATATAGGTGCTGACTGGAACCAGCCCCCTTTCCTATCTGATAAATAACTAAACAAATAAATGATCCTTTCTGCAGTTCCGTATTGCAAATGTCCATGTGACTGTGAGCATCATAGTGATGCACGGCTTTAATGCCACATCTTTTATGTCAAGTACACATCTATCAAGCATTGAAAGTCCTGAAGGGTGAAATGTAAATGAATCAACTGTCACAGAGGATCTATTAATGTTCCTCTAATTTCCATGATTTAAAGAGGTTCTCCCTTTCAATTCTTGGCTGGAGTGCCTTCTGTGTGGAGTTTGCATGTCCTCCCTGCGGTCAAGTGGCATTCGAAAGACATGCGTGAATGGGCATGCCTTCATTGAAGGTTGAGTGTCGGGCTGGCACCTCGGCACCGTAAAAATCTACTGCCAATCATTAGCGGACTGGAGTTCCGCTGTGGCGACCCCTAACCAGGACAAGCTGAAAGAAGAAGAAGAAGATGCCTATCGTTTTTTATTCAACTGCTATTGTATACAGACTGGTTACACATATTTATTTCAAATTGCAGCGGAAAGTGTGATGTGGGTAAGGACTGCTGGCTTATGTACTTCTTAGCAGTTGCAAAAGCTCCACAAGTAGTACACTCACGTTTAGTGCAGAAGACTGTGAGTTTTATTCCTACACCAGGTACTTCAATTAATTTCTGGTATTGACGTTGCAATGAAGCATAAGGGGATGCTGTACTCCTGAGTGTGCTGTCTTTCTGATGAGACATTAAACGGATGCCCCATCTGCTTGAGTTAGTAGTAGCTCAGGTGGATGTCAAAGATCCCATGGCACTTATCAAAAAGAATAAGGGAAGTTCCCTAGTGCCCTAGGCAAAATTCCCCTAGTCAGTATGAATACCGTATTGGGTCTCTCCTGATAGAGGTCATTGGCCTAGTGCGACTATCCCAGATGATGAAGTGTAAATAAAATAAATAGAAAAAATAAAATGCATTGTCTTTTACATATGATTCATGACACAGCAAATAAGCTATGCATGTATTCCTGTACACAACATATGCATTTCTTCATCTTTAATTCTGTATGCTCAAAAGGGGGATGGGAGGATGGTGTAATGGTTAAGGTTCTTACCTTAGAAACACAAGGAGCAGGGTTTGATTCTCACATTGCTAATTGGCTAGGCTCAAAATGGCCCCCCCAAGGGCAGTTAGCCTAGTACTAATTTATGAATTTTGTTCTGTCCACAATGACTCTTCAAAATCTTCAGAAAGTGTGTATACACCACTCTTGCTATTAATAAATGTCTCCTTAAGGTACTCGAACTGTGTTCCATTCCATCTTCAGATTCTGCCATTTTACAACTGCATCTATATTTTCTTGAAGAATATTAACAGTCTTTAACTTGGTTAATTGCTCGGTAGAATTTCTTTCTAGAACCACAGTTATGTCAAACACTGGACCTGGAAAACATCTGCAGCAGACTTGTAATAAGTCTCATTTCTTTAGCAAGTTAGTTAGCGTGGCTGGGTTTCCAAACCCTGTTTAACTCAAGCTACTACCTGTCTGTCCATGATAAAATGTTGTGTTTGATGGTGATGGGCACCACAGTGGCACATCTGTTAACCTTGTTGTCTCATGACAGTTGGCTTCTTTAATGGCTGATGCTCCAATTGTGTAGAATTTGAATCCCCTCTGTCTGTCCACATGGGTCCTCAGCAGGCAACCCCAGCACACTCTTGGCTCAGCTCTAAGAGAAATCATTTGGTGGACTGACACTGGAGGCTATTTACCTTATTTCTGAAAAGGATGTTCCTCCAAACAGCCATTCGCCCTCCCAGGAAGCACAAGTGGTGCTTTCTCCTGCTTTTCCCTAGAGGGAATTATACTGCCTCATGTGACCCCAAGTGCGTACAATGCTCCTCACTGCCCCTGCAAGAAAAGTGAGCGTGACACACTCTTTCACTATTCCCTCTCCCTATCTGGCAACTCCAGTGCTGACAATCAAACCCCAGATCCCTGGATTGCAGTCAGGGCTCCATCCCACTGTGCTAGAGAGCCAGCTAGTCGTAAAATGCTGATGCAGTAATACCTGTTTGTCTGTCTCACTATGGTGCTCAGCTTCATTGCTTGCACACATGGCTATTTATGCTGTTCACTTTCCTGACCTTATTCATTGCATCACATCAAGTGTGACACTATACAGGGCATGTTATAGTTGGATGCATTGCTTTGTTTGACAGAACATCTCAAGACTGTGACTGTGTGGTTGTTATAGTGCTTGGATTTATTTTATTCCATTGGATAATCTGCTCTGCAGCATATAAAATCCTTCATCTGTAAGTAGCTCTCTGGCACAATGCACAGCACAGACACATAATTCTATATGAATCCCTGTCATGGTTATACGATTAGTCATGTTACAGTAAATGCATAAGCAACACACAAGCTTTTAGTGATACCATGATTAAAGTAGCCACCTTTTTGACTCAGGTACACTACCATTATCCTCAGTGTTTCTGTATTTCAAAGGCAGCATACACTTAGAAGGAGAATGCTGCACATTCTGTGGAATCGTGGTGGGGTGGGGGTTGATGATAAGAGTCAGCAGGGTCAGCCGTTAAGAGCTTAGCCTTTCTTCTTTTCAACTTTATTACAGCAGAAAACCAACAGGGTGCATAGAAAGCCCTTTGAAATGTTTTTTTTTTTACTGGCTGGAAGACTTCAAAGTTCTTTTTCCTATATGTGTCTTGACGTTAGAAACACTGCTAATGAAATACAGTAGAATGTTTTGTGCCACAGATAGTGAGGGATGGTTACCAAAGATTTTCATTTAATTTCATTCACAATCTTTACTAGAGAACAGTAGTAAAACAAATATATTGACAGGATGATAAGTGTAGAATACGATACCTTAAAATGCCTAGAAGCTGAAAAACAACAGGAAATGCTCTGCAAGTTCTGACTGCTCGTGTAACATATGTGTATGTGTATTTCTATGTATGTGTAAATTTAAACATTCTGAAGGGATCCATTTCTTTCCACATTTCTGCAGTGGCTTGCACTTGAAAAGAATAAGATCTTTTTACTGCAAAAGTATTTCTTTGATGTAAAGGATCTTTCCACTTAACGGAATAGCATGTAAACAAGTAATTCAATCAGTGCAAAGAGTTTAGTCAAGACTTATTTCAGTATTCTGTAATTTTAATATTGGCATTGCATACGTGGCAATCTTCATGAAACAAAAATAACACAGATGCACAGATATATACACATACAGATAAGCACACACACAAGTATAAGCCTGTGCATGCACATGCAAGTGCACACACACACACACACACACACACACACACACACACACACACATTCACTTATATCTGCACTTTGCGCATATATGCATGGACACATACTTGCATTCCCTTACATTCGTGAGGTGGCATTGATAGAACCTGAAAGACAAGACAAGGCTGGAAGAGGCCTTATTAATTTGGGTGATTATCACAGCTAGCTACATTTCAAAACGTATTATTAGGACTTTTGAATGACATAAAATTAAAAACTCATTTCTTTTATAATCCAGGTTTAGAATCCTTGCTATAATGTATTTTAAGCAAGGATAAAAACACCAGGCACACACACTTCTCGACAGCAGGCTAAATAAAATGAGTAGCATAGACTCACATGAGGCAAATGAAAAGTGATTATATTAAAACTAGAGGGTGACGCTTGTTAAGAACTCACCATCTTAATCCTGTGTGTTAACAGCCTTAAGTGAACAACTTGGTAAACAGTACAAATGGTCCTGCCCTACTTAATTCTACTTAATTCTAATGGAACACTCTCTCAGCTTTCAAGCAATATCACATCTCCAAGTCCCTTGCCAGGTAGTCTGATATTTCTATAAAGTGTATTTCATTGAATGTTATCTTCTTAAAGGAAGCCAGCAGGATATAATTTGGTAGAGGAGGAATTAACCCTTTCCTTGATGTGCAGTCACACAGGAGCTGATTATGCAGTTAATGTGGATGATGTCTTCTCCCCACATGTGGATTGTACCCACCGCATAAAGTCATTTGCCATTTTTTTTTTAACCATATGCAGTTTTGCTTATATTGGATTGGGAAAACAGCTTTTCTGGAAATGTGCCAAAATCAACTTTTCCTACATTCCAAACACATGCACTAGGTAGACTGGATACTCTAAACTGGCCATTGGCATGAATGCGTGTGTGTGTTGCATGAAAAAACAACAGTGGCATGGCTAGCCACCACATGGTGTGAACTCACTGTTTAGGCGACACCCCGAACCCCAAGTGCAAAAATGGAAAAGGGGGACTGCGGATGGATGGATGGGTGGATTAGGGGTTTGTCCTAAATGAACAAATTAAACAGCTATATGGTGCCAAACATTTACTTTTTAGTATAAGCTGAGCCATGTGCTCATCTCTCTCATGTGAGGTCTGTATGTTTTGTGATATGAGCACCAGACACATGCCTCCTTTATAATTTCAGAAGGGTATGGGGAGTAAGGCCATACATCTCAACTGTCAAGATTTTTGCAGAACGTCCAGATTTTTAACACATATTTTTGGTCTGTTCCTCATAACATTTGTTGTTTACTGGCAAATCACTGAGGATTGAAGTCACTAAGTGATTGCATACAAATGAGTTTTAGGCTTCATATTCTTAAGAAAATGCATGCTAACACAGAATCTGTTATCCTAATAACTTTCTAAGCTTATAACAGTAATATTTAAATATGTACTTTTTGGGCTTTTCCTCCTCATTATTTTGTGCTTTTTCCAGATTTCTCACACTAAGAGGTTGAGAGGTATGAGTAAGATACTTGCAGAAATGTGAAAGCTGGGCACATTTAAAAGGGGTATGATATAAATGCAACCTATTGTTCCGGGTAAGTGCAAATGATAGAACTGAAGTCAAAAGAGACCATTGGGAGAATGAGTTACAGGGTAGAGCTGCAAGGAAGACGTTTCAGGTTAGATAAGAAATTATATTTTAAAAAGAACAGATGAAAGGGCCCTGGAATTTACTGTCAGAAGCAACACAATGGCATCTATCAGAAGGATTAAAGTTACTTTGGACAGAGCAAGGACAAAACAGGACAGGGATATGAAAGAGACTTCCCTGTGTCATTTCTCCTTCAATATATTTTACCTTGGCTTTGTACATTGGTCTCTCCCTTCTTTCCACTGTTCTAGACTCAGAATTTCACCAATTTAAACACCCCAATCACATTCTTCAACTATGTGCATTTTCCTTAGTCGAACAATCCAGGTTTCTGAATTTCCTTTGCTGCTCTTAACACCACTTATTCTGTAGTATATACACACACACACACACACACACACACACACACACACACACACACACACACACACACACACATACATACACACACACACACATATATATATATATATATATATATATATATATATATATATATATATATATATATATCCTAGCCTAGTATGAACCTATGAACCTATATATATATCTATATAGGAAGCAAATACCACAGGTGAAAAGAAGAAGACGGACAGCCCAATCTGTATTTTTATCGCTTCCGCTATTTGGTTTTGTTTTCATTTTGTTGATATATATATATATATATATATATATATATATATATATATATATATATATACACACACACACACACACACACACACACACACACACACACACACACTCTCTCTCTCTCTCTCTCTCTCTCTCTTCTGCACTATGTCCTCTAAACTCTCCAGCACTTAGCTCTACCTCAGTGGGGAATACAAGCCTTTGGCCATGTTCATCAACACAAGCAGCCATAAGCAGTTATGTAAATGCCTTACCACAGGCAGCTCAGGAGGACAGTTCATGGCTAACTAGCATATGCTACGACCCCAGAATGTCTCATTAGCATTTAGCATAGCTACTTTGGCAGCCCCCATGGTGCTGCATGTCTTCATGCTGAAGCCCCACGGGATAGCTGTCTCTGAATATGAAATGGTTACTGCAGTGTTTACACATTGCAATATCCAGTATCTATCAGAACAACTAACAGACCACGTTGTTTTGCCAAAGATGGTCTGCACCTGACTTCCTCAACCTCCCTGGGCTTTAAGATATTGACTAAAACGTTATCCACCCCCTTAGAACATTTTAGGTAATGTCAAAATGACAAAATTACCAGCATAAAAAAAAACCCTTCAAAGCTACCTTAAGACGTTACTGCTCAGTGCTAGGAGCCTACAAAAGAAACTCCACATCCTACAAGCTCTCCTCACTCTGGACAATGAAGAATCTGTGCAGTTAAAGCCACAGAAAGTACTCTGGCAGTGGAAGGCTACAGTGCCTTCCATGCATTTAGACTAATAGAAGCACAGACACAGAGGCTATTGGTGTCTCAATCTACATTAGCAGAAAATACAACTCTAGATTGGATAAGTAGGATGATGCCCTGCTGTTCATCCACATCCAAGTCTCCATAGTCAAAGTTCCTTACCATGTACTGGCCAGCCAGAGGATGCCCACTACAACCCTCAAAGCTCATAACTCTTACTTAGCCCTACTAGAGATACTCACCATTCAACCAAATATCCTATTCATGGGAGACTTTAACTACCCCTGTACAGACTGAGAAATAAAGACTGCCGCTAACTCACAGTCCCAACATTTCCTGGACTTTATCAACACACACACACACACACACACACACACACACACACACACACACACACACACACACCCTGGACCAGACAGTGCAATTCAATCAGAGGATCAGACATATTGGACCTAGTACTCACCAACATGCAAGAGTGATACCCCCCCCCCCCCGTGTGTCACATCCTCATTGGTGAGGTCAGACCACAAAGTGATCTCCCTGGAAATAAAAACTTTTCAGCATACCAAACTAAACCCATAAAAGTTAGGAACCATTCCACAGCAAACTACAATCTATTAAGTGATAGTTTGTGAAAATTCATGGCTCCCCCAAAGCCCAAGAACACAAGTTATGCAGAATTGTTTACAGAAATCTTGTACAGACATGTAAATGGCTGCAATGAGGCTGCAGTACCTACCAGAAATAAGCCCAGCCCTAACACCAAAAACAAACTCCACTGGTGGAATCCTTACCTTAACAGGATAGATAACAAAAAAAAAAGAATCATTACACAAATCAAAAAGAGCAACTCTTAAAAGAGACAAGAGCTCCCTGATTCAACTAAACAAGAAGCTAAGACATCCTATAAAGTCCAACAAGGTGAATTACAAGGTTAGGATAGTCTCCTAGGCTAAGGACAATGTCAAGTCCTTCCTCAGATATGTCAGGAACCTTAAGGATAACACCCAGCAGTGTGCAGAACTGGTGGAAAAGGGCACAACCTTCATTGACCAGGGTGACCCTGTAAAATCTCTGCTAGCATATACCCACAACTATCAACAGGGAACAGTTCCTGGTGGCACACACTCATCAAGGCCAAACACCTTGCTTCAGTGGGCCCTGACAATATCCTAGGTTGCCTCCTAAATAGTGTAAAACATGGCCTAGCAAGACTACTTAAGGCACTCTTCAGCTACAGCCTCAAAACAGGTTACATACCTGGTCAATGGAGCATCACAACAGTCATCCATCTACATAATGGTGGACTATCAAATGACTTGACAAGTCTTATATGCAAAGCCATGGAATTAATTATCATGGAATTGATCAGCATGGACATTGGCAACTTTCAGACACTGGACTCATTCCAGTTTGACTTTGTTAAGCAAAGGTCTAGCCTGCTCAAACTGGTATCCTTATTTGAGAGGGTTACTAAGGCTATGAATGAGTGGAAAAAGGTGCATACCACCTACCTTGACCTGGCAAAGGCAAAACATTCGATACAATATCCCACTCAGGTATTGTTAACAACCTCTCCGAACTAGGCATAATTCACTACATAACTCACTGGATTACTGGCCAGCTCACAGATAAGACCCAAGAAGTCACTGGTGGAGTACCCCCGGGCTCTGTGTTGGGCCCAATCCTGTTTGGCATCGAGTTCTCAAAAGACAAGGTAAATTACTGTAAATTGGGAGTTATCATACTTTTTTTCCCATGACACCAACATCCTACAAGAAGGTCTAACATAAACAAATGACTGCTGTCAAAGCCACAGATTAAAACTGAGCATGAAGAAATGCATTATAGTGCTCTTTGGGAAATCAGCCACACAAGCTAATTACTCCATCGATAAAATACCCCTAAGAGTTGACCTGATAGTTAGGTATCTGGGAACATACGTAGGCAGTAATCTGGCCTTTGACCAACACATAGCCAAGTTAGTAAGAAACTCATTCTATGTTGCCCAACTCATAAGCAAGGGTGTAGCATCCAGGTCCAAGGAAGTGATGGTACCACTCTTCTGAGCCCTTATCAGGCCCATCATTGAGTACAATGCCCCCCTTTGGCATGTACCTAATGAGGCACCTACAACAATTGGAATGCCCTCAAAGGTTCCTCACTAGGAAAATCCAGGGAATGTATCTAGGGTAGGGCCCTACACAGATTGCCTTAAGGCCCTGTCTCCGTACTCAACCTCCTTACCGGTTACTGAAAGGTAATCTATGTCTAGCATATAAGGCTTCCTCTGATCCAGCTCTGATGGATCTCTTGCACATCTGCAAAACAAACAGCACCAGAAGCACTAGATCCAAGGACCTGAACTTTGCCTGAGACATAAAAAGATTATGCTAAAGAGACTGATGTTTCAAAGAATCCCTGTACTATGGAATTAGCTCCCCATATACGTGAAGCAGAGCTCATCCCGGACCCTATACAAAAAAACCTTGATCATTGGATGAGAAATCTCAAATTTAACCCTGGTCTTTCTCCCATGTCTGTGAAGGACAGAGGTCAACAGGAAGTAAATTAAACACCAACTAACATACCCACCCCTCACTTAAACCCTAGCTACCTCTTTACTAACATATCCAACCACATGACATTCAAGGAACTCTGAGACAAAACTTGAAAACTGGGTTGGGTTGCATGGCTAGGCTTGTAAAGACCCTGGGGTCATTAGCCTAGTATAGACCTGTGCCTCTATGAACATCTCATGGTAATCTTTCTGAACTGGCCCCAATACCTTACTTTCACTTTCATTTTGCATACCAACATAATTATAGTGTTTACACAAAACCATTTCATTACTTTTGTTTTCCACATTTTAATTTCCCCTATCCTCCACAACATTTTCCCCATAACCATCTTCTAAGTTCTGCTAGTATATCTTCATTCTGTTTTTTTTTTATTTTACAATAACACACACATCTTTTTTTCCAAAAAACCCATACTATCGCAAACAAAATTTGTATCCTATTTATCAGTACCACATCTTTATTGTTTCATACCTTCCATATAATATCATGTTCATGTTTATATTTTTAAATCCTTTACATTTGTATTCATAGGTTCATAGGTTCATAGGTAGGTACTAGGCTATCAGCCCAAGGGCCTACACAAGCCTAGCCAACAAGGTTCCCTGGCTTACGCCACCCAAGAAAGTTATTTTCCTGTGCCACTGTCGAGCAGAGACACAGAAGTTATCCCCAGCGTGTATTTCCTATTTTTCTTGAAGAGTGTTAATGAAGAACTTTGCTTGACATAGATGGGTAGCCTGTTCCAGAGTATGGGAAGTCTCTGGGACAGGAAACTATCCCTTCAGCATGTCCTGTTTATTGTGGTGACAAGGTTTATGTCCCTAGAATGTGGAGGATTTGGGATTTCTATAGGTGTAGCACTAACATGTCCAACAGCTCTGGGTTTGACATAGCTTTATATGTTAGGCAGAGATCACCTCAGAGTAGGCGATATGCTACAGAGTAAAGCTGTAGTTTTTTGACACGGTCAGTGTAGGGCATTTGTTTGAGGCCAGTAATCCTCTTTGTGAGGTACTTCTGTGGCCTTTCCAGCTGCTGCAGATGTCTTGTGAGGTACATTCCAAAAGGGGCGTTGTACTCTATAATGGGTCTAATGAGTGTCGAGTAGAGGGGAACAATGACCTCTTTCTTCCTGGATGAGAACCCTTTTATGATCAGGTGTGCCACACAGAAGGACTTCCTGACTACTGTGGCGATGTGACTATCAAAGAAGAGACTACTGTCCACCTGGGTCCCAAGGTCTCTTATCACACATTCGGTGTTAAGTAGATTGCTGCCTATGTGGTAGTTCATGGATATAGAGTTTTTACCAAAGGGGATGACACTGCACTTTTTGGCATTGAGCTTCTGGCCATGGCTCTGACACCAGGCATCTGTTTCAGCAAGGCCCTTCTGTAGAATGTCCACATCATTTGGGGACTTAACTATGGCTCCTAGTTTGTAGCCATCTGTGAACTTCGTTAGCCAGAGGCCTTCTGTGCTAGCCTGTACTTCAGAGAAGTAGATACCAAACAGGAGAGGTGCCAGGACTGAACCCTGTGGTACTCCACTTGTCACTGGTTTGAGGTCAGATTTGGAGTCTGCAACTTTTACAGTGTGGGTACTGTCAGTGAGCCAGTTGGCAACCCATCTTGTGATGTAGGGATTTATACCTAGTTTAGTGAGTTTAGCTATAATTCCAGAATGGGGGATGGTGTTGAAAGCCTTGGCGAGGTCAAGATAGGCTGTGTGAACCACCTTACCCTCATCTATGGCTTTGGTGACTGCCCCAAAGAAGTCGATCAGGTTCAGGAGGCATGATCTGCTTTTCACAAACCGGAACTGGGTGGGATCCAGGGTTTGGAGGTTACCAATGTCTTTGTTTATGAGTTCCATGATGATATGGTCCATGACCTTGCAGACGAGGCTCGTCAGGCTAATAGGGAGATAGTTCCCGGGATCAGTGGTGGCTCCCCCTTTGTGGAGTGGGATAACTGTTGCTGTGTGCCATTCAGTGGGCACAAAGCCTGATGCGAGGCTATTATTGAACATGATGCTTAGGTGGGGAGTCAGTTCATTCTGAAGTTCGTGTAAAACGCAGCCTGGGATGTTGTCCGTTCCTATGGATGCTGTATTTTTGGCTTTAGAGAGTGCAGCTTTTACCTGCATATTTGTGATTACATGGACTCTGCATTCTTCCTGTATTGATATGGGCCCCTTAGAGGGTGGGGAGAGGGGGGCTAAAGTTAGCACTGAACCTATCTGCCAGGATGTTGGCAATATCAGTTGGTTCTGTAATTTTTGTGCCTTTGTGCTGTAACTCAGAGCAGATCTGGGTGTCGCCATCAAGATTCTTGACATAGCTATAGAATGCTTTGTGATTGTCTTTAGAATCAGTGGCGATTTTGTTTTCATAGCTAGCTTTGGAGGATCTTATAAGGGATCTCAGCTTCTTACTGAGGCTGACCAGGGAGCTCCTCCACTCGTGGGATTTTACTCTCTCTTGCAACAGTTTCTTCCTTCTGTTGTACAATTTGTTTATGGCAGGGGACCACCAGATTGGCTTAATTTTTTTTGAAGATAGCATCTTGGTTCTGTTTGGGATAGCACGATCCATGCACTCGTGTAAGTGCTTATAGAGTGCATTTGTGTAGGATTCAGCAGTTGTAACTGCATTGTCAATCTGAATGGGTGTCATGACTTTCACGACTTCTGTCCTAAGAAGCATAAAGTTGGCTTTGGAGAATTTTTTACCTTGGTTTCCTTAATTGGGGGTGGGGGCAGGATGTGGATATCAAGGGTGATTAGCTTATGGTCAGATCAGACTAATGAGGAGTTGACTTCAGGTGTGGAACACCGGTCACACATGTTGGTAATGACTAGGTCTAGGATACTGTTGCCCCTGGTGGGGGGCGTGGATAAGTTGATCCAGGGCATTGGAGTTTATGAATTCCAGAAAGCATTGAGCTAAGGAGTTGGTACATGAGTAGTTTTCCCAATTAATAGTGGGGTAGTTGAAGTCGCCCATTATTAGGGTGTTTGGTTGAACCCTAATATTTTCCAGTACATCAAGAAGAGGAGTGGGAATCCTGGGGCATGGTGGGGGATCTGTTGCAAGCTACAGTTTGGATTGCAGTTTTGCCCAGAGTTAGTTGCACTTGGATAACCTCGGATGCATTATGCTTAGCAATTAGCCTGGAGGCGTGGATATCCTTAATGAATATGGACACACCTCCACCTTTGGTGTTTCGGTCCAGGTTACATGGCCAAAAAGTGTGGTATTAGTTATAGCCTGGTAGTGCAGGGTTGCTCTCTGGAGCCTTGAACCATGTCTCATTCACTGCACAGATATCAATGTTCTCCATTTTAAGGAGTGCCTCGAGTGAGTGCATTTTGAGATTTAGACTTCTAGCATTGAGTAGCATTACCCTCAGTTTTTGCTTGCCTGTTCCTGTTACAGTGGTGAAGTTGTCATTTGAACCTTGCCTAAAAAAGGCACTATAGGGGCGGCAAGAGCCTTAGCCAGTATCCGGAATCCCAGGGGTGACAGGCGCATGCCCACTCTGGCAAAGCTTCAAGGTCTGTCGACCATGTCGTCCCAGGCAGACAGATCCTGGATCCCCTTAGAATGACACCAGAAGCTTAGCCAATTGTTGAAGTCAATCATTCCTTTTTAAAATTGTTAAAAGAAATGTCATTATTTTTACAATGCAAGAAACAATGTTTTGGTATTTCTTCTTCATTGCAATCAGCACATTTCCTGTTTTCCATTGCTTTCCATTCCATCCATCCATCCATACATCCATCCATCCAGCCAGCCAGCCACCACCCCTTTTTCCCATTTTTGTACATGGGGTCAGGGGGGTCATTTCACCAATGGCAATCATTTATAGCCAAGGCTGGCTTTAAAGAGCAACTTACCTGATAAGATTCTCAACAGAAAATGTTCAACTTCATAAGCATTTCCTTCTATTTTATAGCTTTTTTGTTCCTTTGTTTACTCTCTTTCCATGGAATATACTGCATAAAATGTTTCTGAATCCATCAGTTTCATTCATTTTTAACCTCCATAGCTTAATTTTATTTTCATATTATATCTACTCCATTTTTTTCTTTGACTTTTCTTTTCCTTTTTCCAATTTCTATATTTCTTTTTATTTTTCATATATAATCTGCTCTATCAAGTTTGTGTCTTTCTCACTCTCTTTTAAATGTTTCATTACTCAGAAAAGATACATTGAAGGCAAATTTAGTTTACCTTTATCTTTTGTATTATTTATTACCCCTTCTTCTCACTGGATTTAGTCTTTATCCTCACATAAAACTAAAACAATCTTTAACAACTCTTTCTCCATTTGAGAAAGAAACATATATACCTCCCATATATGCTAACTTTCCTAATACAGATGTATTTGATGGGTCTCTATCAGTTCAGTGACAAATCAGTTCAGTACAGTGCTCTTACACTGAACATGCAGTTCGTCGAACTGTTCATACTGTGATCGCAGTACAGTGAAGATCAGGGAATTTGCCCTTTTCCCACTATAGTACAATCTTGGAGTTGGTATTTATAATTAGCAGGGGGTGTTGGGGGCACATCCCCCTGCATGAAGACAATTCAATGAATGGCATTTCTGATTAAATGCCATTCACTGAAGTGATGTTTCGATGTAGTGATATAGACCAGTATTTAACACACACACACACACACACACACACACACACACACACACACACACACACACACACACACACACACACACACACACACACACACACACATATACACACACACACACATATATATATATATATATATATATATATACAATTTTGAAGCGATAAATAAAAACTTTTCCACTATAGCAGCATTATTTTTCTTTCTTCAATTATTTTTCCCCATTGACATTTATATAATTTTAGTCCCCATATTTCATCTCTAGGATCTTTATTTCTTTTTTGTAAAATATATTCCACTTGTTTTTATTTCACCAAAATCTTTATACTTCATTTTATTTAACTGTAACCCATTTCTCCACTCTTATTATGATTTCCATTATCTGTCCTTTATTCTTCGCTATAGTAACCAAATCATCTGCATATAACAAACATAAATATCCTTTCCATCTCCAGTCTTGATTGTTCTATCTCCCACATACGGTTGTATTATTGCATTCATTACCAAAACAAATAAACACATACTCAGTGGGGATCCTTATTTAACCCCCACTGCTAAAACCTATCATTCCTTCCATCTATTTGTCTATCATGACCCTTACCCATGATGTCTCATAACATTTCTTTCTTAAATTAACAGTTCTTTTGCTCCTGTGTCATAAGCTTCTAGAAGTTTTTGCATTGCTTCATGACTGTTAAGGTTTATGTTACATCAAGTTACCAGTCTTACTTCTTTATTGTCTTTCAAAGTCATCTCTACCACCTCTTTCACTATTATAAACATTATTTCCCTTAATTCAAAAATGTAATTCCCTACAACATCAACTAAAACTATATGCATTATTTTTCTTATTTTCATGAAAATCGAATAGTTTGTATTCCTATTATTATTGGTCTCCATCTTGTTATGCCTTTTTGTCATTCTTTCATAATTTTATGACCTCACCACATATTTCTTGTTCTGTAATACCTTGCACCATCCACTCATTTAATATTTGTATAAATAATCGTTTTTATCATTATTCAATATCTACGACTTTATATGGTGCTGATTCTTCTTTTCTCACTGCTATCGCCTTTACTAGCTAGTGGATTTTACTTTCTTCTTCTAAACGTCTCACATTATCAGCTGTTTTATCTTTCCCTTCTTGTTTTTCTATTCCTGTTTTATACACTTTACTTACACCTTCTTCCACAACATCCATAATCTCATCCTGTTTCGACTTTATATTACCCTTTTCCGCTATTATGGCCTCCATCTTTTCTTTCTTCATTTCTAGCCTCTTTCCGTAAGAAAGGTGAAATTACCTTTTTTCATTTTAAGAAAATATTTGTCTATATAACATCATTTTAACCTTCTCTTTATTTTTCTCATATTCTTCTCTTACTGCTTTCTTACTTTTCACTTCCTTGTTCTATCGCTTTCTCTTATCTCTGCTTTACTTCATTATATTCAGTTTTGTTTCTTTTTGTATCTATGTCTAACTAAACTTTTGATATTTCTGTTTATATACTATCCACCAATAAGTCTTACCACAGTATTGGCTTTTCTGTCATTTTTTTATCCTCCTTAACATCATCAGTAAAACTCTTTATGCATTTCCCTTCCTTTATTGTGTCCTTATCTTTACTTATTCTTACCCATACTTCTCTACTATCCAAAATTTTTACTATTTCTACACCCACTCTTATTTCCTTCATATCTTTTGGAAACTTCACATAATCAATTTTAGTTTTAAAATTCTCCTTCTTTAAGTCCATCCTCTATCTTTTCCTGTTTGGAGATCTCTGCACCTTTTCACCTCTCTTAACATCTTATTATCCTGTGTTATTTTTCTGTTTCTCTTCCTTAAATTACAGTTAACACATCTGCTCCCATCACTTTTGACACATTTGTAATCACAAACGTCATTTCCTCAAACATATTTTCCTTTCCATATTGGTATATGCATAACTGATTAGTAATCTCATCACTGATTTCTCATTCTCACATCACATACAACCACCCTTCCTTCTATTAATATTTTGCTTTTTAATATTTTTATTTCTTCATTTTTTATAAAAAGTCCTATTCCTGAATATGATGCATTTCCCACTGACCATATTATTATTTTTCCCCACATTGCCTCAAGTCTTTCTGTTTTCTTCTTTATTACATCTATTATCCAGCAAGCAAAACAGACACATTGATTTTTTACACAGTTCAATCATCTGTCATTTCCAATACTGTGTACATTTAATGCCAGAATTTTCATGTCATCTTTTTCCTTTTTTTGTAGTCTTTCTGCTTTTTCTTTTTTTTTTCCTTCTCCCGTATCTCCATCTACTGATTTATCGTATTTTTTTTCATTTTCCTTACTGTTGCTAATTCTTCACTCCCAAACGTTGTATGTTTTTTTATTCTAATATTTGATTGCCAGTTTTCTGTACCATTGTTATTTCTCAAGTAACATCTTCTAAAATCTTCCACACTTTCTTCTTCTTCCTTTCCTCCATACTGCCTTTCCTTTTCACAATTTTTCTCAACAAAATGCTCCACCAGTTGCTCTTCTGAATTTTCTTCTTCATATACCTTGTCATTTTCCAGTAATGGACAGTCAAACCAAAAATATCTAAAATCTTTACATTTCCTGCATGTTAGTTTATGGTTCCTAGTAAAATGTCCCCTTTTCTCCACATTATCTACATCCTGCTTATCAAAGTTTTGCACTAAATGATTTTTACTCATTCCCCCTTAAAAAAAAGAAAATAAATAAATAAAATAAAAAACAAGTTTTTGGTTGCCCCAATATTGAACAAAGCCTATTCCCCATTCACAATTATTGTATTTATTAAATGTTTCATTTTTTCATTTACATCTATCACCATACTTTCCAGTCCCCTGTACACACACATTTCTTTCATCATTTGCTATAGCATGTACTTTATCAGATATAGAAAATAAAGTCAATAATTCAAGTGCATTCATATCCAAAGTCCTAAATCTCACACGTAGTTTTCTTTTTAAGTTTAGTCCAAAATTCTGAAACAAAGTCATTTTGTGGTGTTAAAGTACTCTTTTTTCAGTCTCATTCAAAAGCTTTGCCAGCAGATTAAAATTTTCAAATGTCAATTTAGAGACATTTTCTATACACAGATGTATCAAAGCCTTATCTCTTTTATATCAAATTCTAATGACAGAATAACTTTGCCTATGATGTCATGCATGCCAATATTATCCTTAATTTTTTTACACTAATTCTTTCCACTGGTCATTCCTGCTGTTCATTTACTATATCTTCTTACATTTTCAAAGTTTCTGCCTTGAGTAACAGTTGCAGCATACATCCTCCCTTTCTTTTCTCTACATGAATTACCATGTAGTAGGGGCATGCCCTGGCTAGACATATCCTCAAATTTGTATCCTGCATCACAACAAAACTCTGTTCCATTTCTAAATCTCCAGTATACTCTGCTCCTGTTTCTTTTTCCAACACTTGGTCTACTATGTTACCTTGCCTCATCCTGTCTTTTAGTTCATCACAATCCACTTGCTTTAACAAAACTGGCATTTCCAGACCTCTGATTTGTAACACCCTCACCAACAACTTGTCTCAATTTTCATCTTTTTTCACCAATTGCACTGCCATTTCTTTTTCTCTCGCATCATTTTCCCCCATCTTGAATTATCAGAACTACAGTGGCAGCCTTCTGGCAGAGCCTAGTGGCACCAAAGAGTAGAGGAATTTCGGAAGAAACTTGCCCAAATTACCTTAAGTCTCCCCTGAAACAAGGGCATAATAGGACTAACTCTGTCAACAAAGAGTAAATACACAAAAATAAATGGCATATTTCAATTTCCATCGACAGACAGCTCACAGTGTGGCATTTTGTACATATCAGGACAGGCAGAACAAGATATGAGTACTACCTGGGACTACATGGGTGAGGCAACAGGAATAAAGCTATATATTATATATATATATATATATATATATATATATATATATATAGAGAGAGAGAGAGAGACAGGGAGAAAGAGTAAAGATAAAAGGACATACAGCACAAAAAGAAAGTTGCAACCAAACAACAGCAGAACTGGATTAAATGCACTTGGATGGAAATGCTTCAGTTGCCCATAAGGGGCACAACAGAACCTTGGAAGGCTACATTGACTAAAAACTACATCACATCAGAATGGCAGTAAATTACAGGGAAACACTAGCAAAATAACTTATATTAACTTAATATCACATTTAAAGTAAACAGTAAAACGAAAACTGCAACATAAGTAAAATGAAACATTGAGGAAAACATCATAAAATACAACATACACTGTCTTCTCAAAGAGAATAATAGAATGAAAACATTTCAGGGATGTTCACCAAATATCAGTCATCCAAGTGATAGTTGGACAAAAGAGGTCCTAAGCCATTCATTTCAGTAGCTTAGGAAAGCAAGCATTGACCTTGATACCTAAACACTAACTAAAGATGGTGCTACAACAGCAGCTTTACTTTTACACACAAAAGATAATCACCAGTACCACGGGTCTATATTAGAAGATCGAATGTTTAGGTGATCGAACACCTAAACATCAATCTTCTAATATTGAAAGCAAAAAACATTGAACGGCCAATTTAACGCAGGGAAAGATTTCCCTTGGCCATTTGCCAGATTTTGCTATTTCCTATACTGTAGACTGATCTTGGAGATGGTATATTTAGTTAGGGGAGGTGTGGAGGGCACAGCCCCCCACATCGTGTGTGTATGTGTGTGTGTGTGTGTGTGTGTGTGTGTGTGTGTGTGTGTGTGTGTGTGTGTGTGTGTGTGGGGCGAACACTCCTCTTACTTTGGATGTAAAGTTTTGTTTCGTTTCAGTGGCCAAAAGTCGTTTTTCCCTGGGACGTTTGCTGTTTTCAGAGACGATATTAGAAGATCGATGTTTAGATGTTCGATCACCTAAACATTCGATCTTCTAATATAGAGCCCAGCATCGCATATGTTGGAGCTTTTCCCTCTAGGCCTCCATTGAAAAGGGTTTTTTGGCTAAACCCAGTTGGATAAACCTGGTATACAAAATCAAAACAAAATAAAAATAGTTATTGAAAATATGTAATTTGAATGAGGTAATGAATGGCCTGTGTAAGAATCCCATAGCCTCCGCTGAACATACTGTGTAGTTTTGATGTCCTGTGGACTGGTGAGCAGGTTGTTGCTGGTATTCCTTATGAAGGGTGTCTATCTTCTTTATCTTTCTGTCTTTGCCTTGTAAACTGATAGAGTTTCTTTTTGCCATCCACTGAGTCACTTTCCAGAAGTTGGTAGAGTACCTCGGATACCTTGTTCTTTGCTATTGCAACTTTTCTCTTAGCCTCTTTGTTAGCCAATCGGTATTCCTTCCTAGTTTTCTCTGTCTTTTCTATCTCCTGATTTTTTTTCTTGCACTCTTTTGTTCATTTGATGGCTTCCTGGACTTCTAAATCGATGACCAGCTTTCCTTATGTGCCTTATTTCCATACTTGGCTTGACCGCATATCTGTTCTGTAGCCCTTACATGTGCTGTTCTGAGACATTGTCATTCTTCTTCAACTCCACCTATTTCCTCTTTTTGAGTTGCTAGAGCCCTGAGTAATTCCTTGAATTGTTGCACTTTATCTTCAATCAACTTCGAGGTCTTCAGCCTGGTGTCTATTGACCTTAGAGCCTTCTCTGACTACTGCTTACAGCTGAATATGGCAACCAGTGGTTTATGTTGTTGGCTGACTGTTTCACTATGCAGTCACTAATTCTAACCACAATGTCCTTCCCTTACTAGGAGGATGTCTACCTGAGTTGCATGTTGGCCACTTTTGCAATGTGATCTTGTGACTGTTTCTCTCTTTCTGAACCATGTGTTGGTTACTAGCAAGCCATTTGCCAGCCAGAAGTCTAGAATGGCCTCTCCTTCTTAATTTCTGTTGCCCACCTATATGGTTCCAGGCAGTTCTCATATCCTGTCCTGTCTGTCCTGATATGTGCATTCAGGTCACCCATTATAAACACCAATTCCTATTGTCCTGTTTTATGTAGTGGGTCATGCAACTGCTGGATGAATGCATTCTTTTCCTTACTGTTACTGTTATGAGGTATAGGTTGAGATTATGAATACAGATCTGTCACTACATTGAGTCTCTCACTAATTCTGATGGCATCCCTCATTGTCTTCTAAAGCCTCTCCTTCACCAAAGTTCCCATACCATTTCTAGCTTCTCCTCCTCCTCCTCCTCCTGAATAGTAGATTCTGGATGCCAAGCCAAGTGGCTTTACTGCACTGCACGTCCATCTTGGATCCTGGACAGAAGATGTCCAGCCTCCTCCTTACCATCATGTCATCCACTTCCAAGCCTCGTCAGTGTACCTACAATGAGTGTGGCAGTTCTTAGTTCATATTTGATTGGTTTCATGTCTAACTTTCTCTCAACACAGCTATCCCAGGTAACCTAAGCTGGGCAACTAGACCCAAGACAGCCAGTAACTTTTTGATCTAGGGCTGCTGGGCTTAATGATAGGTACACACTGGCCAATAAGGGCACATACACCCCTCACACTGTTAGCATGGGTCCCTGGCATGGTTTGAAGTAGGACAGGTCCTCTACCCACTTAACACAATTAAATATCCATGCCCATTTTGGCAATGTTAGTCAACACAACCAAATCACCTAGGGTCATATTTTACACCATCAAGTGACTAGCACCAAGGTGCACAATCTGTGATCCATGTTCTCCTATCTTTGAGGATTCTGTGCAGCACTGTAGATGCCCGAAGAAGTTGGTCTGTTCAACTCTTCCCCTTATAAGACACAGTCTAGAGTTGGTGCTGCTGCACTCAACTCCATTTTTAGATTAATTTGAAACAGGTTGCAGGAACCCCACAGAGACACAGGGACAACATGCAAGCTCCAAACAGACAATGGTTGGAGGTTAGGGTCCAACCTTGCACCTTGTGCATAGGAGGGTAAGACCTTTACCAGTATGCCATTTGGTCTCTCTATGTCATCAGGTAAGTGATGTCACCATTAAACTGAAAAGCCTTACAGATCTTTCATAACATACTCAGAACTGTACAGAAAATTTTACAATTCAAATCCTCTGCCATCTGAGCAGGAATTTCAGGGTTGTAAAGTAAGTATTTCCCTAATTTCTTTCATTTCCAAAGAAAGAATTCCATTATTCTCCCACTTTCCCCACTTCCTCCCCAAAATCCTCCCTCCTCTCTACCCACAACTTCACCATTCATCCCACACCCACCGCAAGTATCAAGACTACTCCTTAAGCTCAAACGCTGCTCCAATGCTTGTGACAGTTTACCCCCTCCATTCCTAAAGATTGCAGCAGAAGCCATTGCTTACCCTATAAGTATCTTAATCAATACGTCCATCCAAGAATCCTATGTGCCCATGTTATGGAAAAAGCCTTTCTTCTCCCTCTACATAAAGGAGGCAAAAACTATGATATCTCCAACTTCAGACCTATCGCTATCCTCTTCTCTATAGCTAAGATCTTAGAAAAGTGCATTCATCTTCAACTAATGCCCCATCTACTACAGAACCATCTACTGCCTCCCACACAACATGGTTTCAGACCCAGCCACAGTACTACCACTTCCCTCATTTTTTCCTAGATAGTAATAACAGAGCCTGTGATAATGGAAAATAGTACCTAATATCTTCTTAGATCTCTCAAAAGCATTTGACACTGTTTCCCACACTCTGCTTCTATCACAACTCTTCTACTTAGGACTATCCAACTCCACTCTTACCTGGTTCTCCAGTTATCTAAAAGACAGACAACAGGCTGTTAGATGGCAGAATTCAATCTCCTTCTATCTTCACACCTCTACTGGAGTGCCCCAAGGCTCTATACTTGGTCCTCCACCCTTCAATATTTTCATTAACAACTTCCACTCATCTGTGACCAGTGGGGCTCTTATTCAATATACAGATGACTCTACCATCATCTGCACAGCTGACTCTATCTCCAAACTCCAACTTAAAACCCAAGCTGCCTTCTTCACCTCTGAGTCCTGGATGCTTAATAACCACCTAGCCCTCAACCCCAATAAATCCAAAATCATGCTTTTTACCCCTAAAAAGTCTTCCCTGTTAGACAAAGACAAGTTTAATTTCTTTTCCCAAGCCAACACCCAAATAGAGATTGTCAGCCAGACAAAATTTCTGGGAGTAACCATAGATGAACAGCTGAAATTCGATACTCATCTGCAACAAAATATCAAAGAAAAAAAAAACATCAAAAACTCGGAATTCTCTATAGCAGTGGTGCACAACGTCCAGCCCCAGGGCCAAAATCCGGCCCTCGATGCAACACAATCCAGCCTCCAGAGAGTAAAAAAAAATGTTTAAAAAAAGTGAAAAAATGCTATGCCTTACTCAAGTCATGCAAACTTTCCAGCACGCACTTACTTACCTAATTGACTGCAGTTGCGCACACCTCTAATTTTAGCTAACTATTCTTTGTTGTTTATAACTTGTAGTCTGTAAACAGTAGTAACTTTCTGCAACAGTCTGTAATAAGTCATGGCTGCAAGCCAGAATAAAGTTAAACTCAAAGTTGATGTAGAAAACAGGCAATTACATGACTGCTGTCTTAAGTAAAAATGGCAGTCACCAGTACCTATTAACTCGTAACAACTTACTAAATTTTGAGGTGGCCTGCAGATGTATTAAGAATTCGTGTAGTGGCCCTCCCCACAAAAAGGTTGTGCACCACTGCTCTATAGGCACAACCAATTCCTTAGCCCATCTTCCAATCAAACACTTGCCTCTACTTACCTACTTCCTTCCCTAATGGATGGCACCCGTCTTCTCATCAACCTCCAAACCACTCTAAAAACTAAGCTTGAGACTTGTTGTAATAAATCTGCCACAAACCGCACCCATCACTGTACTCAATTTCAGGTCATCTGCATATAGCATGTAAAACATATCAGAGGAAAAAGTTAGATCTGAATGCTACAATCTAAACAGGTAAGGGCCTAGGACAGAGCCCTGTGGGACATCCTGACTGCAACCAAGAATTTCACCTGTCCAGTTGCTGTGTGATACTTGTCATGTCCTATTTGCAAGCCATGCAGCTATCCACCTTATCAAGAGTACATCAATACCTAGTTGTTCTTATTTTTTTTGTTTGTTTTGTGTATGACTGTCAAATGCTGAAGTTAAATCTATATAAATTACATCACATCACAATTTTGCATTCATGACTATTATATTGTTATAAAATATCATGTTACAGGTGGTAATAGATCTATTTTCAACATATGCATGCTGATATATGTTTTCAAGTCCCAACCTATCCAATTCTGATAATAACTTATCCAATATTTCCTTCTCAATTATTTTTCCACAAAATTTAAGCAGACTTAAGGATCTGTATGACTCTGGGTTTGTCCTACTCCCCTTTCCCTTAAAGACAGATTTAATAAGCGCATGTCTCTAATCTTGAGGAATCTCCCCATCTTTATATGATCTAGTGAATAATAGATATAGTGGTACTAGAAGTTCTTGCTGAAGTGTTCTCAGCTCATTATTACTAATTCTGTATCCTCCCTCTGATTTGTTTGGATCCAGTTTGCGCAGTTCTTTCTCAATATAGTCTAATTTGACCTCACACCACAAGTTCCGGGCTAGATGAATTCACTCAGTTTAGTACGCAGACTGATTTATTGAAATAAAAAATAACTTCTGCTGTAAAAGTTAACAGCAAAACTTCAAACTCTTATACCATTAAGAGCAAGTAACAATTCACTTCACTTATAAAAGCAAATGTATGCCTCCTTTCTCAAGTGTGATAAAATTGAAATGTTTCATCATATGTTAAATTATGCGATACAGCAAGAGTGCAATAAGTTTTTTAGAAGTGAAATCCAATATAATATGACACAAAAAGAATGGGTCACTTTAAAAACTTTAAGGGAAAGAAAGGAACTCATTTAAGCCTGCAGATAAGGGGGGACAACTAGTAATAATACATTACACACAATATGTAAATATGTTTACAGCATCTAGAAAATGACAAAATCTATGATGAAGTAGGCTTCTTAACTTACCAGGAGATCATTAAAAACTGTGAAGAATTAATACATAAAGGGGTTAGACTAAATTATTTTAGTCATGAAGATGCTAAAAATAAGTTTTTTTAAATAAAAGCAGTGACTTGGCAAAGTTTTTTTGTGTTCCTAAAATACATAAAAGCAAGGTTAACCCTCCAGGTCATCCCATTATATCTGCCTGCAATTATGTAACCCATAATTTGGGATGTTTTTTGCATCAATTTTTGTTTAAAAAGGTGATACAATTACCTTCATATATTAAAGACAGTTTTGATTTTCTGGATAAATTTAAGTAAAGAAAATAGTATGGCAGAAGAACATGTTTTTTATAGCGATAGATGTAGTCAGTCTTTACACTAGTATAAAACATAGTGATGGCATAGAAGCTATAGAATTTTTTCTGGGGAAAAGCCCCAGTACACAATATATTATAGAACTGACATTGTTCTGTTTGGAAAATAATATATTTGAATTTGTATCTGTATCATCAGAAGTGTGGGACAGCTATAGGGACAGCTTTTGCCACCACATATGCTAATTTATTTATGGGTCTCTATAAAAATCTATATGTGTACAGGAATGACTTTTTTAGAAAACATGTTGTTCATTTTTACAGATACATTGATGATATGATTTTTGTTTGCAAGCGGGGGTTATGGAGAGGTGGAAAAGTTTGTTCAAGAACTGCAAGTGAACAGGTCTGAGATCAAATTTGATGGGTTACAAAAAGGAAAAACAGTAAATTATCTGGATATTATAATAGAGGGACAAGAAGATGCTAAACTTAAAACTAAAATATTTAGAAAAGGGGGACAGCCAAGCTTTATGTTGCATGGAACTAGTTGGCACCTCCCCCCAACTATTTCTTCCATTCCTTATGGGGAAATGGTCAGGCTTAAACATTTGTGCAGTGACAGGAAGGAATGTGAGAAGGAAGTTCAAAATACAGTTAACGTTTACAGAAAGGGGCTATGAACCAGAGATAGTATGAAAAGTGTTACTTGATCTTAATGGTATAAGAGTTTGAAGTTTTGCTGTTAACTTTTACTGCAGAAGTTATTCTTTTATTTTAATAAATTAGTCTATGTACTAAACTGAGTGAATTCATCTGGTCTGGAACTTGTGGTGTGAGCTTTGGTTTGTTCTACAGTGTGGTGCTTCATAATATAATTTGAGTCCAGTTGTGATGACCACACTCTAGCCCAGCAATCAAGGAGCCTCAATCCTCACCACTAACACCAGGGAGGTCATCTCCAAGAAGAGGGGAAAGGATAACTAATACACACAGTAAAGTACAATTAAGTGCACACAGAGATCACAGTCAGTCTGGGGCTGGTTGCTCCCTTGCTCACCACGTCCTCAATAAGACTCCCCACTGACACAGCTATAGGGTCCAGGTCTCAGCCAAGCTGGGCAAGCTAAAACCTCCAGTACCCTCTCTGTTCAACCAGTGCTTCGTGTCCCTGCCCAAGTAGCTGACAGAACACACACACACTTTGAGATAAGTATTTATACAACTTCACAGACACTCCTGGGAAAGGCTGACACAGATTTTCCAGCTGTGCCCCTTTACCCAGACCATACGGTAGTAATCCCTGCCACCACCCAGCTAATAATATCAGCTACTAAAAGGCCCTTAAAAGGGTGTCCAATTATTACGGTGCAATATTATTATCCAATGGTAATGTGCCTATTCAGTCTAGGCTTATTCGAAGGGCTTAGACAGTAAATTCTATAAATATATAATGTACTCTAAAGCATAATTTATCTCTACATAAACCTGCCACAGGTAGAAGGTTTTAAAATATTTAATAATAAATAATTAAAACACAAGACAAAACTACTACACCACAGAGATATCTAAGAGTTCAGAGATCACACAGAAACTTAAAATAATACAGTAGGACAGGTCTGATTTCAAAGAAAAATACCTAATTATTCTTCACTAGCTTTAACTATTCCTACAAGAAATCACAGTGCTAAAACTTACATGTGAGCATAAGGCAAAGTGCTGAGTTATATATCCAAGATCAAAATGCTTTTAGTCTCTTGTGAGAAATAGTATTTAAACATTACTAACAAACATTTCTCTAAGGCCCTCCCAAATGACATCATTTTTGACACTTAGTCTGGCGTTCTCAGGCCACAAACTGCATTATTTAGCAATCTAACACCTGCTCAGAAACTTACAACAATATAAGTAATTTCACATGTGTACTCTAACAGAAACCAGAGCAATAAAATCCATTCCACATCTAAATTCTGGTCATAAACTTTAGCCTTAAAACAATGGGCATGAAACCTTCATCCAGATTCACTGGAGCCGAATTCTAACATGAAAGGGTCACAACATGCTTCACTGGGCCAGTAGAGTGCAATGTTGTGACATATTTTGCAGTTCCACATTTCACAGTATTCTTTTACACTCAAGAAAACATGCCTGTGTTTTACATTTATTTACAAATGCCAGAATTATATATCAAATTCTATTTGACTAGGCTGGCAGTCTTCGCCCATCTCTCCCCAATTGTCACATCTCTTCCCCCCCGGGGAACTCAAGCAAGTTTTTCAAGTGCCCCTTGAGAAACATTGCTTGAGAGTGTCAGGTCTATCTGGGTGTACCTCACCCCATTCCCTGTCTTGAGTGCCCATCTGCATTGGCATTGCTACTCCCACTGCGGTGCTGCACTGACATATCATATGCTTGCAACCCCAGACTCCATCTTAGCAACTTGTCATTTTGCTGACAGGCTCTGTTTAACCATGTTAGAGGGTTGTGATTTGTCATTACAGTGAATTTTTTTCCATACAGATAAGGCTGAAGTTTTTGTAGTGCCTACACTATGGCGAGACATTCCTTTTCTACCACTGCATAGCATTCCTCCCTGGGTTGGAGCCTATGACTGAGATAAACCACAGGGTGCTCTTTGAAGAAATCTGGCTAAGTACAGCCCCCACCCCATAGTTTGAAGCATCCACCTGCACAACAAAGTCTTTGCTGTAGTCTGGACTGGCTAACACAAGGGGTCCTCCCAAAGCTGCCTTTAGCTTCTGAAATGCCTGCTCACATGCTGGGGTCCACACTACCTTATCTGGCCTGTTCTTCCTTGTCAGGTCTGTGAGGGGAGCAGCTATGGTGCTATAATTGGAAACGAACTTTCTGTAGTACCCTGCTGTCCCTAAGAATGCCCTCACCTGCTTTTTGGTAACAGGTACAGGCCATGCCTGAATGGCTTCCACTTTGGCAGGTTCTGGCCTTATCTTACCACTCCCCACTCTATGTCCTAGGTAGGAGACCTCTGCCATACCCACCTGATATTTGCTCTGCTTAATGGTCAACCCTGCCCTCTGTAGTCTGCCCAGCACCTCCCTGACATGCTGAAGGTGCTCTTGCCAGGAATGGCTGTAGATAGCAATATCATCAATGTAAGCAAAGGCAAACCCCCCTGCTCCTGCTAGGGCATTCTTCATCCCAAAGGGCATCTTTGTGAACTCATAAAAGCCAAAAGGAGTCGCAAAGGTTGACTTCTCTCTAGCACAGGAAGTCAACGGCACCTGCCAGTAACCCTTGGTAAGATCAATGGTTGTAAGATACTTAGCCCCACCCAGCTGCTCTAGGGCCTCATCTGTTCTAGGCATGGGGTAAGCATCTGCCTCTTTGTGACTATTTAATTTCCTGTAATCCACACGGAACCTGTTCATAGGTTCATAGGTTCATAGGTTGATACTAGGCTATCTGCCCTAGGGCATTTATAAGCCTAGCCAGAGTGTGTTCGGCTTTCGCCACCCTTTTAGATTAGTTGACTGTGTCTCTGTATAGTAGGTCACAGAAGGTAGCCCTTTTAAGGTTAGTTTACTGTACCTCTGTCAAGCAGGACACAGAAGAGATCCCAGGGCTAAACTTACGATCTCCCATCCACTCGTCAAGATTTCTCTTGAAGAGGGTCAGTGAGGGGCTCTGCCTAACATGGATTGGGATTTTGTTCCAGAGTGAGGGGAGCCTCTGGGATATGAATCTGTCCCTCCAGCATGTCCTATTTATTTCTGTGCTGAGGTTCAAGTCCCTGTAGCATGTAGCTCTAAGGGATTTGGATTTCCTGAGGTGAAGCATGTCCATTAATTCTGGGTTGGACATGGCTTTATACGTCAGACACAGATCGCCTCTGAGTAGGCGGTACGCAACTGAGTAGAGCTGGAGTTTCTTTAGCCGAGCTGCATAGGGCATCTGTTTGAGCCCCTTGATCCTCTTGGTGAGGTACTTTTGGGGTCTTTCCAGTTGCTGCAGGTGTCGGGTAAGGTACATCCCAAATGGGGCATTGTAGTCAGTTATGGGCCTGATAAGTGATGCGTAGAGGGGCACAATGACCTCTCTTGATCTAGATGTGAATCCTTTCATGATAAGGTGGGCTATATAGAAGGTCTTTCTAACCACTTTGGTAACATGATTGTCAAAGGAGAGATTGCTATCTACTTGGGTCCCCAAGTCCCTAATTACTTCCGTACTTAATGGATTACCACCTATGTAGTAATTTGTGGGCACTTTGTTTTTCCCAAAGGGGATGACTATGCACTTTTTGGCATTTAGCTTTAGGCCATGGCTCTGGCACCAGTTATCCTTCTCTGTGAGACCCTTTTGGAGGATGCTTGTGTCAGCCAGAGAGTCAATTACGGCACCCAGTTTGCAGTCATCTGCGAACTTGGTCAGCCATAGTCCACCCGTGTTTCCTGTACCTCTGAGAAATATATACCAAACAAGAGAGGTCCCGGGACTGAGCCTTGTGGGACGCCACTTGTAACTGGTTTAGAGTCTGACATGGCACCTGCTATTCTGACCATGTGGGTTCTATCCCTGAACCAGTTTGTAACCCATCTTGTAACATATGGATTGATATTTAAGCTGGTGAGCTTATTTATGATGCCCGAGTGGGGTATTGTGTCGAAGGCTTTTGCGAGGTCCAGGTAGGCTGTGTGGACTACCTTCCCTTCATCTATGGCTTTGGTAACTGTTTCAAAGAAGTCGACCAGGTTCAAGAGGCAAGATCTGCCCTTAACAAAGCCGAATTGGGTAGGATCCAGTGTCTGGAGGTTCCCAATGTCTTTGTTTATGATTTCCATGATGATACGCTCCATAGCTTTGCAGACCAGGCTAGTCAGGCTTATAGGGCTATAGTTTCCGGGGTCTGTTGTGGCACCACCTTTGTGGAGTGGGACCATGGTTGCTGTACACCATTCCTTGGATACATATCCTGTAGTAAGGCTGAGATTGAACAGTGACTTTATATGAGGGTTTAGTTCTTCTTGGAGCTCGTGTAAGACGTAGCCCGGGACACCGTCTGGTCCCATTGATGCTGTGTTTTTTGCTTTGGAGAGGGCAGCTCTCACTTGTGCATCTGTGATCTCAGGAAGGCTACACTCTGTTGGGATAGACATTTGCTCTTTTGGGGGGGAAGGGGGTGAGATGTTTGCACTGAACCTTTCTGCCAGGATGTTGGCAATGTCTGTGGGTTCAGTGTATTTTTTGTCATTTTGCACTAACTCAGAGCATATCTGGGAGTTGCCTCCCAGGTTTCTGACATAACTAAAGAAGGCCTTGTGATTATCTTTCGAAGCTGGCCTTAGATGATTTTATGAGAGATCGTAGTTTCTTGCTAGTACTGATCAGAGACGCCTTCCCTTTTTGGGATTTTGCTCTATCATGTAGTAGCTTTCTCCTTCTGTTGTATAGCTTATTTATGGCCGGGGTCCACCAGACAGGTCTCCTGCCTTTGGAGGAGTGAGTCTTGGTTTTATTTGGGATAGCATGCTCCATGCATTCCTGTAGGTGTCCACAGAATGCTTTTGTAAAGGATTCTGCATTTTGGGCCATATTTTCCACTGGCCCGGGGGCTTTGAAGGATTCCACCTCGGTTTTGAGAAGTGTGAAGTTTGCTTTTGAGAAGTTCTTCACTGTGGTTTCCTTGGCTAGGGGTGGGGACGGAATATGGATGTCCAGTGAGATTAGTTTATGGTCTGATCTTACCAATGAGGGGTATACCTCTGGTGTGGAACATAGAGACCCCATGTTAGTGATGACCAGATCCAATATGTTTTCCCCTCTTGTGGGAGTGGTGACCAGTTGTTCCATAGCATTTGTGTTTATAAATTCTAGGAACCGTTGGGCGAGGGTGTTTGGGCTTGAGTAGGTTTCCCAATCAATGTTTGGGTAGTTGAAGTCACCCAATATAATGGTGTTTGGAGAGACCTTCATATTCTCCAGTGTTCTCAGGAAAGCCGAGTGAGGTTCCTGTGTTTGGGAGGGTGGTCTGTAGCAGGCTACAAACTGAAAGGCAGTTTTGCCCACTGTTAGTTGCACATGGATGGTCTCCGATGCTTCGTGCAGTGCCACTAACCTGGAGGTGTGGGTATCTTTGATAAATATGGATACTCCCCCTCCTTTTGTGGTTCGGTCCGAGTTTTGGGGTCGGAAAGCATGGTATGAAGTATAACCTGTTTGTGCTGGGGTGCTCTCGGGAGCCTTGAACCAGGTTTCTGTTACTGCACAGATATCGATATTCTCCATACTGAGGAGAGTCTCAAGTGCGTACATCTTGAGGTTTAGACTTCTGTCGTTGAGCAGTATTACCCTTAGTTTTTTTTTTTCTTTGTGTTGTCTATGGAGGTGGGTTTGTCTTTTGAGCCTTGCCTAAAAAAGGCACTATGGGGAGGCAAGAGCCTTTGCCAGTATTCAAAAACCCAGGGGTGACAGGTGCAAGCCGTCCCTAGCGAAGCAACGTGGCTTGTCGAGCATGTCATCCCAGGCTGACAGACACTGGATCCCCTTTGAATGACACCAATACTTTAGCCAATTGTTAAAATTGATCATTTTGTCTTTATACTGTGGCATCATTCTAGGTGAGGGTAAGATGCTACTCAAGGTCAGGGTCATACCGGCCTGAGCTACATGCTCAGAGAGCTCCTCTATGTCTTTTTTCATGTAGTCCAGGGAGGGATGTCTCAGGTCATTCACACCAGCATGGGCAATGACGGAGTCATATTTGTACTTGCTTTGGAGTGACCTGAGTGCTTGTGTTGTGTGGCGGATCCTGGCACCCGACAGGCAGCTTACAGTGACCTTCTCCTTGTTCAGCCTGGTGAGTGGGACGTCAGTGTGTCTGACAATAGAGTCACCTATTACAAGTGTATTAGGTGTGTTGTTTAGCCTTAAGGGCTGTGACTGTGTGGCACACTGACTTTGTGAGCTATGTGCTATGTGGGTATTGTTTCATGGTAGGGGTCGCTTGGATGTCTGCTTTGGAGGTTTCTGCTGCTTAGGCAGATTTTTATTTAGAGCCTCCGAGTATGTTTTTGTGTGTTTATGTGTTTGGTTTGCTGATGTGATAGGTCTATGTGAGACTGGCTTTGTGGTGTGTGTGGTTACCTTCTCCTCCTGACAGGCTGTGCCAGTACTTGGTTGAGAGAGCTTAGCCTCCAGTTTGGCTATATAGTTGCATCTCTCACATATATTTGAGCTTGTTGGGAGGAGGAGAGGGAGGACTGTATACATAAGGCAGTTGTAACATTGCCTCAGGATTCCCAGATTCACCAGCTGGACTGGAGAGTAAACCAGAAACTGACCTTTGGACATGCCTGAATAATATAGGGAACTACTTATTGACTGATCAGAAAGAACCAATAGGGAGCAAGTGCTTAAAAGGAGTATAAGAGGATGTAGTGCTTAGGTTTATTAGTGTTTACCTATGATAATGCTTATACGAGCAAGTGCAGGGCTTTAGAATGAAAATAGAGTGCTTATTTTGAGATTTAGAGCAGTTCTAAGGGAAAAAGTGAAGAGCACAGTTTGTGGAGCCGGGAATAGTTTAAACCTGTTTAAGCTGTGCTGCCGGACGCTGCTCTGTGCACAAGACTGCCCAAAAAGAGAGTTGTGGGGTTTTAAGAGAGAGTGATCAAGGAGTTTGGAATTGACCCAAAATGGCCAATAAAACTACAGCTTCTAGGCAGTAACCACTCCTATAGGGACAGGCAGGCTGCTCAGTGTTAACCACTGCCACTGGTGAACACAGAGACTTCCCTTTAGCCCAAGCAAGCTGCCATCTATCTTTGGCACCAACACCACTGGTGAGGCCCAGGGACTGTTGGACTCCTGAAACACCCCTAGTTCCAACATCTCCTGTGCCTCTTCCCTCAGAGTCTATTTGACTCTCTCAGACACCCTATAAGGGGCCTGCCTGATAGGCCTTTGGGGTCCTGTATCCACCTGGTGCTGCACCAGGTGGGTGCTCCCTGGTTTCCCGGTGAACATGCACCCAAACTCCTGCAACACTGCTCGGATTTCTCGAACCTTGGTATGAGCTGCTGGGACATTGCTACCCCTTCCACCGAGGTGTCAGCCTGAGCCTCACTGAGGAGGTCAGTCACAAGATCTCTCTCTCAGATTCCTCCTACAATCCACTGCAAATGCTCAGCACAAGGGCCTCCCTATCATGGTAAGATTTCATCATGTTAACATGGTACAATTTGTGCCCCTGCCATCTGCCTAGCACTTCCACCATGTAGTTAACATCACTTACCTTTCTTACCACCTTGTAGGGTCCCTCCCAAGCTGCCTGCAGCTTGTTGTGTCTGACAGGAATGAGAACCATTACCTGCTGCCCCACAGCATATTCTCTAGCTCGAGCATTCCTGTCACACCACACCTTTTTCTCTGTTGTTGGTCTTCTGCCAGGTTCTCATGGGCCAGGCCCATGAGTTCCCTGATCCTTGTCCTGAGGTTCAGGACATATGCCACAACAGACTCCTTGTGAGACTCACACTCACCTTTCCACTCATCTCAAATTAAATCTAGAGGTCCCCTCACCCTATGCCCATACAGCAACTCAAAGGGTGAAAAACCTGTGGATTCCTGGGGAACCTCTCTGTAAGCATACAACAGATGGGGCAAATATTTGTCCCACTTCCTCTTAAACTGATCTGCAAATGCCCGTAGCATGGACCTGATTGTAGAGTTTAACCTCTCAACAAGACCATTAGTCTGGGGATGGTAGGGGATGGTCTTCATGTGCTTCACCCCACAGGACTTCCACAGACAAGCCAGCAGGTCTGACATAAAATTGGCACCTCTGTCAGACAGTATTTCCTTTGGGAAACCTACCCTGCTGAAAATATCTAGCAAAGCATTTGCCACCTTCTCTGCCTCAATGGAGGATAAAGCCACTGCCTCAGGGTATCATGTAGCATAATCTACAACCACTAGGATATACTTTTTCCCTGTGGAACTTGGGATACTCAGAGGACCCACAATATCCATAGCTACTCTCTGAAATGGCTCCTCAATCGCAGGCAAAGGCATCAAAGGAGCTATCACCTTGTCTCCTGCCTTGCCTAACTTTTGGCACTGCTCACAGGTCCTGCAGTACCCTGTTACATCTCTGGAAATTCCAGGCCAATAGAAGTTTTGCATAATATGCCTCTTTGTATGTTTTATGCCCATATGACCTGCAAAAGGAATATCATGGGCTATGGCTAGAAGTGCCAGATGGTAAGCTCTAGGCACTACCAACTGCTGTATCTCTCACCTTCTAGCCCTCTCTCAGGGGTCCACTCTCTGTACAGTAACCCTTTGTTCCAGTATACAGATTCCCCCTTCCCTTGAGAATCAGGTGCCTCCCTAGCTACCTGCCTCAGGCCTTGCAATGTTGGGTCTGAGAGCTGAGCCTGTCTCAAGTCTCTCCTTGTAACCCTTCCCAGCTCCCCTTCCACAGGAAGTCTGGCATCCTCTGACAGCGGTGCATCACTGTCAGCCTGGGTACTACTACACACCTCTACCTTTGCAGTTACCCTGTCCAAGGGAACATCAGTACCCACAAACAGCTGTGGCTCACATTCAGTCTCACTGCTGCAACGTAGCTCACTCCCTGAAGTAACCAACTCAGCAGTCCTGGCTGCAAGTATGCAGTCTGTCTTGGTCTCACCCAGGCTACCAGACCCACATGCTTGTCTCCTAGCCTCACTGCATGTAACGGCAAAAGTACATAGTACTGCCTCATCCAAATACTTCCCTCTCAGGACATCTGCAGGATGGTAGTTCCATACCCCTGTTGTCTCAAGACAACTCACTGTTGGCATTGTGTCTTTCCCACTTACTGGCTCCCTCACCTTTGGTTCCCCACTTTGCCTTCGTGGACATCTGTATGCCATATGGCCCCACTGGTTGCATTCAAAACATTTAACCCTAGCTCCTGGATGTGTACCTGGACTAGTGGCTTCCCCTTCTACTGTTGGATTCTGTTGGGGCAGTCTGTGCTGCCCACCATGGGTTCCTTTAGTCCCATGAGCAGTACTGGGGTCCCTTTCCTGTGCAGGGCTACCCTGTTTGCTAGGTATAGGTCTCCCTTCTTCCCCAAATTCTCTGAAGTAGCACACTGTCTATCAGCTAACCAGATCCTCATGTCCTCAGGCAAAATGCTAAGGGCTTGTTCCCTTACCAAAAGGTCTGCCAGCCCTTCAAAAGGGGTGACCTGACATCCACTCACCCAGCTATGAAAATAAGTGCTCAGGTCAGCAACATATTCACATACATTTTCATCAGCCTTGTGTCTATGCTCACAAAACCTTTTCCTATACATTTCAGGTGTTAGCTTAAAACATTCCAACAAGTGTCTTTTTACAGCAGTATAATCAAAACAGTCAGTGTCATGCATTTTTGCTAAAGACGTTACAGCTTTTCCATGGAGTAAGGGGGTCAGGAACCATACCCAGAGCCCTTGGTCAACTTCATACTGTTTACATACCCGCTCTAACATATGAATGAAGCTATCAAAATTATCCCCCTCTTTAAACTGTGGAAGAAATTTACTGACTTTTTGTGCTTCTGGGGTCCAGTTACTCCCTTCCCCATTACCTCCATGACTCTGGTGAAGAGTCAGCATTTCCCTCTCATGCCTCCTCTGCCGTTAATTTTCCTCAGCTTGTAGACTCTTCATTTTCTCGGTTGCTTCTAGTTCCATATGCCTGGCCGCCAACTCAAGTCTCTTTAGCTCCAGCTGGATTTTTAAGTCCACTGCAGAAAGGTTGAGCTGTCCATTCTCCGAGGATATTGTATCTCCACTGTCAGTCTAATTGTCCTCCAGGCTGCTGTTTTCTGATGAAGCTGTAACCAAGGCTGCAATCAGGTCTGCTTTAGTCAGGTTTCCATGCACCAGTCCCCTAGCTTGGCACATCTCCGCCAGCTGGCTCCTTATCAGCTTTCCATACTCTTCTGCTATCATGCTGCCTGCTCACCCTGACTAACACTAAGCTAACAAAAGAAATAAAGCAATGGTGATCTGAACTCTGAGTATACACTGCATGGCTGTTTTAGAGTACAAAACACTTTTAGGGATCACTGTACATAAGCTACAGGAATTCACTCTACCCACACAACTACAAGCCAATTAGTATGTGAAGTAGATCCCACCACAGCCAAACCACTTGTGATGACCATGCCCTGGCCCAGCAATCAAGGAGCCTCAATCCTCATCACTAACACCAGGGAGGTCATCTCCAAGAAGAGGGGAAAGGATAAGTAATACACACAGTAAAGTACAATTTCCCTTAAGTGCACACAGAGATCACAGTCAGTCTAGGGCTGGTTGCTCCCTTGCTCACCAGGCCCCAGTAAGACTCCCCACTGGCACAGCTATAGATTCCAGGTCTCAGCCTAGCTAGGCAAGCTAAAACCTTCAGTACCCTCTTTGTCCAACCAGTGTTTCGTGTCCCTGCCCAATTAGCTGACACAATACACACACTTTGAGATAAGTATTTATACAACTTCACAGACACTCCTGGGAAAGGCTGACACAGATTCTCCAGCTGTGCCCCTTTACCCAGACCATACAGTAGTAATCCCTGCCACCACCCAGCTAATAATATCAGCTACTAAAAGGCCCTTAAAAGGGTGTCCAATTATTACGGTGCAATATTATTATCCAATGGTAATGTGACTATTCAGTCTAGGCTTATTGGAAGGGCTTAGACAGTAAACTCTATAAATATATAATGTACTCTAAAGCATAATTTATCTCTACATAAAGCAGCCACAGGTAGAAGGTTTTAAAATATTTAATAATAAATAATTAAAACACAAGACAAAACTACTACACCACAGAGATATCTAAGAGTTCAGAGATCACACAGAAACTTAAAATAATACAGTAGGACAGGTCTGATTTCAAAGAAAAATACCAAATTAATCTTTACTAGCTTTAACTATTCCTACAAGAAATCACAGTGCTAAAATTTACATGTGAGTATAAGGCAGAGTGCTGAGTTAGATATCCAAGATCAAAATGCTTTTAGTCTCTTATGAGAAATAGTATTTAAACATTACTAACAAACATGTCTCTAAGGCCCTCCCAAATTACATCATTTTTGACACTTAATCTGGCGTTCTCAGGCCACAGACTGCATTATTTTGCAATCTAACACCTGCTCAGAAACTTACAACAATATAAGTAATTTCACATGTATACTCTAACAGAAACCAGAGCAATAAAGCACATTCCACATCTAAATTTTGGTCATAAACTTTAGCCTTAAAACAATGGGCATGAAACCTTCATCCAGACTCACTGGAGCCAAATTCTAACATGAAAGGGTCACAACATGATTCACTGGGCCAGTAGAGTGCAATGTTGTCACATATTTTGCAGTTCCACATTTCACAGTATTCTTTACACTCAAGGAAACATGCCTGTGTTTTACATTTATTTACAAATGCCAGAATTATATATCAAATTCTATTTGAAGGCCTTCGCCCATCTCTCCCCAATTGTCACACCAGTATCTCAGGTTACCTGGATGTCACTAGTACAATTTATCACCCCCTTTGTAGAGCCAAACTGTTTTGCATAAGATTTTGTAAATATATCTATAATCTATTGTGTATGAGAATAAATTTTAGAATCTGCACAATGTTTATCAATATGTGTATTTACTCCTTCCACATTTTATATATCTATAAAAAGGTTTCCTATTATACTCAATATCTTTATATAAATTTCCTTCAAATTTTTCTTGATCTTGTCTCACACTATGCTTAATTTGTTTGTCCAGCTTATTTCAGTTTTCAAAGTTATAGTTCGACCTCTCTTCCATTTCTTATATTTTTTGTCTCTTACCTTAATCAGGTATCTTGTTCTTATGGAAATATCTCTCCCTGACACTGTATGCCTAGATCCTGATGTTAAACATTTTTTTGGATTTATGGCACTCAAACAATTTCTCTTTCAAAACTTTTCACATTCCAGCTGCAGTTGTAACACTGAACACCTCACTCCAGTTAGTTTTACATAGTGACCGTTTGCTTCCATGTGATCTGTAATTAATTCTCTGTGCACTGGTTTATATTTCAGTTTGTCAGAATTATCTAGCAACAAATTAACCTTTATAACCCCATGATCACTGCACATCAATGGTTGTAAAGCTTGACTTGAATTAACAATAATTTCTTTAGGAACACAAACAATGTCTAGTATGTTTCATTCCCCTAGTAGTTTTTTTTTTTACAATCTGAAGCAATTGTTGTTCCTGAATACAAGTTGTGAATAATTTCCTTATTAATTAAGTTGAATCAGTATTATTCCAGTCTGTTTCTGGTAAATTTAACCCAGCCAATATTATTCTTCCCTCCTGTGTTTCATGCTAGAAATGTATGAATTCTTCTAGGTCATCTGCACCTGACTTTGGTGGTCTATACACTCCAATAACTGTTATATGTCCCAGAGTTGTCTTTATTGTCACAGTTGCACAGTCTACAGTAATGGTGTTATCACTGAACATGTAATCATCAAGGTCTCATAACTATCTTTAATCCCTATCATAACACCACCACCTGATTTTTTTGTTAGAATGTCTGTTACAGTAAAAAAAAATACATCCTGACAGAAGTGGTTTATAGTCATTGTTCTTTAACCATGTTTCAGAAACAGCAACAACATCAATCTTGTGGGTAATGTAGCAATTTTTGTGTGTGTGTGTGTGTGTGTGTGTGTGTGTGTGTGTGTGTGTGTGTGTGTGTGTGTCTGTGTGTCTGTGTGTGTGTGTGTGTCTGTGTGTGTGCGCGTGTGTATGTGTGCATGTGTGGGTGTGCGTGTGTGTGCATTCGTGTGTGCATGTGCTTGTGTGTGTGTGTGTGTGTGTGTGTGTGTGTGTGTGTGTGTGTGTGTGTGTGTGTGTATGTGTGCACGCACGTGTGTGTGTGTGTCCATGTGCGGGCGCGTGTGTGTGTGCATCCTATGATAGATTGGCATCTCATGCTACATTGCCTCCATGACTTATGCCCATTGTTTGTTGAGACAGGCTCCAGCTTCCTTGTTACTCTAAACTGAATAAAGTGATTATCAAAAAATAATGTCTGATAATTTTAAATATGTCCCTTATCCCTAGAAGTCAAGAAAAATACAAAAATGTTGATCTGTTTTTAATAAAAGTGGCAGAAAAAATGGACACCTCCTCTTTCTCCTTATGTTTACAGAACATATGCAACCTCTGACAGCTTCATCTTTCAAAACAACAACAGCAATACCCAAAAAGTTAAAGCAGCTGAACGTGTACTATAAAGTAATGATACTTTTTCATAAGCTGACAATGGTCTATTCCTGACTTTGCTGCATGGAATACAACTTGATATGCTATTGTGTAAGTAAATCTAGAACAATTTCAAACCATCAAAAGAAGCCAAGTAGCCCCTAAAAATCAATGTAAGCTTTCATTCCCTTCAACAGATCATTTATTACAACCATGAAAGTCTACAAAGTTGCAATATTATCTAATCTATTTAAAATTATTTTATTTATGCAACATTTGTTTACCAGAAAGTCTGACTTAGAATGAGTCAATTTTCAGTGGAGGCTCAAGGAGAAATGCTCCAGACGTTATGTCTTGTAACACGGGAGGAAACCAGAACACCCAGAGGAAACCCAAAACGAATGCAGGGAGGACATGCAGACTCTGCTCAGAGGCTCCTTAGTTGAGACTTGAACCAGAGAACCTCTTGCCATGAAGTGACAATGCAAACCGCTGTACCACTGCACCATCCAACAATTCCAATTAATTGTGAAAATGTTAAAGAGCTAATTACACAGCATACTGGGCTTATGTCCTTATCCAAAATTAGTAACTTTCCATGGCAAAAATAAAAGTCAGGTCCTTTTATTTATTAATTTATTTTCTCTCTAAGCTCTGGCCATGGACATGGAGTGATGACTGGGGTGAAGCAATTCAAAGCCATCTAGTCTAGTTTATTTATTTGCTTCAGATACATGAATAATTTCAGAAAGCAATAACTCAGTGTATAGGTACTACTGTAGAAGGACAAAGGCAAAAAAAGTCTAATTAAAGAAAAACTGTTAATTTCTCTATCGAGAGAAGAAGGCTTTACCTACTGCAGATCTCACATTTTATTTCACTATTATGCAGCTGGTTCCCAGGGTAAGACTGCTGAAAGGCACAACAACAAAGTGCTGACGTGGAGTACAACAATGTATTTCTCCTCCATCTTTTTTCTTTAGTTATTTATTGCCTTTTTTATTCAGATTTTAGTGATCAGAAAAAAAAAAAAACTCACAGAGGCCGGCATGGTCCTACTTTTGAGGGTACTAGGGCTTTAACAAGAGCAAGCATAACGGTAATGCATATATCATGACACAATGCATGTTAAAATGTATTAAAAAGTATTATAGACCAGGAAGGATAACTCTGAAAGATAGAACCAGTTGAATAAACATCAGCATCAGCGTAGAAAAATGTGTTAGCATTTATCAGCATATAGAATAAAACTGCCTGAAAGGAACATACATCAAGTTAAGTGACAGGAGGAGCAGGTGCTGCTATGCATTAAATGGTGGCACATGAATGGGTCAAAGCACTGATATGACCCTTAGGATCTTAAAATAAATGACCAAGCTCTGCACTAAGCACACTTTCTCACTCTAAGAAAAATGTAACTCTACCACAGCCTTCTAACTGGGGAAAACCAAACCATAATGCTTTTAACATTTTATCATAGTCCCAAAATACTGAAGGTAGTTAAGTTCCACCCAATTTAAAGCACCTGTGTATTCTACATAGCTACGTGACAATCAGAGCCACTGCAAATATGCCATTATGTTTGCTTCTAGATAAAATACCATATCATTTTAAAATGCATTACACAAAGCTGATATATGGCTTAAAATGCTACTGAATGTTTGCAGTATGCAACAATAAGAGAGCATGTGTGAGTGCATGCATGTGCATGCAATAGATGTATGGGTATGCACATATGTATGCATGTTTATTTGCACGTGTGTGTGTGTGTGTGTGTGTGTGTGTGTGTGTGTGTGTGTGTGTGTGTGTGTGTGTGTGTGTGTGCGCATTTGTGCATGAATGTGCAGACAGTGGATTTTGTGCATGTACATATGTATGAATGTTTATCTGTATATTTGTATGAGATGAAATACGTGTGTGTGTATGTGTGTGCGTTTGCAGGTGTCTGCACAAAATTCTGTATATAGGGAAGTATTTGTGTATGTGCATGTGTATTTCTTTGTCATGATGCATGTGTGCATTTGTGTGTGTGAATGAATTAATGTATGTGTACTGTGTGTGTGGAATGGGTGTATGTGTATATACCTATCTATACAAGTTTATTTGTACGAGCTGAGATGTGTGTGTGTATGTGTGTGTGTGTGTGTGTGTGTGTGTGTGTGTTTGTGAATTTTTGTGCAGTGGAATAGTTGAGAGGATAGGTATGTGTGAATGTGTGTTTATGTGTATGTGTCAGTATGGGATGAGAGTTTGGTGGAGGGAAATGGAATGTGTCTAATATACATAAATCTCTATGCAAAAAGCCTATAAGGATTTTCTAGACAGAAATTACAATTATCTAACAAGCATCTACATAATTAATGAGAACCGAATAAAAAGTGTGGGATGGGTGCTAGGAACTGATAGCCTCAATGTTCTGAGAAGAATGTATACCCAGACATTTACATACAGCCAGGAAAAGCTCCTGTGGCCACTTGTGCCATAACAACTTGGAAGAGTGGTTGCCAGCAAGATTTATGCCATCACAACTTCTATGCTTATCCAAAGATGGCCATTGTGGATTGCAGATTAAACAGACTTAGAACTGCCCACTCTGTTTTTGACCTATATTTAAACTTTTTGTTGCATTTGTGAGGAAGAACTACAAACTCACAAACAACATCCCTTCTGCATTGTCCAAAGAATGATCATAAAAGACCAAACAAAAACAAGGAGGATGATAACTAGTTTCCATTTTAACAAATGCACCCTCCCTCCCCCTCTTTTTACTTACATACCTATTTTCATCTGTGCCCTGACCTACCTGGTAGGGAATAGCCAACTGTTGTAAATCAGCTGCACAGACTCTAATCCCTCACATTGATACTTAACTAATTTGCAGATGATATCCTGTCTGTCTACAGCTGAATAAGCTACACTATTCATCTCTCTCTCGTCTTCTTTCTAATTTTATTTTTTCTTTTTTTCTTGCTTCTTTTTATATAAACATGTAATAGGTAACCCCCTATGTAAATGCACAATACCCTGTCTTCATACATTATATATGTTGACCTCTATATATTCAAGTATTTTGTATGTTAACACCATGCCGATGTACAATTTTCTGTTACTATTCATGTAACAGAGACTGAGCCCCCAACTGGTCATTAATAATCAGTGCTCTACCTTGGAAAAATATAACCAAATAAATAAATAAGTAATTAAATAAGTAAATAACATAAACACACACACACACACACACACACACACACACACACACACACACACACACACACACACACACGTAAATTCTGCCACCAATCTGTGTTGGTCTCTTGGCACTGATGGTGTTTGAATTTCACCACTGTCAACCAGTGTATCACCTAGTTATGTGACAAACAAGGTTGAAGTGTGGGGAGGTTTGGCATAATGGTTAAAGTCTTTGCCTCCCAGGCAAAAGGTAAGGTTTTGATTCTTATCTTGGGTTATTGGCTATGCTTAAAATGGCCCTTCAGGGCAATTAGTCTAGTATTCACCTATGAACCTATGGTCTTTCCACTCACTCCATTGTACCAAATAGATCTGAGGGATGATCTTACTGGTCACACCACTAGTATCTAACATGTTAAAAAAAGTGCCCACAAATCCAATTCAGTAACCAGTTCATCAAATGTCACTTGCCTTCAAGAGCATATAGGGCACATGCATTGCTCTCCAGGGTGTGGTTTTAAAACATTCACATCTGGACTAGGACTACTCACCACTTACACAGTTGAGTCTTTGGCCTACCACCCCCTGGTCCCTTTTGCATCACTCTCTCTCTCTCTCTGTACTGCAGTGTCTTGCAGTGCCTCTTGCCGATATTAACTGACTTTCATACAAATTATAATTTTTGCACACACACACACCCACACACACACACACACACACACACACACACACACACACACACACACACACACACACACACACACACACACACACACACATACACGTTCCTAGGGATGGCTGCTAGAATTCTCCATTTCCCCACAGCTTTTGTCTTATGAAGATAATACTGGCACCACCCTAGATATGGCTAGAAATCAACAGTCACCTGGTTCAACAAGGAAAAAATTACAGTCAGCTGCCTGTCAGGTGCCAGGATCCACCACATAACACATGCACTCAAGTCACTCCACAACAAGTACAAATATGACTCTGTCATTGTCCATGTTGGAGTGAATGACTTGAGATGTACCTCCCTGGATTACATGAAAAGAGACATGGAAGAGCTCTCAGATCATGTGGCCCAGGCAGGTATGACCCTAGTCCTGAGTAGCATCCTGCCTTTGCCCAGAATGATACCACAGTATAAGGACAAAATGATTGACTTCAACAATTGGCTAAGCTTCTGGTGTCATTCAAAGGGGATCCAGTACCCATCTGCCTAAGACGACATGATCGACAGACCATAATGCTTTGCCAGAGATGGTCTGCACCTGTCGCTCCTGGGATTCAGGTTACTGGTTAAAGCTCTTGCCACCCCTATAGTGCCTTTTTTAGGCAATGTTCAAAGGACAGAACCACCACTGTAACAGGGACAAGCATGCAAAATCTGAAGGTAATGCGACTTAATGCTAGAAGTCTAAACCTCAAAATACACTCTCTCAAGGCACTCCTAAAAATAGAGAACATCGATATCTGTGCAGTAACTGAGAACTGGTTCAAGGCTCCAGAGAGCACCCCTGCAATACCAGGCTACAACTCTTACCAAACTTTTCGGCCACCAAACCAGGACTGAAACACTAAAGGTGGAGGAGTGTCCATATTCACCAAGGATATTCACAACACCAGGCTAGTTGCCCAACACAATGCGTATGAAATTCTCCAGGTGCAACTAACACTAGGTAAGACTGCAATCCAAATTGTAGCTTGCTACAGATCCCCCACCATGCCCCAAGATTCTCACTACACCTTTCCAAACATACTGGAAAATATTAAGATACAACCAAACACCCTAATATTGGGTGATTTCAACTACCCTGCCATTAACTGGGAAAACTACTCATGTACCAACACCTTTTCCCAACGGTTCTTGGAATTCATAAATTCCAATGCCCTGGATCAACTAATCCTTAGTCCCACCAGGGGTTCCAATATCCTAGACCTGGTCATTACCACCATGGGAAATCAATACTCCAAACTTATGGTCACCTCCTCGTTGGTCAGGTCTGACCATAAGCTAATCACCCTTGAGATCCACATCCCAACCCCACATCCCAGTAAGGAAACCTATGTAAAAAACTTCTCCAAAGCCAACTTTATGCTACTCAAGTCAGAAGTGACAAACTTCATGACAACCATGCAGAAGGGAACTGAAAGTTCGACTGCTGAATCCTACACTAAGGCACTGTACGAGCACATCCACTCTTGCATGAATTGTGCCATCTACAATAAACCCAAGACGCTCTCCTCCAAAAAAAGGAAGCCAATCTGGTGGTCTCTTGCCATAAACAAACTTTACAACAAAAGGAAGAAACTGTTGCAGAAAAGAGGAAAATCCCAGGATGCAAAAAGCTCCCTTACCAGCTTCAGTAAGAAGCTGAGATCCCTCATAAAATCCTCCAAAGCTAGTTACAAAAATAAAATTGCCAAAGATTTCAAAGACAACCATAAGGCATTCTATAGCTATGTCAAGAATCTAAATGGCAATGTTCAGATCTGCTCTGAGCTACAACAGAATGGCATTAAATATACTGATCCCAAGGATATTGCCAATATCCTGGCAGATTGATTCAGTGAAAAGTTCACCCCCCCCAAAGGGCCCATCTCAATACCGAAAGGTTGCCAAATTCAGATAATAACGGCCACACAGATAAAAAACACACTCTCCAAAGCTAATAATACAGCATCCATGGGACCAGACGACATCCCAGGCTGTGTACTACATGAACTACAAAATGAACTGTCACCTCACCTAAGTGTCATGTTTAATCATAGCCTCATCTCAGGTTTCGTGCCCACTGAGTGGCACACAGCGACAGTTATACCACTCTACAAGGGGGGATCCACCTTGGATCCTGGGAACTACCGCCCCTTCAGTCTGACGAGCCTGATCTGCAAGGCCATGGAACGTATTATCATGGAACTTATAAACAAAGCTATTGGCAACCTTCAAACACTAGACTCCACGCAGTTTGAGTTCATGAAGGGCCGATCTTGTCTCCTGAACCTGACTGACTTCTTTAAATCAGTCTCCCGAGCAGTGGACAAGGGTAAGGTGCTCCACACAGCCTATATGGACCTCGCCAAGGCCTTCAACACCATCCCCCACTCTGGAATCATAGATAAACTTACTAAGCTGGGCATTAATTCCTACGTCACTCGATGGGTTGCCAACTGGCTTACTGACAGAACCCACACTGTAAAAGTAGCTGACTCCAAATCCAGCTCCAGACAATGACAAGTGGAGTACCTCAGGGTTCAGTCCTGGGACCGCTCTTGTTTGGCATCTACTTCTCTGAAGTACTGGCCAACACTAAAGGACTATGGCTAACAAAGTTCGCAGATGACTGCAAACTGGGAGCCATTATTGAATGCCCAAATGATGTGGATATTCTAGAAAAGGTCCTTACAGAAACAGATGCTTGGTGCCAGAGCCATGGGCTCAAGCTCAATGCCAAGAAATGTATAGTTATCCCCTTTGGGAAAAAACATGTACCCGTGAATTACCACATAGGTGGCAGTACACTAAACACTTAAAGTATGATAAGAGACTTAGGGACACAGGCGGACAGTGGTCTCACCTTCAATAACCACATTGCCACAACAGTCAGGAAATCCTTCCATGTGGCACACCTCATCACTAAGGGCTTTTCATCCAGAAAAAAGGAGATCATTGTCCCACTGTACTTATCCCTCATTAGACCCATTATAGAATACAACACCCCATTTGTATGTACCTTCTCAAGACATCTGCAACAACTGGAAAGGCTGCAGAAATACCTCACTAAAAGAATCACAGGCCTAAAGCAAATGCCCTATGATGACCATCTAAAAAAGCTCCACCTATACTCTGTAGCATATCATCTACTCAGAGGTGATCTTTGCTTAACATACAAGGCCATGTCACACCCAGAGCTGTTGGACATGCTACACTTAAAGAAATCCCAATCCCTCAGAGATACATGCTCCAAGGATCTAAACCTTGTCATTACAATAAACAAAATATGCTGGAGGGATAGGTTCCTGACCCAGAGACTCCCCAGACTCTGGAATAGACTGTCCATACATGTCAAGCAGAGTGCTTCTTCGGCCCTCTTCAAAAGGAGCCTTGAAGATTGGATGGGAGATAGGAAATTCACCCTGAGGATCACGTCAGTCACCCTGCTAGACAGGGGTCCAGGGAAGTAAATACTGTGGGAAGAAATAGCCAGGGAATTGTTATGGCTAGGCTTGTATAGGCCCTAGGGCCAATAGCCTAGTACTAACCTATGAACCTATGAACATATCAACTATTATTGCACCACTCTTGGTTTAGCCAATTATAAAATATAAAAATAATACATCACTGATAATCAGCTCAAGTGATCTGGCATTGGAGGGGGGGTACTATGGCTTGCCAACTTATAATAATAAATAAGACTCCCTCTTCAGGTAATCTGGCAGTGAAAAAGACTAAAGATCTGAGATATTAGTGAGCTGCTTTCTGTGCCCAGGGCACATGGTTTACCCCAGGGGTCACATCTGTGTCACTGCTAGACAGGGGCACAGTAAACTAATTCTATTATATAAGGGAACCTTCACTGTGTCACTTCTAGACAGAGGCACAGTATTCTAGATTTATTCTGTACATTTTTGTACCATTTCATGGGGTGGCAAAAGCCACATCACTATGGCTAGGCTTACAAATGCCCCAGGGCAGATAGCCTAGTACTATACTATGAAACTATGAAACTATGAAACTATTCATTCCACCTTCAGTTGCATACTGTGTGAGTTGAGCACGTCATTTAACCAAAAAGTACATGGTTACTGCTTCTGAAAAAGGACTATTTGTCCAGTGGATTTACCCAGTTAACAAATAAGTAAATTATAATAATAAATACTACACAAATAAATAACTGTCAGCCAAATGATCATAAAAGTGAATAAATAAAAACTTTATCTAGACAGTTAATAAGATATGGTGATACAGATTAAACATGTAGAGGTATAAGCAGTTGCACAAGGAGTACTACACACACACACACATACAAACAGGTTCTTCCACCTTCACAAACTAATGAATTTGCAAACTAAAGTTAGCTATACCTTTGATGAGTCTTTACATTATATTTTTATCATCCACTTGGCTTCCTGATTCAGATTGTTTCATGACTTAATTATATGTAAGCAATTAGGTCTTTCATATAGTAGCAGAAAATTATGATTTTCTATTTCATTTGCAAGTTTCATATATTTTCTTTCCTTCTCATCATTTTTTTACATCCATAGAAAAAGGTCACATGGTTATACACATTTTCCTGACAAAGAAAACACACATATTGCAGATTTCACTGAGCAAACATAATTTTACAACTACGTGAATCTGAAATCCGAAACAGAAAAATACATAACATTTTAAATACGTTTTTCTACTCTGGTACTGTTGAAAAGTGAGGAATGCTGATAGCATTTATACTATCTCTCTTACAATCAAAATTTCTCAAGTAAACATCTGATAATCATAATAAAATAAAACAGCCACAAAATAAGAAGCATACATCTCACCCAAACAATAAAAACCTTTTATTTATTTATACCCAAACAGTTCTAACATATATTCGGTATAAATAATTTAGCTTACTTTACAGCAAAAGAGGTTATTTTTCTGTGTCATTAAAAACAATTATTAGAAATATTAAACTATAGATATTCCTTTTGAAAAACTGAAAATGTTGTGAACCAAATACAATAGAAATGTTTCAGGCCACACACCTTTTTTTACTCAGTAAAAATGTTATGAAAACTGGATTTATAAATACAAAATGCATCAATTAAAATGAAAAAAAAAATGTACATTAATTAGGAGGTAGAGATTAGCTGTTTAATTGCTATTACCTAAATGTAATGTATTATTTTTTTATATATTTGTATATGTTATATTAGTTATTATAGTACAGTCATACTTAACTATCTCCACCCATTTGTTCAGCCAGTCAACAGTAGTTAAGCTACTGTACCCCTGCCCCCCACCAAATTTAGCTGAACTCATATATAATTTCATCAGCATAATAAACCACTTCTACTCATTTCACTACTCATAACATTAACTCCTTCTACATCACTCTTTCATTGCTCATGCACTTCAGACTTTCCATAATCTTCTCCCATTTTAACATATATACTCTATACTATCCTCATTCCATATATATACGCTATACAATCCTCATTCTAACACATATATATGCTATACAATCCTCATTCTAACACATATATACTCTATACTATCCTCATTCTAACACATATATACTCTATACAATCCTCATTCTAACACATATATACTCTATACAATCCTCATTCTAACAAATATATACTCTATACTATCCTCATTCTAACACATATATACTCTATACAATCCTCATTCTAACACATATATACTCTATACTATCCTCATTCTAACACATATATACTCTATACAATCCTCATTCTAACACATATATATGCTATACAGTCCTCATTCTAACACATATATGCTCTATACTATCCTCATTCTAACATATATATACGCTATACAATCCTCATTCTAACACATATATATGCTATACAGTCCTCATTCTAACACATATATACTCTATACAATCCTCATTCTAACACATATATACTCTATACAATCCTCATTCTAGCACATATATACTCTATACAATCCTCATTCTAACAAATATATACTCTATACTATCCTCATTCTAACATATATATATATGCTATACAATCCTCATTCTAACACATATATATGCTATACAATCCTCATTCTAACACATATATACTCTATACTATCCTCATTCTAACACATATATACTCTATACAATCCTCATTCTAACACATATATACTCTATACTATCCTCATTCTAACACATATATTCTCTATACTATCCCCCTTCATAAGTCTATACTTTCCATATCGGGCTCAGGCACCTAGCCAGCGTAACATTTCCCTGTGGTACATTTGGTTGGGGACACATGGCTGAAATCACATTCAGCTGCAGAGAAATTTGACTGTTGTGAATTCCCTGTGGGCAAACAGAAGAATGCAGTGCCATGCACACAACTTCAGTAACCAAATGCACAGGGGGGAAATAATGTTTATGGCCCACAAGGCAACATAAGACAGCAGGCAGTATGGCAGGCATCAACAGCAGGCTAGCCAATGGGCATGTCAGTGGCAGTAAAAATGCAGTGGACAACTGGCAGCACCTTTATAAGCGGTGCATGTGAACCACTACCCCTTTCACAGTTTCTAGAGAAAATTACCTAAAATGCATACTGGAGCATAAATGTGACTACAGTAGCATGTAGGACATTCTCCATGCTGTAGCACATATCTACATGTTGTAGTTACATAAGCATGTGCTGTACATTGAGCGCAACCCTCATTAGTTCTTCTGCCCCCATGCATTTGGTTATTAAAGCTGTGGGCAAGGCAGTTTGTGCTTCTCTTTGCCCACAGGGAATTCACAACAGTCATATTTCTCTGCAGCTGAATGTCACCTCAGCAGTGTGTCCCCAATCAAATGTACCACAGGGAAATGTCTCGCTGCCTAGGTGCCTGAACCCATATTCATAGCTAAATGCACTCAGCATACAGGGTTATGATTGGTTCTTTAATCATAATCAGTTTGTTATATGTTCAAGAAAGATGTCATGAAATTCATCTCCAAAGCAAATCTCAAGAGATGAATTTCTTGGGATCCACTTTCAAAACATAAAACAAATGGATGTGACTGGAGATCTAATCATAATATTTTGTAATAACTGTCAGTAAATCTGCCATTTCTGTAGTAGTGCAAGGAACAATATATCTTTGAAACAGTGCATGAAAGTCTGCAGTGCTGGGATTAATCTAGCTTCCTTTCAATACAATACATGGCATTATTTTTGTTAATATTCTTAGATTGTTGTCCTCATATGATTCACTTTAAATAGTGGAAGATTTGTGGGTCTGTACAAGGTGTGTAACAGCGTTAATAGCTGTTAACTGATATGTAGTACATTTTGTTTTTATCTGTCAGTTGTATGGAAGAACAAGGCTAGCCTTGGATTTTTATTGCTTGTGAGGATGATACAATAATGTACAATAATATCAACACGATTTTATAATAAAAGGAAAAGAATTTTGACCAAAAGTAAGAAGAGTAACTCCCAGAATGTTAGAGCCCCTGTCACTGAAATAAACAAACAACTCAGGAGCTTAATAAAATGCACCAAAGCTAAGTTTAAGGCTTAACTAGCAACCCATGCCAAAGAAAATCACAACGCATTTTTAGTTATGTTCGTTATCTGAAAAGCACAATTCAGTAATGCCCTGAGCTTATTGTGAAAGATGTTACCTGCTCTAAGGCTGAAGATATAGTGAACCCTCCTGGCCAATAAATTTAGCTCTGACTTTACTCCTCTCTCCTCTCCGTCTGTCCCTTAAGATATACCTGACACAGGCTCACCTCCAGCTATCATACAAAACCAAGTCCAAAAAGTACTATCAAAAGCTAAAAATACTGCATTGATGAGCCCTGACAATATCCCTGTATGCATCTTAAATAGCAAGAAAAATGATTTCGTTATATCCTTAAAAACACTGTTCAGTCTCAGCCACACCCCTAACAACACTGCTCAGTCTCAGCCACACCCCTAACAACACTGTTCAGTCTCAGTCACACCCCTAACAACACTGTTCAGTCTCAGCCACACCCCTAACAACACTGTTCAGTCTCAACCACACACCTAACAACACTGTTCAGCCTCAGTCTACGCACAGGTTTTGTAGCAAGCAAATGGAGAACAGCTACAGTCATTCTCCTGCATAAGGGAGGACCTTCCACAGGCAATTACAGACCCATAAGTCTGACCAGCCTCATAAGCAAAGACAATGAAAGACTTATCATGGAACTAATTAATCGGGATATATATAAGGAACTTCCAAACACTAGACCCATCACAGTTTGGCTTCATCAAGAGCAGGTCATGGTTACTCAGCCTGGTGGAATTTTTTGAAAGGGTCTCCAAAGCCATGGATGAAGGCAAAACAGTTCACACCATATAGCCTGACCTGGCCAAAGCTTTTGACACAATTCCCCACTCAGCATAGTAAAAAACTAAATAAAATAGGAATAAACCCCTATGACAACCACTGGATTGCCAACAGACTCACAGACAGGACACAGGAAATCAAAATAGGGGAAGTTACCTCCACAAAGAGACCAGTCACTAGTGGAGTCCCGGGTTCAGGCACCTAGGCAGCGAGACATTTCCCTGTGGTACATTTAATTGGGGACACACTGCTGAAGTGACATTCAGCTGCAGAGAAATATGACTGTTGTGAATTCCCTGTGGGCAAAGAGAAGCACAAACTGCCTTGCCCACAGCTTTAATAACCAAGTGAATGGGGTCAGAAGAACTAATGAGGGTTGCGCTCAGTGTACAGCACATGCTTATGTAACTACAACATGTAGATATGTGCTACAGCATGGAGAATGTCCTACATGCTACTGTAGTCACATTTATGCTCCAGTATGCATTTTAGGTAATTTTCTCTAGAAACTGTGAAAGGGGTAGTGGTTCACATGCACCACTTATAAAGGTGCTGCCAGTTGTCCACTGCATTTTTACTGCCACTGATATGCCCATTGGCTAGCCTGCTGTTGATGCCTGCCATACTGCCTGCTGTCTTATCTTGCCTTGTGGGCCATAAACATTATTTCCCCCCCGTGCATTTGGTTACTGAAGTTGTGTGCATGGCACTGCATTCTTCTGTTTGCCCACAGGGAATTCACAACAGTCAAATTTCTCTGCAGCTGAATGTGATTTCAGCCATGTGTCCCCAACCAAATGTACCACAGGGAAATGTCATGCTGGCTAGGTACCTGAACCCAGTCCCAGGTTCAGGCATCTAGGCAGCGAGACATTTCCCTGTGGTACATTTAATTGGGGACACACTGCTGAAGTGACATTCAGCTGCAGAGAAATATGACTGTTGTGAATTCCCTGTGGGCAAAGAGAAGCACAAACTGCCTTGCCCACAGCTTTAATAACCAAGTGCATGGGGTCAGAAGAACTAATGAGGGTTGCGCTCAGTGTACAGCACATGCTTATGTAACTATAACATGTAGATGTGTGCTACAGCATGGAGAATGTCCTACATGCTACTGTAGTCACATTTATGCTCCAGTATGCATTTTAGGTAATTTTCTCTAGAAACTGTGAAAGGGGTAGTGGTTCACATGCACCGCTTATAAAGGTGCTGCCAGTTGTCCACTGCATTTTTACTGCCACTGACATGCCCATTGGCTAGCCTGCTGTTGATGCCTGCCATACTGCCTGCTGTCTTATGTTGCCTTGTGGGCCATAAACATTATTTCCCCCTGTGCATTTGGTTACTGAAGTTGTGTGCATGGCACTGCATTCTTCTGTTTGCCCACAGGGAATTCACAACAGTCAAATTTCTCTGCAGCTGAATGTGATTTCAGCCATGTGTCCCCAACCAAATGTACCACAGGGAAATGTCATGCTGGCTAGGTGCCTGAACCCTATGAATATACTTGGAGAATGATTCAGCCATTAGTTATAGTGATGTTACACTTCTGTGAGTGTACAAGTTTTAGAACAAAATAGTAAAGGTTTTGATTTTGATAACTGGCTTTGTATTGTTCATCTAAGTGAAAATGTAAACTTCAAGCTTATAAATGACCAGGCTTAAATCATAGGTTTAGGGTAACCTTTTGAAATGCCGGGACCCACTACAGCAAGTCCAGAAACAAGTAGACTGAATGGCTGAAAAAATGGACTTACATATAACAAGTCTGATCAGGTCTTATGGCCATTTTCCAGAATATTCCCTTTTTTCTGAGGTTTGGTGATCTCTAAGTTGATATATATAAGTTTGGAGGGGGGTGCATTTCTGGACGGTGTAGTAGTGCAGTGGTAGCGTTGCTGCCTTTTTCCAGAATATTCCCTTTTTTCTGAGGTTTGGTGATCTCTAAGTTGATATATATAAGTTTGGAGGGGGGTGCATTTCTGGACGGTGTAGTAGTGCAGTGGTAGCGTTGTTGCCTCATAGCAGAGGTTCTCTGGTTCAATTTTCAGCTGGGGTGCTTTCTGTGTGGAGTCTGCATTTCCTCCCTGGATTTGCGTGGGTTCCCTTCAGGTGCTCCAGTTTCCTCCCCTGTTACAAAAATGTGAGTCTGGAGTGTTTCTCCCCAGGCCTCCGCTGAAAATTGGCTTATCTCCATGTCAGACTTTACTGGTTAACAAACGTTAAATAAATAATTTCTGCAAAAAAGAAGTTTAAAGAGGAAGAGCGATGTTCTTGATCTGCTCTTCATCAAGATTTTCTATCTTTTTTTTTTTTTTGCTATGTCAGCACTTGGCATTTTGAATGCTGACATTTCAGTAGGGAGCCTAGGTTTGGAGCTATTCCTACATTTATTTATTTATTTTATGTATTTATTAACATTTGTTTAGTGGGATAGTTTGAGTCAGCAAATTAACCCCTTTTTAGCTGAGGCCTGTGGAAAAGCTCCATGGATCAATATGTAAAAGGACAAAGTACACAAAACAGAAAAAAAGTTACAATTATTCTCCTAGCAGGATAACATAACATAGAAGTCAATCTTACAGGTTTACAATAAAATGCATTGATAATTCACAGCAGCATATACAAAGCAAATTCACGGTACATCAGTTTTAAATATCAGTCACATTCATATACAGTTGCATAGTAGTATCAGAGCACAACAGGGATTATAGTTCCAGTGCAGTACGTAGCATAAATACAGGTAGTAGAGAGGAGTTCTCAGGTAACAGACAGAATGGGGATGAGATTAGGTAAGGAGAAAAAAGCATCCGTCTATATCAGAGCTGTCTAACCTTTTTTACTCAGGAGACACTTACCATACATTTCAGGGGCCACTTACCATACATTTCAGGGGCCACTTACCATACATTTCAGGGGCCACTTACCATACGCTTGAGGGGTCACTTACCATACTTAGAAAGGTTTGTAGAGTCACATTACCATGTTCAACATGATTCTGTCAGTTTATAACAGTTTGTTGCAAGACATACTGAGGGCCAGCTAGAAAGCTCTGGTGTGCCAGATTGTGGCCCTAAGGCCATATTTGGACACCCCTGGTCAAGTGGAATTAAAGTAAGTGCAGTTGTGAAACAGAAAATCAGGAGAGCAGAGTGAGAAAGAATAAGGAAAGAACAAACAGCAAAACGGTAAAGCTGGAGAGCTGAGAAAGGGGGTCTAGAATAAAGTAGGCAGGAAGCATTTTGAGTGTGGGCTATCAGTAAGAGTTAAACAAAGGAGAAATAGAAGGACTGCATTATGGAAAATTAATAAGTTTTATAAATTATCATATGAGTGAGAAGAGATGAGGGAGGAAAATCGGTCTAGAAATATGAAGACAGTGCAGGGTTAGACTGGTCTGCAACAAGAGTTTAGCCATATACCAAGGAAGTGTTGTTTTAGTTTAAATCATTTTGTCTAAGTAGTAGGGGAAGGAGTTCCATAGTTGACATACACAGGAGGCAGTGCGTAGAGTTATCAACTAAATTATTAGAGGGGGTTATATGTAGAAGTAGTTTGTTAGCTGATCAGAGCTGTCTACCTGGGGAGTAATGCTGAAAAATATTGTCTAGGTTTGTAGAATGAGTTTGTATATGGTTAGTAGTTATGAGATGGAAAAGTAGTGAAGTAGTTCTAGCCATGAATGTTTTTTAAGAGCAAGGCAGTAGTGAACTTTAAAAGGTATATTTTGTGATTTTATGTAACATTATTCAAGGAGGTTGGATTGTGAGACTTGTTGGTTAATGGGTACAGGGCCAGTGTAGAACAGTGTAGAAAGCAAGAAGGTTGAGGCAACATGTCTTCTTGCAGAGTTTGTAAAATAAGGAGCTATACTGTACAATTAGCCCAGCTTCTGATGGGTTTTCTTAACTGATTCTTTTATATGGTAATCAAATTTTAATCGTTTATCAACTGTGACTCCTAGCAGCTTAGTATTGAATACTTGTTCAATTTTTTGTGCTGCTCGAGGAGATTAGAGTGAAGATTGTTTTCTGGTTAGACAGGTGTTTGGGGGTAAATAAGATTACTTTAGATTTTTGTGGATTCATGAACAGTTGGGAGTTGGAGACCCAAGCATTAATTGAGATGACAGATTCTTATCTTTTGCTTATCTTTTGAAGCTCATCAGGGCTTTTAGCATTGTGGATGAATGTTGAGTTATCTGCATAATGCACAATGGTGGTATGTTTACTGGCTGTGTATTGATCATTAATGAATATGTTCAAGAGGGTCTGAGAATGGATCTCTGGGGTAATCCCACTGAGACAAAGAGAAAGGAGGGGAAAGTATTCTGTAATTTTACAGCCTTTGAACTACTGGACTGTTAGCTTTTAAACTAAGACAGCGATGACATATCCAGTCTCAGTAAGGGAAGCTTTGAATCAGCCGAGTATGGGATATGTCAAATGCTTTTCGTAACTCAAGGGATACTGCAGATGTCAAGTTGACTATTTCTGTTCTGGTTTATGTTGGCAATGAAAGTAAGAAGGACTGGGTAGTGCTACAATGTAGGTGGAAACCATATTGAGTTGGGATCTAGTAGATAGTTGTCAGCAATGAAAACTTGCTTTTGAATACATTTTTCTAGCACCTTGGATGGGGGAACAGAATGGAAACTGGCCAGAGGTTCCATCTTTATGGAATGGTGGGATGTATGATTCCTTCAACAGGGCAGGTACATTGTTTTCATTTATGGATTAGTTAATTGGAATTGATATTGAATATGCTATGGCATCTGCTAATATTTGTATTCTGAAGGTATGTTGTCAGGGGGTAGAGTAGTAGATTTTAATTGGAGGAGGAGTTTTCTGACAGTGGAGGTGGGAACAGGAGAAAAGTAGAAAGAGTAACTATTTTTAGAAGAGCTGGTAATAGTGATGACATTTTGAAACTAGAGTTTTTTAATAGTGAGGTAACTGTCTATGAAATATAAGTTGCACTGTATTGCTATACTAAATTCTGAACTAGTGGAAAGGATAGGTTGGGTAACATGACCAGGGTGCAGGAGGTGATTGACTGAGTTGTCAGAAGTGTTTGAGGTCATTTTGATATGTATTTTGGACATTTGTGTAGTAAACCTTCTTGTCATGTGTTATTTTGCAATAGTCATTTCTAAGATGCTTATAAGTTTGGAGGATTGGTTCATTTTTGTTTTATAACCTATATTTCCACACTTTGTCTCTTTGCTTTACTAAGATTTTAATTTTTTTAGATAGACACAAAGCTTGGGAAATTTTTATGCATTTAGTTTTAACAGGGGCATGCAAGATTAGAGCATTTAGAAAAGTTGTTTTAAATAGGGACACTGCATCACCTAGGGGGTGGTCTGCAATGGCTTCCAATTAAGGAACTTTAGCGTAGTAAAAAAAAATGTCTTTGTGGAAATTTTTTACATTTCTTACTTGTTTATAAAGATGTTGTGTGTATTTGTTGGACTGATCTAGGATGATAAAAATTACAGTATGGCCACTAAGAGTGCCAGACAGGGAACCACTTCATATAATGTTTTATGGGTGAGTGTTAGGACCTAACCAACAGTGTAGTTATTCCTTATGTTTTTTGTTATACCTGGTGGCTGTGGAGATGAACATGTTTATAGTGATACTCAAAATACCATTTGTTACTGCTTGCCATTCAACACTGACATCTCCAAGTATAATCATATCTGGTTTTATCCTTGAAGAGATTTCCAGTGGAAGAACTCTTCAACAATGGGAATATTGTTACCTGGAGGTATGCATGTATATACTGATAATGCATACACTTTTATGTTTGTTAAGATTAAATGTGGACATGACAGCTGTATTATTAATGGTAAGGGGAGGGATAAAAGGATGTAGAGAGACCTCCAGTGTGTTTAAGTAGATGCTGGCTACATCAGCAGCTTTTTTACTTTTCCTGTCCAGTTTGAGAATGTTCTAGACTGGCAGGAAAATCATGTCCAGTCTGAGAATGTTCTAGACTGGAAGGAGAATCCAGTCCAGTCTGAGAATGTTCTAGACTGGCAGGAGAATCCTGTCCAGTCTGAGAATGTCCTAGACTGGCAGGAGAATATCTTCATACTTTATATTCTGTTGTAACCAGGTTTCAATCATCACTGCAAGATCTGTGGTGTGGTGGTTTATCCAAGCATGGAATTTTATTCTGTTGTTTCATATGCTGCAGAAATGTATGTTATAGAGGTGAAAGCCTGTTTTATTGAATTGATGAAAGCCTGTTTTATTGAATCGGTGTTGAAGGTTAGTTGAGAAGGTGCTATTGGGGGGTGTACTGAGACAGCTCAAGATGTGGTGTTGAGGGTCAGGGTTTGGATGAATTTAATTTATGATGAAAAAGATAGTAGTAAACTGGAGATTTATATTTAATGTTATAAGGAATGTCACATAGAGATGTGTAGAGGACAAACAGGCAGTGAGGTAGAAGAGTAATCAGACAGTAGTTGGGCATAGGTCTATGTTAAAAAGACTGACGTTTGAAATAGTCAAATTTCACATGATCTAACTCATATGGTCGACCATTTTAAAAAGTCAAAAGTATCCCTATTCGTTTAAACAGCAAATCGTTCTGCGATCACAGTGCAGTGGGGACATGAAATATACCCTTTTCCCCACTGTAATGTGATCTCTGAGTTGGTATATATAATTATCAGGGGGTGTGGGGGTGCAGGGGGGATTGACCCCTGCTAAAATGCTGTTTTTGAGCTTTTACATATGTTCGACTTTTTAAATAGTCAATCATATGAGTTCAATCATCCCAAATTGGACTACTTAAAAAGCTGACCATATGATATAGATCCATTGGGCATCGTGGATTTGTGGGTACTGAGAATGTCTGGGGTAAAAAAAGAGGTGCAATAAATAAATATGATTGTACTCAAGGAATTTAGTGAGAGAAATAATAGTTTAGGAAAGATAAAAAGAGACAGAAGCAATAAAAGCACTGGGTGAAGGGTCTGCGAGAATATGCTAGAAGGGCAGTAAGTGAGAAGCTAGTGAGGAGTTCAAGGCTGTTAGGGTGGAAATGCAAAAAGGGGAGTGTAAATTTCTATGATGGCTGAGAAAAGGAATATGAGAAGATTACACTTTTTCATGTTTTGATACTGATACGGAGTCCCATGGGGTTCTGTGATGGGGTCCTTCTTGTTTTGCATCTACATTTCTGCAGTAAAAGCCAATACCAAAGGGATCTGGCTGACTAATTTTATAGATGACTACAAGCTAGGACTGGTCATAGAATCCCTAAATGACTTAGCCATCCTGCAGGAAGTTTTGTCCCAAATAAATAACCGGTGTCAAAATCATGGACTGAAACTACATGCCAAAAAATTGTACCCTTTGGGGCGTCATATACTCCAGGAAACTACAACATTGACAATGCACCCCTAAGAGTTGACCCAGCCATTTGAGATTTGGGAACTTATGTGGCCAGTAACCTAACTTTCAATTAACATGTCCATTGTTGTAAGAAGGTCTTTCTATATTACAAAAATTATAAACAATGTAATTGTGTCTAGATCTAGGAGTGTCATTGCCCCCTTTACTCAGCCCTAATAAAGCCAGTCATTGAATATAATGCCCCCTTTGGCATGTATTGGTCCAGGCACATGTAGCAACTTTAACGCCCACAGAGATACCTTACTAAAAGGACACAAGGCCTAAACAACATGTCCTACATGGACAGTCTCAAGTGCCCTGTCACTATAGTTAGTATCCTACAGGCTGCTAAAACTGACCTCTGTCTGACATACAAGGCACCATCCAACCCAATACTGAATTTACTGCACATCAGCAAGTCCAGTGGCATCAGAAATACTTGGTCTAGCGATCTAAATGTCTTCTGCAACATCAACTGAACAGTTTGTGGGGACAGGTATATCTTGCAGAGTATACCATTGCTCTGAAACAGACACCCCATCCACATTAAACAAATGTCATCCCGATTCATATTTAAGTGCAATTTGGACTTATGGACAGGAATCTATACTCCAGGACTGCCCTCTGTACTACGAATGGACAGAGGCAGCTCCTAAACACTTTATCGCATGCATGAATCCCCTCTCATTATCATCCCAGTTATTGTCATTAGGGGTAATATATAATTATTGACCATGGGATGAGTAAGGCCATTCTCTAACCAAATGGGATAGGTTAATTGGAACAAAAAAAACGGAAACTGTCTAGGCTTAAAATGGCCCACATGGGCCACTAGTCTAGTGCTCACGTATGTACCTATGACTCTATATTTGTATGTGTATGTATATATATATATATATATATATATATATATATATATATATATATATATATATATGTATATATATATATTTTATTTAAATTTGTTGACCGGGAGTGTCTGACTGGACGTAGGTCCATTTTCAGCGGAGGCCCGGGGAGAAAAGCTCCACAGTTAAAATAAACAAACAGTAGTTACATTGGATTACATAGCGATTAACAATTTAACATAGCAATTACTTACAACATATTTACAGATGAAGAACATAATACATCAGCAGACAACTAGAATCTTTATCTGTGAAGTACATAACAGACATTAACAAATGTTACAATGAGAAGTTCCTGCTGTATAATAAGTACTAGGCTTATGAGCATCTGAGCTTGCTATAATCAAGGTAGTTAGTGGAGTGGAAAGAAAGGTAGTGGTTGGATGGGGTGGGTGATATTAGAGTGGGAGTTGCAAGGACATAGCCAGCATGTTTTTAGGTGCGCTTTTAGTAACGTTTTGAAGTGGGTGCATGATGGTATGGAGGTAATTGTGGGTGGAAGGGAGTTCCATAATTTGGCTATGGTGCAAGAGAATAGTGCTTCACCAGCAGAGTTATTGGCTTTAGTGATCTGCAAGTGATTTTTGTTGCTGGATCTTAGTGGTCTGGTGGTGTGATAGGGTTGGAGTAGATTCTGGAGGGATGGGACATTTAGTGGATGGTTTACTAGTTTGTGAGTGAGTGAGAGTTGATACCACTGAAGGAGGTGAGGGAGTTCAAGCCAGCCCAGTTCAGCAAGTGAGAGGCAGTGGTGACTACAGTAGGATGCCCCTGTGGTGAATTTGGCAATTTTGTTGTAGCAGGTCTCTAGCTTGTTTAGATCGCATTGCCTTAGGTTGGTATATATTGGAGAGGCATAAAGCAGGGTGGAGATAAGGTGGGAATTTGCTATTGAAATCTTTGCTGCTTTGGTGAGAAATTGCTTATTTCTGTATAATGCTCCTAGTTTTTTGTGGACTTTTTTTTATGGTCATGGATATGTGAATGTTAAATTTTAGTTTATTGTCTATTTCCACTCCTAGCAATTTGGTGTGTTCAGTTGGGTATATAGTGGTGTTGTCTTTTGCTGTGATGTTAAAGTGAGAGTTGTTTTGAGTATGTTTGGTGGGTTGGAAGATGAGTAGTTTAGTTTTGTTTGGGTTGAGTATTAATTGGGCATCGGATAACCAAGTTTCAACAGAGGAAAAGGCTTCCTGTGTGACTTTTTGCAGTTTTGGTATTGACTATATATATATATATATATATATATATATATATATATATATATATATATATATATATATATATATATATATATATATATATATATATATATATATATATATATATATACATATATATATATATATATATATATACATATATATATATATATATATATATATATATATATATATATATATATATATATATATATATATATATAAACTATATGTATCTATATATATATATATAAAATGTATATGCATGTATTTATTTATTTAGTTATTTGCAATTTGTATGTAGGTACTAAGCATATGGTAGATGAGACTATTGAAAACCTGGCCTAATTTGCCCTTGCCCAACACACATTCTGGTTAAGTGACATGGTTAGAGTAACCCGATAGGCAACTGGAGGCTGAGGGAAGCAAACCCTTGATTATAGGAAGCAAATAACCCATAGCCTTAATGCCCCATGCTAACAATCAGACACATATCAAGATTATCTTTGAAGAAAGTTAACGATTGACTTCATGTGACTTTTAAAGGCAGATTTATCCTTTAACCTTGAAAGGTACTGTGTAATGCATCTGTCATTTTAATTTATTTTTGGCATTTTGATAAGAATCTTCATTTTAATCTTAGCTCCATGTAGTGCATTCCAAGCACAGACGTTTGAACAAAACTAAGTCTAGGTGACTAATAAGAAGCGAATACAATGGCAATTCCTGAAACCTTTCTGAATAGTTCAAGCCTTTGAGCCCTTTGATATTTGTAGTAAGAAATCATTGTACCTTCCCAGGTTGTTTCGATTCACTTGTTTGAAGCTATAGAATATAGTCATTTTTTCAGTAATGTGTTGAAGCAGTGAGATACAAAGTGGTACTGTGACCTCTGTGGAATGACTAGATGTGCCCTTCAGGGTGTGCAGAATATCTTTTCTCGACTTTGGCAGATAGCACATTGGTCTAAGTTTACTTGCCTACAGCTATTAGCAGACCTTTAACAATTTATACAGCTGTGCAAAACTGTTGGTGCTGTCTTCACAATAGGTGGTGAAGGTAAAATATTTGTAAACGTGAAATGTACAAAATTAACATGAAAAGTAATGTTCATAAAATGAGTATATAGTATCAATGCTATGAAATTATATACGTGTGTAAAATTGAGTGGTTTAATTAATTTTAGAGTAATACCAGAAGGTATGCCTTATTTATTTATTTGCTTATTTATGTTAGTTATTTAATTTTATTTAAAAGAAGCTGTTCTGAAATTTTATTTTATTCCTTTTGAGCAGATGAACTGGCTAGGTACAATCACCTCTTTTCAAGGGTGATCGGGTCAAACAAAGTGCAAGAGAAGAGAGGCAACAGTACGTATTAATAAAAATGATCATCATGAAAGTAAAAAAGTCTCTTTGCTGTGTGTTATGTTTTCATTAACTGTGTACTTGCCCTTCTGTTTAAAGTTTATAACAATTCTTATATTTGTGTTTCTTGAAATACATTAAATAGGTTGTGCAGGGAAAAAAAAGAAAAAAAAGAAATTAACAAGTATCAGTTTCTTGAAGCAGGCTCACCCTTCCTCCCAGCATACGTTTCACCAAGGTTTCCTTTGTGTAACTACCATGGTGTCTGCTCTCTTTTATCTGGTCTGCTCAGTTTCTAATCATTCTCACCATGTCTTATCTACAAATAATAAAAATAAAATAAATAAGGAAACTTTCACCACTTATTATCTTCTTCAGTTGCTGATTGCTTCCTCACTCATACATTGTTTGCAAAAATAAAGTGCTCCCCAAAGGATTATTATCTCAATTGGTTTACAACGGCTTCTGGTTGGTAGCTTTGTGTAAAACAAAAACAATTACATGGGAAGCACCCTGCCTGGTTCCTGATTGCTTTCTAAATAACTACTTCTAAACTCCTACCGTCTGATTTGTTTGTTCCTTTTCCTCCTCCAGAGCATGTTCTTCATTATATTGTAAAACAGAAGCATAAACATCGTACTGATTGCAAAGTATCCTGTCCATGTTACTCATGTTTCTGCCATGCTTTAACTCCCATTTCTTGCAAGTCCTGGTTTATGATGCCATATCTTTTGCAGTCACATTTCATTTGCAAAATTTTCACGAACCACAAATCGTCCTTAAATTCTTCTGTACGTCTCTTCCATTCTCCGTTTCCTGAATTCATGATTCATCTTGTAACTGAATTTATTTATTTATTTTGTTTACCACGATGCACTGACTGCGCAAAGCCCATTGTCAGTGGAAGCTCATGGACAAACAACCCACACAGAAGGCAGTACTTGTACAAAGCATAATATATCAGCGAATAACAGCACATGCAGATTACACACGATCAGGTCTATGTAATGCAATTATACCATTTACGTTAATCATATGATCATTTGCAGTTCACAGTTTTAAACAGTGTGCTATGTTACATTGCTTATCATAACTAACTAAATACTGTTTTTAAATATATTCAGTAACAGAAAAAAAAGGCTACAAGAACAATATACAGTTTTTTCTATGTCTGTACTTGAAATGCATGTGCATAGTATTAATAATTTGTTATTGTTAATACAGTTCAATAATTTGTTATTGTTAATACAGTTTAGAATGCTAAGTGATATATAATTTAGTATAGTATACCTTTTAACCTTTAAAAAAGAGTTTCATGTAGCCAAACTGTACTGCAACCCATGGAAAATCACAAAAATGTAATGTAAACCTGCTACTTTATTAGAAATGTAGAAGTGTTTAACATTCTACTTTATAAAAACTACATAATAAATGTATATGAACTTTCTAAAGTTTTGCAGCTGTACAAATATAACACTCTATCATATTTGTGTAAGTTAAGTTTACTTGCACTGTTTAATGCCTCTGAGCCTGGGTTGTGGCTGAAAGGGGTCTGTGGACTCAGTTAGGCAGTTACCAAATAGCAAATAAATAAACAAATAAATAAATAAATAAATAAATAGTTTGACGTAAAATATGCTTTATTCATAACTGGGAGTTTGTGTAGGTGAGAAAGATGGGTATGGGTCTTTTTTTGGTATTACTATAACTAGGTTATATGGGTCTATATTGGAACAGCGAATATTTAACAGTTCGAATCACTAAAGGTCGACCCTTAGTGATCGAACTGTTAAAACATCGAATGCTCCAAAAAAATTAAAACAAGAAAAAAAAACTAAATGGTGTAGGCAGGGGGGCTGTGCACCCTGCTACTTAAATATACCAACTCCGAGACAGCACTACATTGAAGTAAATGGGAAATCTCCCCTTACGGAGATTTCCGTTTACTTCTTATATTTTCTGCAGTTTCGCTATTCTCGTGTCAACAATGTCAGATTCGACATTGTCGGCTTTCGAGAATTCAATATAGACCCAGGTTATATGACTCATTTCACATATTAGGTTAGGAGGGGGATAAAATAAATAGATAAATAACTGAAATAATTATCTTGCCTGTTTAATGGTTGAGGCATGCTTTAAAGTTAGGGAATGCAGTTGAATGCAGGTCCAGAACAGCCAAACAGCTATAAGTACAGAGGTTACTTATTCTTTTACACTTGGCTAGGGTAACCTAAGTTAAATTACCTACCAGGGATGTATTGCACTTGTCATGTAACACCCTTGCTTTGGTTGATGGGGCTAGACTAAGTAAGAGAACATCTAAAAAGGAGGTGTGCAGTAAGGAAAACATGTACGAAGTGCAGACACATAAATCTGGAAAATAGGACTAAGCAGAGGAAAGCAAAAATACAGAAAATGAAATACAAGCTAAAGGTTCTACTACATTTCATCAAAATTTTACCTCCCTGAAATGTTTGTCTAGCTTTAACCAGACAAAAAGCACTGGCTGAACCTTCAGCTAAATGACACTCACAGCAAAAGCATTTTAACTTTCCCTGCATCCCTATAGATGCCTTCATCCCACATATACACTTGATGGCATTACGTGGAGGTACCTGGCAAGTAGAACTGACAGGAAAATGCAGGATTGCCTTGGTATTTAAGATCCTAACAAACAGTTTTGATATTCTTTTAAGAGGTTGAAAAGACTGGAAAGTCTATATCACAGAAAAGTGGTGAGGAAAAGTCAAGCTTTTATTTTGATGGTGTGAGTTATTGTTTCAAAGCATTCTATCAAGAGTATTGGTCCACACTAGAGCTGGTTTGGTGAAATGCTTCTTTTTGTATTTGTTTTACTCATCAACAAGAATAAGTTGCTTGCTTTCCCTTGTTTTCCAGTGTTGCCTGATTGAATCAGCAGTAATAGACTTTAATTCATTCTTTTTTAGGGAAACAACATCAGAAACACCCTGGCAAACCAGAGGCTTCACTGAGTCATACCTTTAACCTCCTTTGAAGGAAGTCCATGGGAAATATGCAGATGCCCCATATGTTCCGGTTACATTGCTTCTGGCTTTTACTTTGCTATAAGTCTTTAGTGAGACATTCAGGTGTTCCTAGAGACCGACCACCTGATCTCAACATGTGCTGTGCATGTGCAGAAACTACATTAGGCACAAAACTAAATACAACTGTTGCATTACCTTTGCACTGCATTGTTCAGTGCAAAAGACTACATAAGAAACTCTTGCCTATTTGTCCTTGCCATTTGAGTTTTATTACCTTTCAGGTGGAAACTTGACATGAAGTAATTGAACTGTTGTCCATCTTTAAACTGTTGCTACTTACCTGTGTTCGACCTAAAAGGAGGCAAAGAGTTCATCAATAAAAGCCTTGGCAGCAGAAAAGAGAGAAACTGGCTTATAGTAAACTGTTTACCCGTTCATGCTGCAGATAAGTACAGAAGAAGTAATTAGGGACCTGGGGACCCAAGTTGATAGCAATCTCTCATTTGACAACCACGTGGCCAAAGTGGTTAGAAAAACATTTTATATAGCCCACCTAATCATGAAGGGATTCACATCTAGATCAGGGAGGTCATCGTGCCTCTTTACTCATCCATCAGGCCCATAATTGAGTACAATGCCCCTTTTGGGATGTACCTTACCAGACACCTGCAGCAACTGGAAAGACCCCAAAAGTACCTCACCAAGAGGATCAAAGGGCTCAAACAGATGCCATATGCTGCCGGTTAAAGAAACTCCAGCTCTACTCAGTGGCATACCGCCTGTTCAGAGGAGATCTGTGCCTGGCGATAAAGCCATGTCCAACCCGGAATTAATGGACATGCTGCACCTCAGAAAATCCAAATCCCATCGAGCTACAGCTCGAGAGACTTGAACCTCAGCACTGAAATAAATAGGACATGCTGGAGGGACAGATTCATAACCCAGAGGCTCCCTTCACTCTGGAATAAAATCCCAGTCCAGGTTAGGCAGAGTCCCTCATTGACTCTCTTCAAGATGAATCTTGATGAGTGGATGGGAGATCGTAGGTTTACCCCGGGTATCACTTCTGTGTCACTGTTAGATAGAGGCACAGTATACTAACCTCAAAAAAGGGCATAGCAAAATAAATTTAAAATGGGTGGCGAAAGCCAAACACATTCTGGCTAGGCTTATAAATGCCCTAGGGCAGATAGCCTAGTATGAACCTATGAACCTATGAACCTATGAACCCACACAGAAGGCAGTACTTGTACAAAGCATAATATATCAGGAAATAACAGCACATGCAGATTACACACGATCAGGTCTATGTAATGCAATTATACTATTTACGTTAATCATATGATCATTTGCAGTTCACAGTTTAAAACAGTGTGCTATGTTACATTGCTTATCATAACTAACTAAATACTGTTTCTAAATATATTCAGTAACAGAAAAAAAAGGCTACAAGAACAATATACAGTTTTTTCTATGTCTGAACTTGAAATGCATGTGCATAGTATTAATAATTTGTTATTGTTAATACAGTTTAATAATTTGTTATTGTTAATACAGTTTAGAATGCTAAGTGATATATAATTTAGTATAGTATACCTTTTAACCTTTAAAAAACAGTTTCATGTAGCCAAACTGTACTGCAACCCATGGAAAATGACAAAAATGTAATGTAAACCTGCTACTTTATTAGAAATGTAGAAGTATTTAACATTCTACTTTATAAAAACTACATAATAAATGTATATGAACTTTCTAAAGTTTTGCAGCTGTACAAATATAACACTCTATCATATTTGTGTAAGTTAAGTTTACTTGCACTGTTTAATGCCTCTGAGCCTGGGTTGTGGCTGAAAGGGGTCTGTGGACCCAGTTAGGCAGTTACCAAATAAATAAATAAATAAATAAATAAATAAATAAATAATTTGACGTAAAATATGCCTTATTCATAACTGGGAGTTTGTGTAGGTGAGAAAGATGGGTATGGGTCTTTTTTTGGTATTACTATAACTAGGTTATATGGGTCTATATTGGAACAGCGAATATTTAACAGTTCGAATCACTAAAGGTCGACCCTTAGTGATCGAACTGTTAAAACATCGAATGCTCCAAAAAAATTAAAACAAGAAAAAAAAAACTAAATGGTGTAGGCAGGGGGGCTGTGCACCCTGCTACTTAAATATACCAACTCCGAGACCGCACTACATTGAAGTAAATGGGAAATCTCCCCTTATGGAGATTTCCGTTTACTTCTTATATTTTCTGCAGTTTCGCTATTCTCGTGTCAACAATGTCAGATTCAACATTGTCGGCTTTCGAGAATTCAATATAGACCCAGGTTATATGACTCATTTCACATATTAGGTTGGGAGGGGGATAAAATAAATAGATAAATAACTGAAATAATTATCTTGCCTGTTTAATGGTTGAGGCATGCTTTAAAGTTAGGGAATGCAGTTGAATGCAGGTCCAGAACAGCCAAACAGCTATAAGTACAGAGGTTACTTATTCTTTTACACTTGGCTAGGGTAACCTAAGTTAAATTACCTACCAGGGATGTATTGCACATGTCATGTAACACCCTTACTTTGGTTGATGGGGCTAGACTAAGTAAGAGAACATCTAAAAAGGAAGTGTGCAGTAAGGAAAACATGCACGAAGTGCAGACACATAAATCTGGAAAATAGGACTAAGCAGAGGAAAGCAAAAATACAGAAAATGAAATACAAGCTAAAGGTTCTACTACATTTCATCAAAATTTAACCTCCCTGAAATGTTTGTCTAGCTTTAACCAGACAAAAAGCACTGGCTGAACCTTCAGCTAAATGACACTCACAGCAAAAGCATTTTAACTTTCCCTGCATCCCTATATAGATGCCTTCATCCCACATATACACTTGATGGCATTACGTGGAGGTACCTGGCAAGTAGAACTGATAGGAAAATGCAGGATTGCTTTGGTATTTAAGATCCTAACAAACAGTTTGGATATTCTTTTAAGAGGGTGAAAAGACTGGAAAGTCTATATCACAGAAAAGTGGTGAGGAAAAGTCGAGCTTTTATTTTGATGGTGTGAGTTATTGTTTCAAAGCATTCTATCAAGAGTATTGGTCCACGCTAGAGCTGGTTTGGTGAAATGCTTCTTTTTGTATTTGTTTTACTCATCAACAAGAAAAAGTTGCTTGCTTTCCCTTGTTTTCCAGTGCTGCCTGATTGAATCAGCAGTAATAGACTTTAATTCATTCTTTTTTAGGGAAACAACATCAGAAACACCCTGGCAAACCAGAGGCTTCACTGAGTCATACCTTTAACCTCCTTTGAAGGAAGTCCATGGGAAATATGCAGATGCCCCATATGTTCCGATTACATCGCTTCTGGCTTTTACTTTGCTATAAGTCTTTAGTGAGACATTCAGGTGTTCCTAGAGACCGACCACCTGATCTCAACATGCGCTGTGCATGTGCAGAAACTACATTAGGCACAAAAGTAAATACAACTGTTGCATTACCTTTGCACTGCATTGTTCAGTGCAAAAGACTACATAAGAGAAACTCCTGCCTATTTGCCCTCGCCATTTGAGTTTTATTACCTTTCAGGTGGAAACTTGACATGAAGTAATTGAACTGTTGTCCATCTTTAAACTGTTGCTACTTACCTGTGTTCGACCTAAAAGGAGGCAAAGAGTTCATCAATAAAAGCCTTGGCAGCAGAAAAGAGAAAGAGAGAAAACTGGCTTATAGTAAACTGTTTACCCGTTCATGCTGCTGCAGAGAAAGAGAGGGGAAATTTTGTTGCTATTGTGAACTGTTACTTTTTCAGACTGCTACAGAGAACTGTTGTTTAATTAGATCTTGTGTGAGAATTGTTAATAATGGCAAAACTGCACCTCTGTCTGTTGGCAACTTTGTATTATTAACTACAGCCAGGTTATTAAGAAAAAACTCACAGCAAGAGGTTCTCCAGTTCAATTCTCAGCTGGGGTGCCGTCTGTGCGGAGTCTGCATGTCCTCTCTGTGGTTGAGTGGGTTTCCTCCGGGTGCTCCGGTTTCCTACCACATCCCAAAGACATGCTGTAGGTGGATTGGACACTATAAATTGGCCCTAGGCATGAGTGCGTGCATGTGTGGGCCTTCTGTGGAAGGTTGGACATCGGGCTGGCAACTCGACACCGTAAAAACTCCACTGCCAATCATGAGCAGACAGGTGATCCGCTGTGGTGACCCCTAACCGGGAAAAGCCAAAAGAAGAAGAAGAAGAATTTGCAACTACAATAATCATTTTGTACTGTGAAATGCATTGTTTTGTCATAGTCCGCCACAAGGCATTGACCTAGAAAGAGTTCAAGTTCCACCTGTTGGTATTTACAGAGAGTTATTTTATTTCACTGCAATAGATTTTAAGTTATAAACTTGAATAACTGTTGACTGTATTAATTCTCTTAACAATATCAATGGCACAGTTAGACAGGGTTCTGAGACACTACAAACTGCAAAGAGGTGTGTGTGTATGTGTGTCTCAGTGAATGTGTAATGAATGGCCAGTATCCTAGACAGAAGAGGTTTCCTGCCTCACATCTGATTGAAATGGATGGCTTATATGGAAGAATAATCATAGGTAAGTCAGTACACAAGGGTGACATAAAGTGAGTCCTTACCAAGACAATATTTATGAACCAGGCAGATACCACGTAAGCCTTGTTGTCAAAATTAATTTTTAAATAGACAGCATTTTGTCCACTTAATGGGCACCGAATGTCCCAAATATAAACACATAAATTGTGTTCTAAAGATATCAGAGAACCAGTAAAGAAGATAACTGTAAGCCAAATGAAGCATGGGAGTTATTTTACTTAAATGTTTCTAATAGCAATTGTGTTATGCGTGTTAAATATTTAATTCTAAATATATTCAGTACTCTGAAAAGGCTGTGAAAGCCAAGGCGTTAGAGAAGTTATCCTGTGGATTTTATACTGCTGTATTGTGCTGCTGTTTTGCTACTGCTGCTTTTTATTACAAGAAAAAAGAAGAAAGAAAGAGTCCTGATAATTTATCGTGTTATTGGTGGAGTGGATTCACTGGTCTGACGTTTTTGTGGTAAAAGACTATTGCTTGTTCTTTTGAGTGTGGTTTACATAATTCTAAATTAGACTTTATATGTAACAAGCATTTATTAGTGCTAAAGTCTGGCTTGCACTGGAACTGAACCCAGTAATGGCTAAAGATGCATGCTGTGTAAAATGAAAATGCATGAGGCATGAACTACACCGCTACCTAACATATTTACAACTAACCACAGTACACAAACGCATTCATCATCCAGAAAAATGCCCTGCACTACAAAACTTATTACTGACCTACTGTCCAGCATGGGATCTTGGCTCTAGTAACACATTCTTATTACTTACAAATAAGTCAAATAATATTGCAAGAGTCTCGCTGTACTTCCATTACATTGCTAAACTCTGGAATAGCATCCCACACAAATAAAACTCTCAGACAAACTCAATAGTTTTAAACCACTGTGCTTAACCAACATATTAACCAGTCCTGGTCCTGCACATAATCATTACAAGGTTAAGACTTTGTGTTCACCATACAATACTCTCCAAACACTCTCCTTAAACAGAATACACTCAGACTCTCACTGAAATGACAAAACAATTGTTATACATAACCGCTGCCTGTACAATCCACTAAGTTGCATGTGGGCTTACTCTTTAGTAATTTCCATCTCTTAAATATTAGCATGTATAACTGTAACTACTTTTGTGTATAAATGTAAATAGAAATGTAATTATTCTCTGTTTATTTGGAACTTAGTATAATGTAATATAAGCAAATAGAGCTTTTCTCCCTAGGCCTCCACTGAAAATGGGTATTACCCAGTCGGACTTTCCCCGGTAAACAAAGACAAACAAATACATAAATAATGCTTAAAGATGGTAAAGACCCATCAGACCCAGCTTCATATAGGTTCATAGGTAGGTACTAGGCTATTGGCCCTAGAGCCTATACAAGCCTAACCAAAATGGTACTCTGGTTTCCGCCACCCAAGAAAATTATTTTCCTGTGCCCCTGTCAAGCAGAGCCACAGAAGTGATCCCCAGGGTGAATAAATAAACACCCTTTGCAGGTCTTGATCCCAGGACCCTGTACACTATAGTCACAATAGTTAACCACTAAGCCATCACAACAGATATAGGCCATTTGATTCTAAGCCATGATTATAAAGCGTTTATGTCTATAGTGACTAAAAGACTAGCAAAGGAGAGGACACTATTGCTAGATATGGACCAATGTAGTTTTGTGGAGGGGAGGCAAACATTTGACAACATTAATAGAACAATGATGATCCAGAGGGAAGCAGAATGTAAGAAAATACCACTGTTGTTGATAGGTCTTGAGGCAGAGAAAGCATTTGACAGAGTAAGCTGGGATTTTTTAAGTAAGGCAATTAAAACATTTGCATTCCCTGGCAAAATAATAAGGTTAATTAATAGGATATATGATGGATCGGAGGCAAAAATTAAAATGGGGAGGGTTCCTTTCTGATTAGTCCTGTTTGAACAGAGGAACCAGACAGGAGTGTCTTCTTTCCGCTTTGTTATCTGCATTATATTTAGAACCATTAGCAAAGAAAATAAGAGAGTCAGAAATTCAAGGATATAATTGATATGGTAATCAAAAAAGTCGGCTTTATTTGCAGATGATATTATTTTGTACTTGATAAAACCAGAAAAGGATCCCCTATTCCTTTCTTTTTTCCTACACTCTGATTTCAGTGTTGTGAAATATTCTGAGAGAGTTTGAAGTCTTTTTGGGATACAAAATTAATGAAGATAAAATAAAGACAATAGCTGAAAACTATGTATGTATGTAGTTGGATTAGTTCAGCAATACCCATATTTAGGGGGACATGATAAAATGATGTACTTATGGGGTATGGGTCAAAAATGATTCTGTTGTGGCAGCTAAGGATATGTGGGAAGAGACTAAAAAGTTTACACAAAAACTGAGAAACTGGAAGCTCTGTTTTATGGATATGGATAGCAAAATACAAGCAGTGAAAATGGTTTTAGTCCTTTTAGTTTTATACATGGGTCTTGCATATTTTTATCAGTCAGAGGAGACATTGTGGATATCAATTAAGAAATAGTTGAACATCGTACTCAATCATTGGCCTGATGACGGCTGAGTATAATGGAATTATAACATCCTTAGATCTAGATATGATGCTTTTACTTATATGATATGCCACGTAGAAGGATTTCCTTACTACTGTGGATATGTGGTGATCAAAGTTCAGGTTGGTATCAGCCTGTGTACCCAGATTACGTACCACTGGGTCTACACTTAAGGGAGGTGCTATCTATAATGTAAAGAGCAGGGATGTTAGTTTTCTCAAAGAAATAATAATGCATTTTTTGCATTTAGCTTTAATCCATGGCTTTGGTATCAATCATTTGTCTGTGTTAACCCTGTCTGCAGTATATTAACATTGTTGGGAGACTCAATGATTGCTCCTAATTTGCAACCATCAGCGAACTTAGTCAGCCACAGGCCATCCAAGTTTGTCTGTACTTCTAAGAAATAAATTCCAAACAGTAAGGGGTGCAGCACAGAACCCTGTAGTATTCCACTGTTGACTGGACTTTTGCTAGAGGTGAAGTAACCAGTTTTGACAGTATGTGTCCTGTCGGTTAGCCAGTTGGCTACCCATCTGGTAATGTATGGGTTAATTCCCAAATGGGAAAGTTTCTCTATGATACCTGAGTGAAGGATTGTGTCAAATGCCTTGCCTATGTCAAGATAGGTGGTATGTACCATCTTTCCCTCATCCAGGACCTTGGTGACTTTCTCGAAGAAGTCAATCATGTTTAACAGGCATGATCTACCTTTAACATATCCAAACTGGATTGGATCCAGAATTTGGAGATTACCTATGTCCTTGTTGTCTCACTCTTTTTTAATTTCTCCAAATGTTTTGGTTTTCTAATGCCATGACGAGAATGGATCCCATTCCTAAGTCAAAATACGATTAACATTCATGAAATTAGTATTGTTTCACTCTTTGATGTCAGCCAAAAGTGCTCTTCACAGCACCCACAATGTGCCCAGTAATGACTCCTTCTGCAGTTTGTATGGAGTTATGTGTATTGGTAACATATCTAAATAAGATTTAAGACTCTTTTTTATAATACCCGTTGCTCTACTACTATTAGAACTATTTGGGTATCTTTCTTCCACATTGTTCTCGTTTGTGCTTGTAGATCCTGATATTTTATAACTTTATGTCTCCCTCTTTGTGCAGGACACTGTAGTCACTGGGTGTGGTGATTTCAATGATCAATACTGGTTTTGTCTTCTTTTCTTGGACCACTATATCCAGTTTTCTAGCCTCTATCTTTTGAATTGTTGGTAATGGATGATCCCATCTGATGTAGACTTCATTTTCTATGATGCTTTGTGGCTCATGTTTCCAGTGTTTTTTCAGCCACTTCAATACCATAATATTTGCACAATCCCCAATGCAACAGTCTTGCCACATTATTATGCCTTTCAGTATACAGTCCTTCTGTCATTAGTATGTCACAACCAGCAATGAGGTGTGTGACTGTTTCCAGTTCAGTTTTACAAAACCTACATTTGTCTGTTTCTCTCACATGTTCAATGGATTTTGTAAACCAGCATCTATGTAGCCCACCATCTTGAGCTGCCAATATTAACCTTTCATCTCTTGGTTTGAATTCACCTCTCCTTAACCATTCCTGCATTTGTTCCTGGTCAACATGAGGCTCTTCCAGAAGTTTTCTATACTTGCAACTATATTTATGCATTTTCCACATTTCTTGCCTTTTCATCTGATCTTTCGCCTTGTATTCTTTCTTTTGTTTTTTGGTACATTCAATTGCTGCCTGATTTTTATCTACTTCTGGTTTGATTTCCATTCCTGCTTGACACCGATATGCTTCTGCTAGATTAAGCAGGGAAGTCATCTTAGATTTATTCTCCTCATGTTTCAAAGCTTTCACTACGTTTGGGTCTTGTGAGGTCAGCAGATACGTGTGGAATCCTACGATTGCAGATCTGTACATGTAATCAATTTCAAGGAGGCCTATCCCTCCTTTGGAATGGGGAATATATAATCTTGATAGACAGTGAATTTTATAGATCATTTGGTGAGCATGAAGCATCCTTCTTGTATTAATATCTAATCTAGCCAACACGTTTTGGGGCCAATCAATCACACCAAAACTGCAAGTTAGGACAGGAAGAGCAAATTGGTTTATAGCTTGGATTTTGTTCCTAGATGTCAATGCTGTTTTCAGGATTAATTTAAGTTTTATAAAATATTCCTTACTAAGTTTTACTCGCATTTGTTCGTGTTTTTTTGCTGATCCTTCATCAGTTCCCAAGTATTTATACACTGCCTCTTGTTCAAGTTCTTTTATATCACATTCTTGTCCCAAACTGATGTTTTCCTGGTGCTGCAGTTTTCCTATTTTAAAGGTTGCTTTATCATGGCCAAATGACATTCTAATATCATCTAAAAAAGTTTTGACAACTTGCAGCTGTACTTTCAGTTCCTCATCTGATCAGCTATATAGTTTTAAATCATCAACAAATAGAAGATGAGAAGTCTTTAGACTTTGTTGTTTTCTAGGAGCCAAAATGTAGCCATGACCTAAGCTGTTAAGTAAACAGCTGAATGGGTTTAGGGCAAGACAGAACAGCAATGGTGACAGAGAAGTCACCCTGGAATATCCACCTTTGAATTTTTAACCCTGGGATAATAATGTGTCCTTTATCATGGTTTAATTGCAAAGTGGTCTGTCATTGTTTCATGGTCACTGTAACATAGTCGATCAGTGTAGAATGTATCTTATACATTTTTAAGCAGTCTTTTATCCATGAATGTGGAATACTATCAAATGCTTTTTTTGTAGTCAGTTCATGGCATACTTAGATGCTTCCCCTTTTTACAGTTCTCTATTATGACTTTATTTAACAACAAATGATCCTTTGCTCCATATAATTTTCTTTTATTGCCCTTTTGTTCTACTGCCATAATTGAGTTTTCTTCTAAATGACTATCAAATCTGTCTGCATCAATTCCTGTGTATAGTTTATACATTGTAGGAAGGCAAGTTATTGGTCTATAATTTTTGGGGTAGCTTGCAGGTTCACTCTTAAGTAGGAGCATTGTTTTACCTATTGTTAACCAGATTGGTGTCTGTTCGGGGTGCGCATATAAATAGTTCTTACCATGGCTAGGTCTTCATGCAAAGATGTTAATAGTTTTAACCAAAAGTTAGGCACTGCATCTGGGCCTGGGACTTTCCATTTAGAGGCTTTTCTTAACTTTGTTTCAATCTCTCTGGCTGTTACTTCATCCCATTTCATATCCTGTACCTTTAAACTTCTTATTCTTTATTTTACTTCTTTTATCCATTTAGCATCTTTGTTGTGTTCCACAGGATCTTCATAGATACTTCTCCAAAATGCATCTATTTCTTCTTTTTTGGTGGTCTTTCAATTTCTTTTACCTTGTTTCCCAATTCTTTATAAAACTTTTTGGGTCATCACTAAATTGCCTATTTTTTTCATATTTATCTGTGTGTCTTCTACGTTTTTCCACCTGTGCTGAAATTTTTAATTTATTATTTGCGATAGTGCATGATAGATCCTGGTCTGTTCTAATACTGCGCACTGCTTTTATCACATCTATCTTTCTTAGTATTTTTGTTGAACTATTCCCTCTTCTATAGTCTTCTAACATTGACACTTATAGGTTCATAGCTTCATAGGTTGGTACTAAGCTATTGGCCTTAGGGTCTAAACAAGCCTAGCCATAACAATTCCTTGGCAATTTCTTCCCACAGTATTTACTTCCCTGGACCCCTGTCTAGCAGGGCAACTGACATGATCCCCGGGGTGAATTTCCCATCCAGTCATCAAAGTTCCTTTTGAAGAGGGCCAAAGAGGCACTCTGCTTGACATGTATTGTCTTAATTGCTTTATATTTTTCTCTATTCAGTGCTTCCATAATTATTCTTTCCATGGCCTTGCAGATAAGGCTAGTCAAGCTTATGGGCCTATAATTCCCAGAGCCAGTCGATGGTCCCCCTTTGTGTAGAGGAATTACTGCTGCTGTCCTCCATTATGCAGGAACATAGCCAATTTGCAGGCTGTGGTTAAGCAGGGATCCAAGAGGGTCTGCTAGGTCATGTTTTAAGTTGTTTAAAAGGCAACCTGGGATGTTGTCTTGTCCCACTGATGCAGCTTTTTTGGCCTTGGAGAGCACCGAGATGACCTGCTCTCTTGAGATAATAGGCTGAGGAATGGTGGAAAGGATATTTTGGGAGATGACTGGAGGGGGTAAGGGGTGAAGTTTTCTCCAAATCTGTCAGCTAGCAGGTTGGAAATTATGATCCACAACCAGTTCATTGCATAGCTGGGTATTCCCTTTTAGATTTTAGACACGGTTAAAGAATACCTTCTGATTATCCTTTGCTAGGGAGGCTATTTTTGCTTCATAATTAGCTTTGGAGGATTTGACAAGATCTCTAGTTAGTTTGTTTCAGCAAGAAAGGAATTTCTTCCCCTGTTGAGCCAGTTCCCTCTTGTTCCTGGATATTAGTTTCTTTCTGTTGTTGTATACCCTATTTATAATAGGGGTCCATCAGGGTGGCTTGTTTTTTCGGAAAGACCAAGTTTTAATCCGGTCAGGTACAGCAGATTCCTAACAACTGCTTAAGTGGTTATACAGGGCATTGGTCCATGTTATCTGCATTTGAGGGGGCTTTGAAACTTCTTATACCATCACTTAGTAGGAGTCAGTTTATAGTTGAAAAGTTCTTAAGCATGTTTGCACTTGATAGGGTAGCTGGGCTTATAATTACATCAAACAAGACTGATTTATGGTCCACTCGTACCAGGGAGGATATCACACAGGGGAGGGTGCAATGTTCTTCCATGTTAGTGAGTACTATGTCAAGGACATTTGAGCCTCTTATGGGTGTACTGACTAGCTGTTCCAGAGCATTTGTTTTGAGAAAGTCCAAGAAATTCTGAGCCAGCATGTTTGTGGTCATGTATGTTTCTCAGTCATTGGTAGGATAATTAAAATCACCCATGAGTAAGGTGTATGGCAAGTGACTCCAGTAAGTTGAGGTATGTAGTATGCGTTTCCTTTTTCGTCTTGAGGGATCTATAGCTAGCTATGATGTGATAGGGGGCTTTGTCTATAGTTAATTGGAGATTGAGTAGCTCAAGACAGTCATACTGTTTGACCAGTTTTGAGGTGTACTTATCATTAATGAAGAAGGATACACTTCCCGCTTTGGTTCTTTCACACTCAGTTTGTGGTTTGAATTTATGGAAGGCATTGTAGCCCCGCATGTGCCTTTGATCCATGTCTCAGTGACTGCACAGACATCAGCATCCTCCAAAGAGAGGAGTGCTTCCAGGAAGTGCTGTTTCTTGTTTAGATTCCTAGCATTAAGCAGCAGTACTTTGAGTTTATCTAGAAAAAGTTTTCTTATGTTGGGAGGTTAGCTATTTTGATACTGCCTAAAAAAGGTACAATAGGGGTGGCTAATGCCTTTACTAGTATCCAAAACCCTAGAGGAGATAGGTGCAGACTATCTCTGGCAAAGCAGCATGGCCTGTCAACCATGTCTTCCCAGGCTGACATCTATTGGATCCCCTTGGACTGACACCAGAAGGTAAGCAAATTGTTAAAGTCAATCATTTTTTGTTTGTATTGTGGAAACATCCTTGGAGAAGGTAGTATGCTGCTTAAGGCTAGGCTTATACCTGTCTGTGTCACATAATCTGAAAGCTCAGTAATATCTCTCTTCATATAGTCCAGTGAGATACATTTCAAGTCATTCACCCCCTACATGGACTATGACAGAGTCATACCAGTACTTGTGATTGAGTGACTTGAGTGCTTGCATGACTTGATGGATCCTGGCACCTGAAAAGCAGTTAATTGTAACTGTGCCTTATGCAGCCTGGTGAGGGGAACATCCATGTATCTTACGATGGACTCACCTATGACCAATATATTAGGTTTTGCGGTGTTATGCCTTATGGACTTATTTGTTGAGACACTGGTGTGTGTGTGTGTGTGTGTGTGTGTGTGTGTGTGTGTGTGTGTGTGTGTGTGTGTGTGTGTGTGTGTGTGTGTGTGTGTGCGTGTTATTATGTGTTGTGGTTATTTTGTGCATTATGTGTTTAAGTGGTTTCCATTTGGGAGGCCTCTGATCTTTTGGTAAGTTATTAATGAGTACCTCTGCATATGTAGGTTAATGTGTCATGTCCTTATTTAGTGTGGGAAGTGTCTGTGTGCTGACAACCTGTTTGGCATTTGATTTGTCCTGATGTGAGAGTCTTGCCTCTAATTTGATAGTGTAACTTCATGTCTCACATAAATTATTTGTTTGTTTCAGGGGTAAGTGGTTGTCAGTATACATGAGACAATTGTTATATTGCTTCAGGATGTCCATGTCTATCAGGCTACCCAAAGAGATGAGGGGAAACTGGCCATCCATGATAGCAGGCTGTCACTGTATGTTTTATCAGGGAAGGGACTGGGTTAATTTGATGGGATTGTGCTGGTACGGTTGAGACTACAAGATGGACTTATACTTTGTGTAGGCTAATGCTGATCAATAAGGCAACACTATTCCTAGAGCAGCCGAAAAACTTGGAAGGGTTTCACTGATAGCTGTTTAGGGAAAACTGAGCTTCTAGGCTTTTGTGTCTATACAGGGCACTGCTAACCACCTCTAAGCAAACAGCAGCACTGCACAAATGTGAGGCTTAAATATGAGCAAAGAGAAACAAGTTTTAAGATAACTACCAATCAGGAAAGCACTCACCAAGCCTTTGACCAACAATCCACAACTCAGGCAGGTTAGATCAGCACACTTCTGTCACAAGGGTGCAGAAAACACCTAATTAATTTAGAATAGTTGGTTTGGAGCCCAAGTGTAACAAGACCACACAAACTACCCGCAACAGGCCTACAACTAACAGATACAGTGTAGTACAGTGCAATTAACTACTTAAAGCAGCAACAGACAGTACAGTTTTTTTGAAACTGCTGAAGTACAATCACAGTATATAAGAGAAGTGCAAGAAAAACAAACAAAAAAATACTTAGAGCCCTATGTGTTTTCCACGAAACTGCTCAGACAGACCAGGTAAATACCTACAGCCATTAGATGAATAATCCCAGTCCTCCTAATATAAAAACACAGTAAAGGAGTGTCCAGAGTGAAATGCTACCACAAAACAAACTTAAAAATACAGATCTGGCAATGTACTTTAAATAACTTATAAAAGTATGATCATTCAATAAAAGTACTTTGCTTTCTGGAAATGAGCCAAGAGCCACTCAGATGTGCAGAATTTATAAAGGCACTAGAAACAAGATAAGGTGCATAATAAGTCCTCCAGCCAATAAAACTACATTCAGAAATCTCAGGTGTTTCCCCAACCTAAACAGAGCAGGATACCTCCCAGTACACTAGATGGAAAATCCACTGACCTCTTTATGTAAAAACAAGTGCTTGCTGGAGTGTAAAAATACGTTAATTTGTCCAACAGTTAGCTAGATAATGAATTCAGATAAAGTAAATCAGTAGAACAGATAATTTGAGGCAAAAATGCACCCTTTCAGTATAAACACAAGGACAGGCAAATAAATAATTCAATATGTCAACAACACTGTACAAAAGAAGGAGCTAATTAAGCTCAATTTACAGTAGGGGTGGGCAGCTTAAAATCACCAGGTTTAAAAAGCAGATCAACAAAAGGAAGGGTGTGTGGGAAATACTAGCAGGGAATCACCAGCAGTACTTTAGTTTACAGGCCTGAAATCTTTTTAGCAAATGACAAAGGCCAGAAATTCACTGTGTATTTAAGTATCACTGAAGAGACAATTAACCAACAAAAATTATGTGAAATGTACAGCCTAGATAATTTAAGTGTCTGTCTGTCACCTGGAACAAAAACACCAGACCAAGTAGATTTCTTAAAACAGAAAATAAAATGGAACATGTAAAACAGAAAACAGCTCTATCAGTCACAGACAAAAAATTAGGTTTCCTTTCCTCAGCCAGACAGGGAATCACCAGCAGTGATTTAGTTTATGCAGGCTTGAAATCTTTTCAGCAAAAGACAAGGATTGATATCAGAGTATAGGCAAAGAGAAAAGGAATAGGGGATCCTAAGTGAAAGACTAAAACTGATAGACATTTTAGTTGACTCTAGAACAGAAGCTGTTGTTAAAACATGATAATTAGTAGGGCATATAAAACATTGCATATTTCAATCAGAGAAAGTTAGAAATATTGAGAAGAGAGACTGGGTAAGCAATTCACAAAGAATCAATGGGAGGATATATGTATGGCTACTAAATATGCAACAAAGTCTAGAACATTTAAGATCTTTGCTTGGAAGTATTTGCATAGGTATTTTTATACACCAGGCAGACTCCAAATGATTTTCCTCAGGTAGATTGCAAAAGTTGGAGGTGTGATGGGGATGAATGAAATAACTGTGAACATATTTTTGGGAGTGTAATCACTTGGCAGACTTTAAAAATTCCCTGCAGACTACTCATCAGAAATACTGGGTCAGCAAATTGTTGTAACTAGGGAAATTGTTTTTTGAGCTGTGATAGAGAATTGGAATTGCCTAAACATACTAAGGCCTTGCTGATTTTAATTTCGTTGGCTGCCAAGAAAAGCAATTAGTAGAAAATGGAAATCAAAGTCTAAACCAACCATACTAGTAGTGAATATAGTAACAGAGATAAAATAACTGGGGGTCTAAGTTTAATGATCGAATGTTCAATTCTGTGAACATCCAATCATTGGACACAAACCCTCAAATGTTCAGTTCAGCGAATGTTCACTTCAGTGACTGTGCTACATGGGGAAAGTAACTGCTTGGCCAGCCTTTCCCAGTAACACACCACACTATTTTAAACCCACCCAAGTGGGGGCTGCACCCCTACACTCCCTTAACTATATATATTAACTCCAAGATGGTACTACAGTGGGGGAAAGGGCAAATTTCCTCTTCCATGGCCTAGACAAATGATTGGTGCCAGAACCATGGCCAAAAGATAAATGCAAAAAATGCATTTTCTACCCTTTGAGAAGTCAAATGCCCATGCAAATTACAGCATCAATAGCATACCTCTAAGGGTAGACTCAGAGTTGAGAGATCTAGGTACACAGATAGATAGTAGTTTGAACTTTGAACGCCATGTGCATACAGTGGTGAGGAATTCCTTCTATGTGACACAACTTATAAGTAAATATGTGGCATCCAGATCCAAGGAAATTATAGACCTGTTGTACACAGCCATCATTAGGCCAATAATTGAGTACACTGCACCATTTGGCTTGTACTTGACTAGGTACTTACAGCAACTGGAGTATCCTCAGACGTTCCTCACAAAAATAATACAGGGTGTAAACAATATGAACTATGGACATAGAGTAAAAAACCTGTCCCTTTACTTCTGTCTCCTACTGACTATTAAGGGGTGACCTATGATTGACCTATAAGACACTCACAAATCCAGCCCTGACAGAGCTGCTACACATCCACAAGTCAAACAGTATGAGGGTCACCAGATCTAGGGATTTAAACTTAGTCAGAGACTCAAACAAAACATGCATGAGACAGACATGGGTCTCAGAGACTGCACCTTCTTTGGAAGAGGCTTCTTATTCATATTAAGCAGAACCCTTCCCTGGCTCTCTTCAAATGCAGTTTGGAGCAACGGATGGGGAATCACAAATTCGCACATGGGGTAGTGCCTATATCACTTATAGACAGGGGCAATCTGTAAGATATTCAAGGCATAGACATAAATCCATGCCATCCTCTTGCCCCTAGGGGCCATATATTAGGTAAAATCAGGTTATATTGGCTAGGCTTGTAAGGGCTCTTAAGCCGTTATCCTACTAATCTCCAATGAAACTATGAACACAAAGACAAATAAAATCTCCTTAACAGCATTCAATCAGAGCCCCCCCCTACTTTTCAGAAAACTTACTACCCTGGTTCTTCTGCTACTCCTGTGACCACCTTGCTTTCCCATCTCACTCACATCTTTAAACTCTGCCTATCTAAAAACATCATGTCTAAAATCAAGAAAGCAGCTTTAATTAACCTCTCCAAAAACAACCAATCGTCTTTTCAATATCTCCAGCCTTCCCACCCTAGGCAAAATCCTAAAAAGCACTGTCTATCCCCAAATTTCCTGGTACATCCAATAGTACCATCCTCTCTCCCTAAAGCAACATGGCTTTTGGTCCGGTCAAAAGGACAGTGCCTGCCCTTTAGTCCCTAATATATGATATCTTATAAAATACTAACAAAGGTAAATTGACTGGAGCCCTTTTTATCAACCACACCAAAAGCCTTCAACCTCATCAATCACAGAAATATGAATCAGACACAACTCCCTCCTCTGGTTCTATTCCCCCCACCACACAGACACATACACACACACACACACACACACACACACACACACACACACACACACACACACACACACACACACACACACCAGAGATTCCTGACACATTCTCATCCAATGCCGTAAATAGCACAAGTAACAAAAAACTGAGGGTAGTGCTACTCAATGCCAGAAGTCTAAACCTCAAAATGCACGCACTCAAGGCACTCTTCAGTATGGAGAAAATCGATATATGTGCAGTAACAGAAACCTGGTTTAAGGCTGCAGAGAGCATCCCAGCACTACCAGGCTACAACTCATACCATAACCATAAATTTTGGCCACAAAACCCGAACCGAAATACAAAAGTCAGTGGTGTATCCATATTCATCAAGGATACCCACACCTCCAGGTTAGTGGCACAGCACAATGCTTCAGAGATCATCCATGTGCAACTAACAAAGGGCAAAACTGCAATTCAAATTGTAGCTTGCTACAGATCACCCACCATGTCCCAGGACCCCCATTCCTTGTTTCTGGAAACACAGGGAAACATAAAGGTCCTACCAAACACCCTAATATTGGGTGGTTTCAATTACCCAAACATTAACTGGGGGAACTACTCAAGTACTAGATCCCTTGCCCAACATTTCCTAGAATTTATAAACTCAAACACCCTGGTTCAACTGGTCATCACTCCCACCAGAGGTGACAACATATTGGACCTGGTCATCACCAACATGGGCGACCGGTGTTCCACACCAGAGGTCAACCCCTTTCTGGTTAGATCTGACCATAAACAAATCACTTTGGATATCCACATTCTGCCCCCACCCCCGGACAGAGAAACCACCATGAAAAACTTTTCAAAAGCAAACTTCATGTTACTTAAGACCAAGGTGGAAAGTTTCAAAGCCCCCATGCTGAAGGATAACGCTGTCCAAGCTGCAAAATCCTTTACTAATGCATTCTACGGGCACCTACAAGAATGCATGGATTGTGCCATCCCAAGAAAAACCAAGGCTCACTCCTCCAAGAAAAGGAAACCAGTCTGGTGGACTCCTGCCATAAACAAGCTATACAATAGAAGGAGGAAACTAGTACAGAAAAGAGTAAAATCCCAAGAAGGGAAGACATCCCTGATCAGTATCAGCAAACGACAATCCCTCATAAAATCATCCAAGGCGAGCTTCGAAAGAAAAATTGCCAAGGACTCCAAAGATAACCACAAGGCATTCTTTAGCTATGTCAAGAATCTAAGTGGCAATGCTCAGATTTGCTCATAGGTAGTGCAGAATGACAAAAAATACACTGAACCGACTCATATCGCCAACATCCTGGCAGACAGGTTCAGCGCAAACTTCACCCCCCTCTCAACCCCAAAATGGCCCATGACTATACCAGAAGATTGTAGAGTCCCTGAAATCACAGACACTCAGGTTAAAACAGCCCTCTCCAAAGCCAAAAACACAGCATCAATGAGACCAGACAGTGTCCTAGGCTGCGTCCTACACAAGCTCAAAGACGAACTAACCCCTCACCTAAACACACTGTTTAAACTCAGCCTCTTCACAGGCACACAGCAACGGTTATTCCGCTCCACAAAGGTGAAGCCACAACAGACCCTGGGAACTATCGCCCTATAAGCCTCACTAGCTTGGTCTGCAAGGCTATGCAGTGCATCATCATGGAACTCATTAACACTGGACACTACCCGGTTCGGCTTTGTTAAGGGCAGATCATGCCTCCTAAACCTGGTGGACTTCTTTGAGACAGTTACCAAGGCTATAGACGAGGGAAAGATGGTACACACAGCCTACCTACACCTTGCAAAGGTCTTCGACACCATTCCCTATTCTGGTATTATAGACAAGCTCACCAGCCTGAACATAAACCCCTATGTCACAAGAAGGGTTGCCAACTGGTTCACGGGCAAAACCCACATGGTGAGAGTTGCAGGAGCTAGGTCTGACTCTAAACCGGTTACAAGTGGTGCTCCCCAAGGATCAGTCCTAGGACCCCTCCTGTTCGGCATATACTTCTCAGAGGTACAGACAAGCACAGGAGGACTATGGCTGACCAAGTTTGGAGACAACTGCAAACTAGGGGCTATAATTGACTCTCTGGCTGACACAGACATCCTCCAAAAGGGTCTCACTGAGACAGATACCTGATGTCAAAATCATGGCCTCAAGCTAAATGTCAAAAAGTGCATAGTCATCCCCTTTGGAAAAAACAAAGTACCCACAAACTACCACATAGGTGGTAGTCCCCTAAATACGGAAGACGTAATAAGGGATCTGGTGCCCCAAGTAGATAGTAATCTCACCTTTGATAATCACATTGCCAAAGTGGTTTAAAAATCCTTCTACATGGCCCACCTAATCACAAAAGGGTTCGCATCCAGATCAAAAGAGGTCATTGTGCCCCTCTACTCATCACTCATCAGACCCATCATAGAGTACAATGCCCCATTTGGGATGTACCTTACAAGACACCTGCAACAGTTGGAAAGACCACAGAAGTACCTCACCAAGCGGATCACTGGCCTCAAACAGATGCCCTATGCAGCTTGACTGAAGAAACTCCAGCTGTACTCGGTTGCATACTGCCTACTCAGAGGTGATCTCTGCCTGACATACAAGGCCATGTCCAACCCAGAAGTGATGGACATGCTCCACCTAAAGAAAACCTTATCCCCTCGAGCCACACACTCTAGGGATCTAAACCTCGCCACAACAATAAATAGGACATGCTGGAGGGATAGATTCCTGTCCCAGAGACTTCCTATGCTTTGGAACAAGATTCTAATCTACATTAGGCAGAACTCCTCGCTAACTCTCTTCAAAAGAAACCTTGACGAGTGGATGGGAAACAAAAAGTTTACCCCGGGGATCACTTCAGTGGCTCTGCTGGACAGAGGCACATGGAACTAATCTAAGGGGGTGGCGAAAGCCAACACATTATGGCTAGGCTTATAAATGCCTTTGGGCAGATAACCTAGTACCTACCTATGAACCTATGAACCTAAGAAAGGATCTAAAGTCTCACTTACAGCAACAAGCCAAATGCACCTGCTCCCCTCAGGAAGCCATCACATAATCTGCTTCTCATTGTCTACCTTAATCTCCACTCAGCTCTATGCCTTCACTTCATATAAATCTTATACAGGAATTATATGTCTACATCAAAGTCTTGTGTGAAATGTCTTTACAGACACATGGGTTACTCACGCCTCAGTGTATATACTATGTCTTATCAATCCCAAGTGAATCTCTTAGGTTCAGAAGTAGTTGCTAGGCCTGCAGTCCAGGGAACTATTGAGGATCCTCTTATATGCCCAAAGTAATGTCTGCTTAAGATCACAAAGTAGGCAAATGAGGTCTGAGCAAATAAAACCCTGTACCACATGAACTACAGCTCACAGAGTATCCCATTGTGCCACCTGCCGGAGGGATAATCATATATGATTATTAAATTATTTTTTGAATGTTAATTCAACTGGCTGTACCTGCAAATGGTCATGGTTGATCAGTGTGCTACTCTAGTTAACAAAGGAGCGGACAAAAATAAATAGATAAATACACAAACTAACTAAATAAATGAAATAGAAAGATAAACAGATAAAGTAGTTAACCAGGAAAGGCTTGGAAGCCTTGTTCCCATACTCTTTGTTATGGACTCGTGAGGGGAGATCTGTGTGTAGCTTACCACACCATTAGACATTCATTTATTTATTTAGTTATTTGTCTTTGTTGACTGGAAAAGTCTGACTGAGCAGAGTTCAATTTCAGTGGAGGACCGGAGAGAGAAATTCCACAGTACAGCTGTATTAACAAGTGCATTTCAGACAGTTCACAGGAAAACAACAGTTACAGTTCTCAGAAAAAAAAAACATAATTACAAGAGAGGTGTATGCAGTAAAGTATTTACATCAACAGTTAGACGTCTATACAGTTCTTGTAGTTCCAAAACCTTGCAAGAAGTAAATTGAATGATGCTGTAGAAGGGAAAACGTAAAGAAGTTTAGTATTCTTACATTTCAGTAAAGAAAGATTTTCAAGGAGTTCAAGATGCGTAATGAAGTAAGTTTCAAAATTTTGTAGTAAAGGATATTTTAGTATTGTATAGGTTTGTGAAGAGTTGAAGAGATACAATGAAGTAAGTTATAAAATTATGTCGGAGAGGAGTTATTAGTGGTCCCTATTATAACAACGAAAAGGCAATCTATCTAATGGCCAAGAAGTTGAATATTCCAGACCTCAAAATTGGATTTGCCCCCCACACCACCACTAATTATATGTACCAACTCCGAGATCACACTACAGTGAAGAAAGGGCAAATTTTCCAATCTTCACTGTACCTCGATCTCAAAAAAACGATCTCGAAGTCTGGAATATTCGATTTTTCATTCGTTCTACAGATTACCTTTTCGTTGATCTAATAGGGACCCAATTTTAGTACTGTATAGAAAGATAGTGATAACAGCATATGAATGAGAGAGCATGGTATATGATTAGTTCTGTTTAGGCTGCTTGTTCCAAATTTGTGTATCTAGAATATTTATAACTTAGGTATACAGGGGATGCATGAGAGAGAGGTAGAGCAGTGGATGGGGGCAGTTAGAAAAAGAAAGATGAGAAATGGTGTTTAGAAGGGAGTTGAATGGGGTCTATTGATTGAAATGCAGGGGTGTAATAATTCAAGTGCAGGAGGGCATAAAGCTAGAGATAAATAATAATAAGTCTGTGCTTTCACTAGAGTTCTGAACCTGGTGATAAACATAAGCATGACCAGGCCTGGGTAAAGTATTGCTTGGGCTGGATTGTATAGCTTGGGAGCTTGCTAGTCATTTTCACTTGTGTAGGGATAGTGTTCCAGGGCTTGGAGATATAACAGGAGTATAGTGAGTCCCCATATGAATTATTTGATTTAGTAGTGCTTAGTAGAAACATATCACCAGAACAGAGGTCCCTTGTGGCAATGTAGGGAAATAATATGTTTTTAATGCAGGATACTGTTCAGGACAATATTTATTTATTTCAGTTTGATGACCGGGGGGGTCCACTGGGCTCAGGAGAAAAGCTCCAACATTACATAATAGACATTAGATTTGCAGATTAAAGTAACAATTCAGGATGCAGATACATAAGATAAGCAAAATACAGTTAATGTAGAGGGTGTAGATACATTATAAAATCAAAGGCATGAACTGGTACATTGGTAACTGCATATATGTCATATGCTGAGAGGAAAAAAATTCCAATAGTTGTATAGAAAATGTGTCTTGTTTGGGTAGTTATGGCAGAACAACTACAAATGATAGGGAAAGGAGAACAGGGAGAGCAAACTAGATACGATGTATACAAAATGTACATGAGATAACAGAACAGGGAGAGCAAACTAGATACAATGTATACAAAATGTACATGAGATAACAGAACAGGGAGAGCAAACTAGATACAATGTATACAAAATGTACATGAGATAACAGAACAGGGAGAGCAAACTAGATACAATGTATACAAAATGTACATGAGATAACAGAACAGGGAGAGCAAACTAGATACAATGTATACAAAATGTACATGAGATGACAGAACAGGGAGAGCAAACTAGATACAATGTATACAAAATGTACATGAGATAACAGAACAGGGAGAGCAAACTAGATACAATGTATACAAAATGCATGAGAGATAACGCTGAAGAGTGAGTCTTTTCTAGAGGAGTTAAGTAGCAGGCAAAGGGGAAGCAGGGAAAATATGATTTAGAATGTAGAGAGAAGAAGGTTTGGTGGGTAAGGTGCAATTGCACTTCCAGTTAGAGAAAAAGTAGGAATGAAGATGTGATTTGAAGTTGTCAGTATTGTCAATAGTACATAGAGAAGGAGGGAGAGAGTTCCATTTTTTGGCTAGGGAGAAGGACAGGAGGTGCCGTCCAGCAGGCCGGATTGGTTTGTAGACTGTGATAAGGTTTAGGTAGGAATATCTAAGTGGCCTGTTAGGGGTGTAAGGTTGTAGGATGTTGGAGAGAGGAGGGTATAGAGTAGGGTTAAATAATAGCCTATGGACAGTAGTAACTTGGTGGTAGTTGAGATGGCTGGAAAGTTTTAGCCAGTTAAGTAAGTGGAGGGCAGACCAATGGTAGGAGGAGTGTTTAGCTTTTATGGCAAATTTGGAGATTTTATTGTAACAACTTTCCATTTTGGAAGAGATGGAGACAGATATGTTAGTTAGTATAGGTGCACCATACAATAGAGAGAGGAGAAGGTGGGTAATGGTAAGGGTTTGTCTAGTAGAAGGAGTGAGATAGTGGATGTTTTTGTATACTAGGCCGAGATTTTGATGTGTTTTCTTGATGTTTAGTTGAATATGCATGTCAGATTTTAGGTGTTCATCTATGGTGACCCCAAGTAGTTTGGCATAGGGAACGATTTCTATAGTAGAATTGTAACTTATAATTTGGAAAGAATTTTTATCAAGTGGGGAGGATTTTGAGGGAGTGAAGAGTAGTATTTTGGATTTGTTAGCATTTAGAGATAGATGGTTTTGCAACATCCAGTACTCAGTGGCAGAGAGGGCAGTTTGTGTGTATGATTGAAGTTCTGGGAGGTTGGTGGCACAGCAGATTAAAGTGGAGTCGTCAGCATATTGTACTATTTTTGTATTTCGGATGGCCTAGTGGAAATCATTGACAAAGATGTTAAACAGTATTGGGCCAAGAATAGATCCTTGGGGAACTCCAGTAGGACTGGGAAGGAAGTCTGAGGTGCCTTTCTTCTATTTTACAGCTTGAGATCTATCAGATAGGTAGCTTGAAAACCAGGACAGGGAATTGTGAGAAAGGTTTAGATTAGCAAGGTGGTTGAGAAGATGGGTATGGGAGAGAGTGTCGAAGGCCTTGGAGAGGTCTAATAAAACTGTAGAAACGATTTTTCCGGAGTCACGGGCATGGTTGACTATATCTAAGAATGAGAGAAGAACAGTAATAGTGCTATGGCCAGGGCGGAAGCCATGTTGGGTTTGAGAGATTAGATGGTTTGTGGTTAGGAAAGGCATCAGTTGGGTGTGAACGCATTTTTCCAGTATTTTTGATATTGGGGAGAGGATGGCTATGGGGCGAAAGTTTGAGATATTATTATTTTTACCCCCTTTGTGGAGAGGATGTATAAAGGCAGCATGCCAAAGCTTGGGGACATAAGATTCTTGTATGGATCTGTTGATTAAGATGTTAATGGGGAGGATGATGCCGTCTGCAGCAATTTTTAAGAATTTAGAGGGAATGTTATCTGGGGAAATGGAGTATGGTTTTAGCTTGCTGAGGAGTTTTTTTATGGAGGAGGTTGAAATTGGTTTAAGTTCAAAGGTAGGGGGCAGGTTGGGTTGAGAGGCTGGGGTAGAGTGACTGACTTGTGAGGGTGGGGTATTTGGGAAGGACTTAGTTCAGCTATAGAGTTAATAAAGAAGGAGTTGAAAAGAGTGGCAATTTCTGGATCAGTCTTAGTAGTATCAGGGCAAGGGTTGTTTTTGGTGCCTGGGTGAAGGAGTGAGTTGATGGAGTTCCAGAATTGTTTGGGGTTTTTGGAGTGGTTAGTTTGGAGTTTCATATAGTATGATTGTTTATCCCTGATTATATGCCTTTTGGTGAGGTTGCAGAGTTGCTTATATTTAACGAGGGTTTCAGGATGTTTATTGTGCTGAGAACGTTTCCAGCATTTATCTCGTTGTAACATAAGTTTTTTGGTTTCCTTGGTTAGCCATGGTGCGGGGTTGGGTTTCACTCATATAGATTGTGGAGGGGCTTGGGTATTAAGTACATTTAGGAAGGTGGAATTGAAATAATCTACGGCGTTGTCTAGGGGGAGTGTTTTAGAGTGCTCCAGTTAGTTTGTTTGAGGGTTTAGAGAAGGTTGAAGGGTTGAAGTTAGTAAGGTTATGAGTATGTATATACTAGTGCTGGTGAGGGGAGGAATGGGTTGCTCGGAGGATAAAGGCAGGCAGGTGGTCACTAATAGAATCAGGGAGGATGCCTGAGTCTAATATGTTGATAGGGTGGGTAGTTAGGATCCAGTCCAGAGTGGATCCTGGAGGATTGGTTTTGTTGGGTCTGGTCATAGAGTTGGTAAATTGGGTAAAGTTGAAGAGATTGACAGATATGGTGGGATTTTGGTTGTTAATTTATTCCAGTCTAAGTTAACGTCACCTAGAATGTAGGTCTCTAGGTTAATATTAGTGGAGGCTCATTGGAGGATTTCTTCTAAAGTAGTAGTGTTGTTACCTGGGGGAATATAGAGGGTTATGATGCAGATATGTTTATGATTATTCATTTGTAGTACACCTATTACAAGTTCTACATTGTTAAATTGAGGAGTGGGATTTGGGTATGGAATAATGGGGAGTATGTTAGACAATATCAAGGCTACTCCTTCACCTCTACTATTCATGCGGTCATATCTAATGGCTTGGTAACCAGGGGGTGGAATTTCTGAGTCGGAGATGTATGATTTAACCAAGTCTCAGAGATGGATACTATGTCAGGCTAGTTCTGGTTAAGCCAGACATGGAAGCTGGTTGCCTTATTTCATAAACTTTGGGCATTTAGAGTAAGTAATTTAAGGCTTTTGAGGCTGGTAGTTTTGGTAGTTTTTGGAGGGATGGGGTTGCAGTTTTAAAAGTACTGTATTTTCATTTTTTCTGTTTCCTAATTGTGTGTTTCTGAACAGTGTGCTGTGTGTCTCTCTGCAGTTATTTTGCTATAAGAGCGGGTGGTGTTATCACTTCTTTATCTGATATTTAATAGCCTAGAGGGATTCTTCTGTACTTTAAGTGCTAGCCACAAAGTTTGAGAAATCATTTTATGCTCAACTTCCTGAGAGACTTGCTTGGCTACAAACATCTGCATTACAAGCTGAAGCTAAGTGAAACTTGCAGTAGTGAACTTTCAGGGTTAGGGTGTATATCACCTGCTAGAAGTAGGTGGCTGAAGAAAAAGTGTGGGGGATGATATGAAAGCGGTTTAGGGAAGTTGTGTCTTGTTAATGTGGGTAAGAACGTTGGTTTGAAGTAGTAGAGGTGATTGGGCTGGACTAATGAGGCTGAGATGGTATGGAAGTGAGGTATTGTGAGGGTGAGATGGAGGCTGGGAGAGGTGCAGTGGGACATGAGAGAAGGGAGGAGAGGAGAGGAGGAATAGGAGGTAGTATGGTATAGTAGAATTAGAGTTAACAAGGTGGTGGAGGGGATGAGAAAGTAGTAATGAAGAGTTCATAGTGAGATAGTATAAGTTTATAAGATGGAGTAGAGAGGGAGGTATGTAGAAGAGGTATAAGATACAGTATGAGGAAGGGGGGAGGAGTAGAGGATAGTGAATTGTATAAGGGGAATGGCACTTATGGCCATAAGTAGATGAGAGTATGTTTATTTTTTTTATTTTACATTTATTTTACATTTGTTAAGTATGCTATATAGTTGTTAAACTCCAGCCAGTTTAGCTGTTTTAAGGCTTGGCAGTGGTGAGTTTGGGTTGCAGTGTTGGTAGCAAATTTAGCTACTCTATTATAACAGGAGGCTAGCTTGGATTTTAGTGTAGAGCTTAGGTCTGTAAGGATAGGTGAGGCATATTCAAGGTTTGGAAGCAAATAGGATGAGGCTAAGGTTTTTCTTGCTGGGTCTGTAAGATACTGTTTTGCCTTGTAAAGGGAGCCAAGTTTCTGGTGGGTCTCTTTAATTGTTAGAAGAATATGTTGATCAAATTAAAGATTGCCGTCTATTACAATGCCCAGTAATTCAGTATGTGGTACTACCTCACTTTCAGTATTAGTTGCAAAAATTACCAAGAAAGATTGTTTTTGATTGAGATAATATTTTGGCGTGAAGAGCATCAGTTTTGTTTTATTTGGATTAAGGAGAAGGTTTGAAGTTTTCAGCAAGGTTTCAATTGATGAGAAAGAAACTTGAGTGATTCCTTGGAGTCTGGATATTATGGGGATAGTGCATATTAAAGTTGAATGACCTGCATAGTGTACTATATTTGCTTGGTCTATGGCAATGTGAAACTTGTTTATAAAAAATATTAAAGAGAAGGGTTCCTAGTATAGAGCCCTGAGGGACACCTATGGTAACTGGAAGACAGGAAGACAGGCCCTGTTCTCATTTGACTGCTTGCTGTCTTCCAGACAGATAACTAAGGAACCATTTAAGGGAGGATTGAGAAAGACCTTTAGAAGAGAGTTCAGTGAGTAAATGTTGGTGTGATATGGTGTTGAAAGCTTTGGATAAGTGTAGGAATAGAGTTGACTCTAGGTTACCATTGTTAATGTGCTGATTAATAGTGTTAGTGAAGTGAACTGCCACATAGGTGGTAGTCTACTTAACACCGAAAGTGTGATAAGAGACCTTGGGACATAGTTGGACAGTAGTCTCTCCTTTGATAATCACATCGCCACAGTAGTCAGGAAATCCTTCTATGTGGCACACCTCATCACAAAAGGTTTCTCATCCAGGAAAAAAGAGGTCATTGTTCCCCTCTACTCGTCACTCATTAGACCCATTATAGAGTACAATGCCCCTTTTGGTATGTACCTCACAAGACATCTATAACAACTGGAAAGGCCACAGAAATACCTCACAAAGAGGATTACTAGCCTCAAAGAGATGCCCTATGCAGACCATCTCAAAAAGCTGCAGCTTTACTCCATTGCATATCGCCCACTCAGAGGCGATCTCTGCCTAACACACAAAGCTATGTCAAACTCAGAGCTTTTAGACATGCTCCACTTAAAGAAATCCCAATCCCTACGAGCTGCACGCTCTAGGGACCTAAACCTCATCACCACAATAAGCAGAACATGCTGGAGGGATAGATTCCTGTCCCAGAGACTTCCCATACTCTGGAACAAACTACCTATCTATATCAAACAAAGCTCCTCATTAGCACTCTTCAAGACAAATCTTGATGATTGGATGGGAGATAGGAAATTCACCCCGGGGATCACTTCTGTGGCTCTGCTCGACAGTGGCACAGGAAAATAATTTTCTTGGGTGGCGAAAGCCAGGGTACCTTTGGCTAGTCTTATATAGGCCCTAGGGCCAATAGCCTAGTACCTACCTATGAACCTATGAACCTATGAATGAGGGTAGTGGTTGTTCTGTGCTGAGTTGTGAAACCATGCTGTGATTCAGAGAGCAAATTATTTGAACTTAGGTGATGTAGAAGCTGAGATAGAAAATGTTCAAACAACAATTAATATTTGTGATGAGTATAATATTATCAAAACCTCTCATACACACTTCTTATGCCCTACAGTGATTTAGAATTTTCTGTCTAAATGCCAGGTAGCAAACAGCCATGAAACTATAATAATTATGGGGCATTTTAACTATGCAAACATTGACTGGGTAAACTAGTCAATATAAAATAAATATACCTAAATATTAATTGATTATACAAATTAAAACTGTTTTGTAAAGATTGGTAATATCTTAAACATCATAATAGTGTGACTGGAGTTCAGCTAGCAGGTTATGGGCTTTTATGGCACTGGTGAGTGGTGGGGGATGGTCAGGTTCATCCCTGAGAGAGGGTCAGAGATGGATCTACACACAGCAACCATATCTTATGTAAGGGGTGGTACTGGTAATACAAGGAAGCAGCTTGGGGGTGGGCATTAGGCTTGCTAATTCAATGATTGGTGGTAAAAGCACATACTTGTAAGGGAAGGGCATTGAGGACCACCATGATGATATGGTTGGCACATCTACCCACCTCGGGGGGGGGGTGGAGTTGTCTTTCAAATGATCTCATTGCCAAAAGGTTTGTAGGAGTACAAAGTACCCTTATGGCCACCTGGATGATGCCCCCTCTATGGGCAGTTCGTACCTAGATTCAGTTTAGAATCCCCTGAGTAGTGGAATGAATAGATACTGTCTGACTTGGGGGGATGTTAATGGCTGGCAGAAATGGGACAAACACTTAAAATATCCTTTATATATCATAATGATATACCTTGGATCTTTATGCTATCTACCCACAGTTATACCCTCTAATAATATTGATAGTTACAGCATCATCTTTTAAGATTCAGTCATAAATAAATCATCCTTACCAGACATTACCAGCGAAACCTATGATATAATAAATTAAATACTTATAATCCTTAATGACCAAATTAAATCTGCCCAGTAAAACATAAATAATACAGGTGAACTAAAAAAGGAAAAAGAAAAAAAAGGGAACCTCCAATAGAATCACAAAATGAAGTTATACAACAGAGAAATGGATGCTACTTATTTTTCAAGAATTAAAAGTCAGACTACCCATCCTTTATGGGGGGGGGCTCTGATCTGCTGCTTGGAAGATACCTAAGAGGCATACAAGGTGTTGCAGTTGTGGATCCCAGGCCTATTGCACAAAGCTCTGCCTCGTGACCTCGTGAATGGGAGATTAATGTTTGTATGGCGATATGCACACTTATTGCAGATTAGTAGCATTATTGGGCCTCAAACGAACTTCTGTGGGTTATAAAGAACAGAAAAAGCTGTGATTAATGCCCTAATGATAGTGTCATGATTGTCTTTCACCTAACTAGAAACAAATGAGTCCTAAAGGTTGTAGGGGGCTAAGGACTGAAATAAATAAATAAATAAATAAAAGTTTAGATTTCAAGTACAAAAACTACTTATTTTGCTTTTCAAATGTCCCAGCTCTAACTGTAAATTCAGCTTGTTCTCAAAAGTTGAAAGCAATAATAAGATATTCTTTAATTGTATCAGAAAACCAAAGGGGAGACAATAGTGATTTTAACATATCGGTGGTGGTGCAGTGGTAGCGTTGTCACCTCACAGTAAGACGTTGTCCTGTTCGATTCTAAGCTAAAGTGTCTTCTGTGTGGAGACATGCGTGAATGGGCGTACCTTCATTGAAGGTTGTGTGTCAGGGCTGGCAACTCAGCACGTAAAAATCTACTCCCAATCATTAGCGGACCAGTGTTCCGCTGTGGCGACCCCTAACCGGGAAAAGCCGAAAGACACAACATTAATAAACTGAAATGGATAAAATGAAGACGAAGCTACAAGTGCATAGTGAATGCATCTGCAGAAAACAAATGTTCAGACTTTATATACAGTAAATAATAAATAAAAGTCAAAGTGCAACAGTGACCGGCTGAAACATTCCTTATATAACTACAGATGTGATGACTGCTGCCAGAAATAAAATTAAAACCACAGGTTTCATGGGACCAGACAACATATCTTGAAGTTTTCTATCAAAGCAAATCTAAGCAAATCCTGATCAACTGTACTTATCAAAATATTAGAATGTGGACACATTCTTGACCTATGATGACAGGCTCTGGTTCTGCCATCTCACAAAGAGGGGTTCAAATCAGACCCACCTTATTTAAGAACCAGCATTCTGACTTGTACTCTGCGCAAAATTATGGAGAGAGTCACATTGAAGCTTATTCAAAAATCACAAAATAGACCTTATTCTCTGTGTGATAAAGACCAGTGTAAGGGAAAATATTGAAATGTGAATCGTGTGGCATTTTTGAAGAGGTTACAGCAGCATCTGATGAAGGGCTAACAGTTTATACAACTTACCTTGACTTTGATAAGACTTTTGATACTATTTCACATGAGGAAATAATTTATTTATTTATTTATTAACATTTGTTTATCTGGGAAAGGCCTACTGGGCACAGCTGCCTTTTTCTCATTGGAGATTCAGGGAGACAGGCTCCAAGGCAGCATATTTAATGGAATCAGTATTTACAATAACAAATTTTACAACGTAGTTTCAAAAAATACCTAGCATGATATTCAGTGTAATAGAATTTGAAATGATAATCACAAACATTAATATACCAGCATTGTACTGAGAATTTACAGATGTAAGAGTGGTGTATAAAACAGGTAGGAGTCATTTAAGAAATACAATAGAGTGACGCATTGGTGGGGATAAGCAAGTTTAAGTGTTAATAGAGAAGCATCGATGGAATAGTAATTTGGTTGTGCTAATTAGAAGTATGCATAGTGTCAGCCATGTTGATGCAGTGGTCAGCCGTGGTGGTGCAGTGGTTAGCGGTGTTGCCTCACAGTAAGAGGTTCTCCAGTTCGACTCTCAGCTGGAATGCCATCTGTGTGAAGTCTGCATGTCCTCCCTGAGGTCAAGTGAGTTTTAAAGACATGCACGTAGGTGTGTGTGCCTTCTGTGAAGGTTGGGCACTGGGCTAGCAACTCAACACCATAAAAACCCTACTCCCAATCAATCTACGGGCCGCTGATCTGCTGTGGTGACCCCTAACGGGAGAAGCAGAACGAAATTGCTAGAATCAGGTGTAGTAATTTAAGTACTACAATAAAGTGAGGTATTAGAAGGGGATAAGCAGAATAATCGATTTAGCGGTTTAAAGGGAGGTATAAGAATGTGATGAAAGATGCTAGGAGAGCTATCTCCCAGATGAGGAGCAGGGACAAACCCAGGTGGTAGAGAGGGAGTCTTTTAGGAATGGTCTGAGAAGATGAAGGAGTGTGATAGACTGATTGATATATATGAATTGTATTCCAAGTTCTAGCTGCACTATTGGAATGCAGACTGAACCCAGCATACCTTTGTGGCTTGTAAACAGTAAGTAGCTCTTTATCATTTTACTGACGGGGATGATTTGGAAGATAGTACTTGGTGGATGGATGGGGTATGGTTGATTTTATGGGTTAAGGTGCTAAACAGTGGTGGGTTCAATAAAGTTTGTTGCAAGTGAATCTGACAACTTTGTTATAGCACTGTTCAAGGTTACAACTAAGTAAGGCTTGTAGGTTGATCTTGATAAGGGCTCCATATAGGAGAGAGGGTAAGAGATAAGTGGTAGCTAGAGTTACCTTGGCAGAGTCTGTAAGGAATTTCTTAGTCTATGTCGGGTACCTAGTTTTTGATGGGTTTTGTTGATGCCATTGTGGATATGGAAATCAAATTGAAGACTGGCATTGATTGTTATGCCAAGTACTGTTGTATGTTCGGTAACTTCATATGGTTACTTGTGGGGTATTATTTAAGGAAGAAATTTAAATTTTTTATTTTGAAATTTTAGAAGATAGAGAAGTAATATAGGTTAATGGTCTATAAGTTTATACGAGGCTAATGACCACCAGGGACTTTACAAACCTAGTCATGCAACCCAACTCAGTTTTGTCCCAGAGTTCCTTGGACACCTACATGGTCAGGTATGTTAGTAAAGCAGTAGCAAAGGGTTATGTTAGTTGGTGATTAATTTACTTACTGTCACCTCTGTCCATCAGAGACATGGGGGTGAATTTGTGTTTTCCCATCCAATGATCAATGTTTGTTTTTTTTAAATAGGGTCAGGGATGAGCTCTGCTTCATGGATCTGGAGAGCTTATTCCATAGAGTGGGGATCCTTTGAGACACATATCAGTCTCTCCAGCATGATCTATTTATGACACAGGCAAAGTTCAGGTCTTTGGATATGGTGTTTCTGGTGCTGTTTGCCTTTCAGGTGTGCAAAAGATACATCAGAGCTGGATCTGAGGATATTTTATTTGCTAGGCATAGATCATGTCTTGGTAACTTGTAGGTGACTGAGTACATAGATAGAACCTAAAGGCGACCTGCGCAGGACAGGATATTCATACCCTGGATTCTTCTGGTGAGGAGCCTTTGAGGGAATTCCACCTGTTGAAAGTGCCTGGTTAGGTACATGCCAAAGGTAGCACTGTACACAATGTGGAGTCTTCTTCTTCCACAGCAGATCAACTGTTTCCATTTCTTCCTGTCCTCTGCATCTTGCTCTGTCATACCAACCACCTGCATGTCCTCTCTCACCACATCCATAAACCTTATCTTAGGCCTTCCTCCTTTCCTGTTACCTGGCAGCTTCATCCTTAGCATCTTTTTCCCAATATCCAAACCTTCCAACCTGGGCTGACCCTCTAATATACTTATTCCTAATCCTGTCCATCCTCGTCACACCCAGTGCAAATCTAAACATCTTCAACTCTGCCACGTCAAGCTCTGACTCCTGCCTTTTGTCAATGCCACTGTCTCCAATCCATATAACATAGCTGGTCTCACTACCCTCTTGTAGACCTTCCTTTCACTCTTACTGGTACTTGTCTGTCACAAATCTCTTCACCTCTCTTCCACACTCACCATTATTCTGAACTGTTGATCCCAAGTACTTAAACTCATTCACCATCCTCACCATTCCTCTATCCTACCTCTCATTCACACACATATATTCTGTCTTAGTCCTGCTAACCTTCATTCCTGTTCTCTCTAGAGCATATCTCCACCTCTCCAGGGTCTCCTCCACAACCCAGCCACTGGGGATGCACAAGCCAGTGCATTTCTTTGTGCCGGTCCCAAGCCCAGATAAATGGGGAGGGTTGTGTCAGGAAGGGCATCCGGCATATAATTTTGCCAAATCATACATGCAGAAAACAGTACACAATGTGGAGTCTAAAAAGGGTTAATTCTACAGAGGATGTATAGGTAGCTGTGTTCTCAGGGTTTAGGGGAATGAATTTTGACAAACTATCACATAATAGAATGTAGTTTGCTTTAGAATAACTCCTAACTGTTATGGATTTAGTTGGGTTTTCCAGGCTGATTTTTATTTGGAGGCAGACAACTTTGTTGTCTGACTTCACCAATGAGGACATGACGTGGGGGGGGGGGCATCCAATGCTCTCCCATGTTGATGAGTACTAGGTCCAATATGTTTGATCCTCTGGTTGGTAAGTGCTCTATCTGGTCCAGGGTGTTTGTTTTGACAAAGTCCAGGAAATGGTGTGCTTCAGTCTGAGTTAAAGGCGGTGTACATTTCCCATTCTATAGAATGGTAGTTAAAGTTTCCTATGAATAGGGTATTTGTTTGGCTGGGGAGCACTTCAGTAGGTCTAGGTAAGAGATGTGAACTTTGTGAGTCATAAACAGTGACCTATAGCTGGCCAGAACATGGTAAGGAACCTTGTCTATGGAGACTTGGACATGGATGACCTCCAGGGCATCATCCTGTTTAACCAACCTAGAGTTATATTTGCTAATGTAGATTGAGATACTGCCAACTTTAGTCCTTGTTTGTTATGCTGCTGGTCTAAATGTGTGGAAGGCACTGTAGCTTTCCATTGCTGGAGTACCCTTTGCAGCGTTAAACCAAGTCTTGGTAACAGCACAGATGTCTACGTTCTCCAGAGTGAGGAGAGCTTGTAGGGTGTGGAGTTGCTTGTTTAGGCTCTGAGCATTGAGCAGTAACACTGTAAGGCTGCTTTCAGGGTTTTTGCTATGTTGCTGGCTTTGCCATTTTGACATCACCTAAAAAGGCTCTAAGGGGATGGATAAAGTTTTAGCCAATATTTGAAAATCCAAGGAGGATAGGTACAGACCATCCTTGGCAAAGCAAAGTAGTCTGTTAACCATGTCCTCTTATGCTGATAGATTTTTGTTTCCCTTGGAGTGACAGAAGACACTAAGCCAATTATTAAAACCAATCATTTTGGGAGGGGGTGAGATTTAATAGCAGGTGACTATCATGTAGCCAACTTTCAACAGAGTTAAAGATTTTATGAAGAAGGATTAGGTAGCAAGGAATGCATATTAGGGTGGATTCATCAGCATATTGCAAAAGGAAGTCTTGCTGAGAGGATTTATAGATTGTCAGTGAATATATTAAAGAACAGAAAAAGAAGGTAAAATCCAATACTACTTCCTTGCAAGCTATAGGTCCCCCTCTATGACCCAGGTAACCCATACAGTGTATTTAAACTTATTAGAAACACTAACCATCCAACCCAATACCATACTCATGGGTGACTTTAATTCAGCAACCACAATACCCTTGCAAGTATGGCAAGTGCAGAGGCCGGATAACCTTCATGTAAAGTTCAAAAAAGAGGGCCAGCACAACAGTGTGGTATAAACAACCAGTTTTAATGGCTCATAAACATGTAAATTAAACACATTAAAGGTAGGGAAAATAAGAACCCAAACCCCAAAAAATCCAGGCCGGTTTCGGCTATGTTAGCCTTCGTCAGTGTCAAACCAAAATAACTAACACAAAAATATTTATGCAAAAGCCATTAGTAAACTAGAATTCCCATTGGTAGGTTAAAGATGCTCATTTACTCCAGGTGGGAAAAGACCACCCAACTTAATTATCCACTTTTTCTCCTTGGAATTGAGAATGGAATGCCATCCAGCCTTATTATTTCTGTCCCCATTTATTTTATCAATAACAGTGAACCTAAAAAAAGCAGTGTTATTGTTTTAATGTGTGTTTGTAAAGGGCATTAGACTGTCTTTTATTTCTAATATCGCTAACATGTTCCATAATGCATAACCGTAAGGGTCTAGAGGTTTGCCCCACATAAAATGCAGAGCATGAACATTTGGCAAGATAAATCACCCAATCAGAGCTGCAATTTGCTAAAAATTTTATATCAAAAACTGAAGCAGAATTCTTGCTTGTAAATTATTTTGATTTCATTACCCTTGAACAGTGTGTACAATGTCCACAGGGGATACAACCATATAATCTATCACCTATGATGGTACGTTGTTGATAACTAATGGTGGAATCCTGATAAGGTTTGTAATGACTAAAATGTGAACCTAGTATTTGACCGCCCCAAAAGGAGAATAAGCATTTGTTACCTAGAATGTCAGAGAATTTATGATCCGCCAATAAAATATTCCAATGTCTGTTGACAATATCCATGAATGCCCCAATATTTCTACCAAAGGTCGTAACCAACCTGTGTCAGAACATACCTGTCTAACACGAAGAAATTGTGATTTGGGGATGTTCCGGATATGTTGGGGGTGGAAGCTGGTAGCATAGGAACCAAGAACATCCAGGAAGGTGATTTTGTTGTAAATGATAGTTAACTTTGAACTCAATTTCCCATTTGTTCTCATTTAAATACCCAACAAATTCTTGTAGATAGATGCTATCAGCCTTCCACACAATCCAACAATCATCAAGATACCATCTCCATATATCCATCTCATTAATCACAGGCATCTGTGTTTCATTACCCTTACTTTTGAAATTATTAGAGCTGACATTCCTTCGCACTGACTAGTGGTGGCTCCTGATCAGTGTATTTTTTGTCCACTATTTCCATTGTTATTTCATGGTCTAATAATATCAGTTGTCCAATTTGGCCATATAAAAATATTTTTAGACATATTCTTTGTATTGAACATGGATTTGGTCTCCATTTTATAAGGCTTATCCTCTGATAAAGATGATTGGCAGGTTTTTGGGCTGGGGCCTACAGATAAGGGAGGTATGGAAAATGCCAGTACTAATGATCCATCTAACCACTATAAATTGTTTTTCCAAAACTTACAAGAAGTATGAAAACACTTAGAACAAATGTTTGGCATTTTAAACTGTTCAAAGCCTATCAGATGAAGGGGATTACTCCCAGCGGTCTATGGGTTAGGACCCAACCCTTAGTTCATAATAGAGATGAAACCTTATTGGAAGAATGAGCGCAGGTTCAAAAAAGTGCCTCCATGTGCTTTGTTGATGCCCTAACATCATATTATGAACAGACTGTGAATCAATGTATTATGGAGGTAGAATCCTCCTGTGAGGATATCAAAACCTATGAGACCCTACCATGTTACATGCCTTGTTTACATCAGCTTAGCACTGAGCTACTCAATTTGTAACACCAATTTAAAGAGAAGAAGATGAAATGTTTTAATCGGGACATGGGGGCCTACCAAAAGTGTAAACCATTTGAAACTTACAAGAATGTGAAATATAGCATTATTGATAGTAGACCCCAGACCCATAAAAGGAAGAGACCTAAACCCCTTCTGAAGAAATCTAGGATGGTCTGTAGTGGTACATTGGTGAATGAATCATCCTCCATTATGGATGTGGATGGCAATCATACCCTTGAGTCACCCACTCCCAAAAGATGTAATTTGGATCACCCTTTAGGGTTAGAACCAGGAGAGGGGGCAGGAAACACAGGACAAATAAGCAATTTGGAAACCCTTCTGAAAATTATGATTCAACTTTAAACAATTGTACAAATGTTCACGGCATTTCATCTGTACCTCTTTCAGAGGTCGAAACTGAATTATTGAATAAAGGCTTTTTTTGTTACAGAAGATTCCTTGGCTAAGGATGTAACTTCTTTTTGCCGTCTGTTTATTTTAAAATTTATATTTATTTATTTATTTAAAATGATATTTTGGTTCTGAATCATCCACTAACAATAACGTATTTAAATTTCATAAATCCACGTTTATGCCTCCCATCATGTACCCACAGGTTTCTATGTTCCAATCTAGCGTTCTCAAAGAGCTACATTTTAGCTCTCATGAACACTGAATATTTCCTCATAATCTCTCAAAGATGAAACAACAGGTAGTTATGAGTCTCAAAAATAATAAGAACTTGGTGATCCTTCCAGCTGATAAGGCTGGGATGGTGGTGGCAGTGAATTGTGATATGTATTACAATGAGGCTTTAAAGCAATTGAAAGATGGTAGATGCTACATGCATATGCCCTTAGATCCAACCCCTAGATTTAAGGCAGAAATTGATGGGTTTCTATTAGAAACCAAGGAAGAGGGTATCATCACTGACTCAGATCTTTATCACCTTACTGTACAGGATCCAAAAATCTCAATATTTGTACATGCTACCTAAGATTCATAAGGACCTTGGCAAGCTAAGAACTTGGTTATATTCAACTGGACGTATAAGAGAATTTAAGTACCTTTTTATGCACTTTTACTTTTAAAAAATACAGTATTTAAATTGATTTAAACTGTGTATGAAGGAGTGTTGAAGGAATTTTTAACTGGTTATTCTGCTCTTCAGTAACTTCAACTAAAAGCTAGTGTTGGCTGAATTTTGTTATTTGCTAGTAATTACAGGTGTGGGGGTAGCCACAGTCAGTGATTTCCTGTCCTTGCATATTTAAACTGGTGCATGTGAAATAATTCCTGCTTTAAAACTTCAGCTTGGCAAGCTAAGAACTTGGTTATATTCAACTGGACGTATAAGAGAATTTAAGTACCTTTTATGCACTTTTACTTTTAAAAAATACAGTATTTAAATTGATTTAAACTGTGTATGAAGGAGTGTTGAAGGAATTTTTAACTGGTTATTCTGCTCTTCAGTAACTTGAACTAAAAGCTAGTGTTGGCTGAATTTTGTTATTTGCTAGTAATTACAGGTGTGGGGTAGCCACAGTCAGTGATTTCCTGTCCTTGCATATTTAAACTGGTGCATGTGAAATAATTCCTGCTTTAAAACTTCAGCTTGGCAAGCTAAGAACTTGGTTATATTCAACTGGACGTATAAGAGAATTTAAGTACCTTTTTATGCACTTTTACTTTTAAAAAATACAGTATTTAAATTGATTTAAACTGTGTATGAAGGAGTGTTGAAGGAATTTTAACTGGTTATTCTGCTCTTCAGTTATTCCCACCCACCCAGTTTTTGTTTTGGTGTTAATCTTAGTGGCATTGAAACTGCCCGCCCCTCAGCCTGCCTCTGGGCCCATCTCATTTGCTCACTCAACTGAGTGCAGTGAGATCATATTCTGATTTCAGGCAATCCTACTGTGTGCAAAGAGAGCATCTGGGAAATAGAAAAAAAAAAAATTAAGCTTATTTCCTGCCTTTCTTGTTAAGTGGTACAGACTATTTGTAGGCTTCTGAGCCCCAAGCCCTTCTGTGTTTGAGGGAAGCCTTCTAGCTTGTTTTTTTTTTCTTGTAACTAGCCAGTTTTCTAGTTTCAGCACTCAAATCTGTTTCTTTGATCTCAGCACTTGTTCAGAAAAAAAAAAAAAAAATTTCATCTGCTTTTACTGTACTTGTGTTTTTACCTACTTCTTTTTACTTTTGCATCATCTTAAAATACTCAATTGTATTTATTACTGCTTGGTGTAACTCATTCTAAGCCTTTTGGTTTAAACACTTGGGCTTGGACCAGTTAGTTGTTTTGCACTGAGAGGTTTGTGGTCTGCACTGTTGTGGCAGAACAGGTAGCTTACATCCTTCTAGGTTGAGAACTGCTGATTGAGGGCTCAGTGTCTGTTATTCTAAAAGTGTATTAATTCTGGTTTAAGCACTTGGGCTTTCAAGCCAGTTATTTTACATTAAGAGGGTTCGTGGTCTGCACTCTTGTGGGAGGAGAGGCTGGACTCTGCCCTTCTGAGCTGGGAATTTCTGGTTAAAGGCTTATAGTGCATGCATATCTGAACTGTTTCTTACTGAAGTTGGTGCGCCTTGTTTGCTGTGGCATAGACTGGATTCGGGCCTGCTGGATCTAGCTTTGTTTGTGTAACTTGAGCACTAATCCAGACATTCTCTAAAGTATTCAATGGTATTTATTACTGCTTGGTTGTAACTTGATTAAAGTGTAGCTATCATTCAAGTCTTTTGGATTAAGCACTTGGGCTTCAGACCAGTTGTTTTACATTAGGAAGGTTTGTGGCAAGCACTGTGGTGGCAGGACAGGTAGCTTTCATCCTTCTAAGTTGGGAACTGCTGATTGAGAGCCCAGTGTCCAAGTGTATTAGTTCTGGTTTAGGCACTTGGGCTTCAGGCCAGTTATTTTACATTAAGAAGGTTCGTGGACTGCACTCTTGTGGGAGAAGAGGCTGGACTCTGCCCTTCTGAGCTGGGAATTTTCTGGTTAAAGGTTTATAGTGCCTGAATATTTGAACTGTATCTTACTGAAATTGGTTCACCTTGTTTGCTCTATCATAGACTAGATCCAGGCCTACTGAATCTAGCTTTGTTTATATACTTGTTTGTTTGCTTGTTATTTCCTGGAAGCTAATTCACCTAATACTTCTCAAGCTTCTGTGGATCACTAGTGATATCTGCATTGCTTACTGTACTTATTTCCTTGTTTCACTTGAAAGAAAGTTACTGTTTGTCGTTTTGCATTTAGTTACTTGTATCACATTGCACTCAAGTTACCTGGCACTTGCTCACTAAAGCAATTATATAAGTCAGCACTAAAAATTAAAAGCACTACACCCTCACTCCCCACTGGCCCTTTGTTTTCAATTAAGGATTTCCCAATATTATTCTAGCATGTCCAAAGGTCAGTTGTCAATCTCCTCCGGTCCAGCTGGTGAATCTGGGAATCTTGAGGCAATGTTATAACTGCCTCATGTACACAGACAACCCTCTCCTCCTCCCACATAACACAAATTCTTGCGAGATGCAGCTATTTAGCCAAACTGGAGGCTGAGCTCTCAACTCAGGACTGGCAAGACCAGACAGGAGGAGAAGGCAACTACAGACACCACAAAACCAGCCTCACATAATGCTACCACTGCACTGAATCAAACACATAAACACACAAAGACATACTCGAGGCTCTGAGTAAAATTTACCTAAACAGCAGAGGCCTCCAAAGCAGACACCCAAACAACTGCTACCTCAAGACACCCCAAAGCAACACATAAACCACAAAAGCAGTGTGCAAAGCAGTCACAGCCCTTAAGGCCAAATACAACACCAAACATACTTGTCATAGGTGACTCCATAGTCAGACACACTGGCGTCCCACTCCCACTCACCAACATGAGAGGGGAGAGGGGTCCCGCCTAAGCTGTCAGCTTAGAACCACACAACATACAAGCACTCGGGTCCTCCACAGCAAGTACAAATATGACACAGTCATTGTCCATGCTGGTGTGAACGACCTGAGACGATACCTCCTGGACTGCATGAAAAGAGACATAGAGGAGCTCTCTGATTATGTAGCCCAGGCAGGTATGACCTAACCCTGAGCAGTATCCTTCCTTCACCAAGAATGATGCCACAATATAGAGACAAGATGATCAGCTTTAACAATTGGCTTAATGTCTGGTGTCATTCAAAGGGGATCCAGTGTCTGTCTGCCTGGGATGACATGCTTGACAAGCCACGCTGTTTCGGGACGGCTTGCACCTGTCACCCCTGGATTCCGGATATTGGCTAAGGCTCTTGCCACCCCCATAGTGCCTTTTAGGCAAGGCTCAAATTCTAAACCTACCACCCTAGAAAACAAAATGGGAAGAAATTGAGGGTAATGCTGCTCAATGCCAGAAGTCTAAATCTCAAAATGCCGACTCGAGGCCCTTCTCAGTATGGAGAACAGAACTGTCTGTGTGCTGACTGAAACCTGGTTCCTGGCTCCTGAGAGCACCCCGCACACTTGGGGTTACCTTCATATCATGCCGGCCCCAAGCCCCCCCCAAAACAAAAGGAGGGAGGGGTGTATCCATATTCATAAAGGATACTCACACCTCCAGGTTGGTGGCAACAGCATGAAGCTTGAAACCATCCAGGTGCAACTAACAATAGGCAAAACTGCTCTACAAATTGTAGCATGCTACAGGCCACCCTCTCAAACTCAGGAACCCCACACAGCCTTCCTGAAGACACTGGAGGGTATAAATGTATTCCAAACACCATCATATTGGGTGACTTCAACTACGAATATAGACTGGGAACATTACTCAAGCCCTAACTTTCTAGCCCAACGGTTCCTGGAGTTCATAAATTCAAATGCCATGGAACAGCTAGTCACTGTTCCCACCGAGGAGAGAAAATATACTAGATCTCATTGTCACAAACATGGGGACAAAATGCTCCACACCGGAAGTATATCCTCATTGGTGAGATCTGATCATAAACTAATCTCACTGGTAATCCACATCTCACCCCAAACAAAAGACCATAGTGAAGAACTTCTCTAAAGCAAACTTCACACTACTCAAGACTGGTGTGGTATCCTTCAAGGCCCCTGAGTCAGAGGAAACCACAACCCAAGCTGCGGAAGCCCTTACAAATGCCTTCTATGAACACCTCCAGGACTGCATGGATCAGGCAATCCCAAATAAAACCAAGACTCTTTCCACAAAGGGCAAACGTCCAGTCTGGTGGACCCCAGCCATTAACAAACTTTTCAATAAGAGGAGAAAGCTATTACATGATAGAACAAAATCCATAAAAGGGAAGTCACCCCTGATCATTATTAGTAAAAAATTACGAGCACTCATAAAATCAACTAAGGCCAATTTTGAGAAAAAATTGCCATGGATTCAAAGGACAATCATAAGGCCTTTTTCAGCTATGTTAGGAACCTAAAATCACTGAACCCACAGACATTGCCAACATACTGGCAGACAGGTTCAGTGCAAACTTCACCCTCTCCCCTAAAGGAGAGATAACTATCCCAGCCGAGTGTAGCCTCCGGACATCTCAAATGCGCAGGTGAAAGCTGCTCTCTAAAGCTAAAACACAGCATCAATGGGACCGATGGTGTCCCCGGCTGTGTGCTACACGAGCTAAATGAGGAATTAAACCCGCACATAAGGCAGCTGTTTAATCTCAGCCTTACCACAGGATACGTGCCCAAGGAGTGGCGACGGCAACTGTGGTCCCACTCCACAAAGGTGGCCTCTACGGACCCTGGTAATTACCGCCCCATAAGCTTAACAAGTCTAGTCTGCAAAGCTATGGAGAGGATCATAATGGAGCTCATAAACAAAGATATAGGGGACTTGCAGACATTGGACCCGACCCAGTTTGGCTTTGTCAAGGGAAGATCATGCCTTTTGAACTTGGTCGACTTCTTGAAATAGTCACCAAGGCCATTGATGAGGGAAAGGCAGTCCATACAGCCTACCTTGACCTTGCAAAGGCACACAATACCCCACTCGGGTATTGTAGAAAAACTTACCAGCTTAAATGTAAACCCATATGTCACAAGATGGGTTGCAAACTGGCTTAAGGACAGAACCCACAGGGTTAGAGTTGCTGGCTGTGTCAGACTCCAAGCCGGTCACAAGTGGTGTCCCACAGGGCTCGGTCCTTGGCCCCTATTGTTTGGCATCTACTTCAGAAGTACAGGCCAACATGGGAGGACTTTGGCTGACAAAGTTTGCAGATGACTGCAAACTATAGTGGAAAGTGCATCGACACTGATATCCTTCAGAAGGGACTCACGGAAACAGATAGCTGGTGCCAGAGCCATGGCCTGAAGTTAAACGCCAAAATGTATAGTCATACCTCGAAAAACAAGGTAACCCCAAGCTACCATATAGGTGGCAATCCACTAAGCACAGAAGAGGTTATCAGGGACCTGGGGACCCAGGTTGACAGTGGCCTTTCTTTGACACTCACATTGCTAAAGTGGTTAGAAAGACCTTCTACATTGCCCACCTGATCATGAAGGGATTCACATCCAGATCTAGTGAGGTCATTGTTCCCTGTACTCTTCACTTATCAGACCAATGATCGAGTACAATGCCCCATTCGGGATGTATCTCACCCGACATCTGCAGCAATTGAGAGGCCCCAAAGTTCCTCACCAAAAGGATAAGGGACTCCAAAATCTGTCATATGCTGCCAGATTGAAGAAACTCCAGCTCTATTCAGTCGCATACCGTCTGCTCAGAGGTGACATGTGCCTGACATACAAGGCCATGTCCAACCCGGAATTAATGGACATGCTCCACCTCAAAAATCCAAATCCACCAAAACCACTAGAGCAAGCGACTTAAACCTTAGCACGGATATAAATAGGACGTGCTGGAGGGATAGATTTATCACTCAGAGACTCCCTATGCTGTGGAATAAAATCCCGGTCCATGTGAGGCAGAGCACCTCGCTGACTCTGTTCAAGAGAAATCTAGACCTGTGGATGGAGATCAGGTTTACCCCGGGAATCATCTCTGGGTCACTGCTGGACAGAGGCACAACAAACTAATGGGCACAGTATTTTTTCATATAAGGGGTGGCGTAAGCCACAATAATTTGGGCTAGGCTTATAAATGCCTTAGGGCAGATAGCCTAGTATAAACCTATGAACCTATGAACCTATGAACTAATCCACATGGGAGACCCATTGTGTCGGGTAAGGGTTCTCTCACGGAACCTCTTTCACAATATTTGACCCAATATCTCCAACCCCCGTTTGGGTTGTATTCAAGCTCGTATACAGGATACGACACAATTTTTGCGTATTATTTCCAACATGCAGTTGGAATTGGGGTGGTTACTTTGTACCCTGGATGTCACTGCCATTCCACACTGGGTGAGTTTGTTGGCTTTACAGTACTGGTTGGACAAGTGTGAGCTATACCAACCAGGTTTTAATACATTTTTGGTTTGTCTTGCAGAGCATGTACTCACCAAAAATGTATTAATTTTCATTGCCAATATTTTTGGTAGGTGCAGGGTACAGCAATGGGGGCATCTTTTGCCCCCATTTACGCGGATTTAATCATGCCATATTTGGAAGAGGAACTTATTTATGACCCCAATCATAACATATATCTCAATGAGATGGATATATGAAGATGGTATCTTGATGATTGTTGGATGGTGTGGAAGGCTGATAGCATCTATCTACAAGAACTTGTTGGGTATTTAAATGAGAACAAATGGGGGATTGAGTTCAAAGTTAACTATTATTCACAACAAATCACCTTCCTGGATGTTCTTGTCACCAAATTTATCGTAAATACCCCCAATACAACTCCCTACTTCATGCTATCAGCTTCCACCCCAACATATCATCCGGAACATCCCCACATCACAATTTCTTTGTGTTAGACGGGTATCTTCTGACACACAGACCTATGAACATTATAAGAAAGATCTTGTTCATAGATTTAAGAGCAGGGGATACAAACATGGAAATATCATTTCTGTGAGCAACTGGGCCGCTACTCAGGATAGGGAGGATTGGATGTGTTAGGTTACAGGATATATCAACCTGAGGAACCATCTCAACTAAGGTTGGTTATGACCTGTGGTAGAAATACTGGGGCATTCATGGATATTGTCAACAGACATTGGAATATTTTATTGGTGGATCATAAATTGTATGACATTCTAGGTATCAAATGCTTATTCTCCTTTTGGGGAGGTCAAACACTAGGTTCACATTTTAGTCATTACAGACATTATCAGGATTCCACTATTAGTTATCAACAATGTACCATCACAGGTGATAGATTATATGGTTATATCCCCGGCGGACATTGTACACACTGTCCAAGGGTAATGAAATCAAAAGAATTTACAAGCAAGAATTCTGCTTCAGTTTTTGATATAAAATTTTTAGCAAATTGCACCTCTGATTGGTTGATTTATCTTGCCACATGTTCATGCTCTGCATTTTATGTGGGGCAAACCTCTAGATGCTTACAGTTACGCATTACGGAACATGTTAGTGATATTAGAGATAAAACACAGTCTAATTTCCTTTATAAACACACATTAAAATATAATACTGCTTCTTTTAGCTTCACTGTTATTGATAAAATCAGTGGGGACAGAAATAATAAGGCTGGATGGCATTCCATTCTCAATTCCAAGGAGAAAAAGTGGATAATTAAGTTGGGTGGTCTTTTCCCACCTGGATTAAATGAGCATCTTTAACCTACCAATGGCAATCCTAGTTTACTAATAACTTTTATATAAATATTGTTTGTGTTAGTTATTTTGGTTTGACACTGAGGAAGGCTAACATAGCCGAAACCGGTCTGGATTTTTTGTTGTTTGGGTTCTTATTTTCCCTACTTTTAATGTGTTTAATTTATGTGTTTATGAGCCATTAAAACTGGTTGTTTGTACCACACTGTTGTGCTGGCCCACTTTTTTGAACTTGACTTTAATTACCCCACTATTAACTCGGAATCCTATATGACATCAAACGTATATGCACAGAGATTCCTGGATTTTGTAAACACAATCTCCCTGGACCAGATAGTCAATACACCAACCAGGGGTGCAACCATACTGGATTTGGTCTTCACTAATATGGGAGAGTGCTGCACACACCCCTACTGTAATGCCTTCCCTGGCAAGGTTGACCACAAAATGGTCTTTGAAGTAAAAATAAAACCTGGATCCCAGCGAAACCGGTAATATTCAGGAACTGTTCTAAGGCTGACCTCCTGCTATTAAGTGAGAACCTGGCAAAATTTCAAGCTCCAATAAACCCTGAGAACTCTTCTGCCTATGCAGAACTGTTCACAGAAACCGTGTACAAGCATGTTAATACCTGCATTGAGGCAGCTGTACCCACCAGGAAGAAGTACAGAACTAACTCAAAAAACAAGCCACCCTAGTGGAATACAAAATCAATCAGCTATATAATAGGAGGAAGGAAATCATGGCAAAAATTAGGAGGTGCAGCACCCAGCAGGATAAAAGCACTCTCATCAAAATAAACAACTCAGAGGACAACTAAAAGCTACCAAAGCCAAATTTCAGGTAAGTTTGGCCTCCCAGGCCAAGGACAACCATAAAACATTCTTTAGCTATGTCTGTAACCTCAAAGGCAATACACAATTGTGTGCAGAGCTCATTGCAAATGGAGCTACTTATACTGAGCCAGAAGATATAGCAAACCTCCTGGTGGATAAATTCAGCTCCAACTTTACTCCTCTCTTCCCCTCAACCTTCTTTCAGGAAATATCATCAAATATAACTCCTCCTGAATTTTAACTCTGAATTGTTTTAGCGTGTTTTAGCTGTTTTTCTGTATATATATATATATATATATATATATATATATATATATATATATATATATATATATATATATATAGACTTTTCTGTATATGTAGACTAGCTACTTATTTTACTGTATTACTGCCTCTTAAATCGTTTTTCAGTTGTGCACTTGCCTTGCTTCATTTAAAAAGTTTTAAATTGCTAATTTTGTAGAGTTTTAATTGCATTTACTGTTTAGGGCTACACACTCAAGTGCGTTAGCCTTTTCTGTGTTTATTTACTGTATTATTGTATTGTTTAGCCTGTTTTCACCAAAAAAAAATACTATCTTGTTTGCTCGTTTCCCACCTTTCAGAGCTATCCAGACCTTGCTGTGGTAGAGGGAAGTCCTACTGCTTACCAGTGGGAGTGGTGAGCATTGTACTGCCTGTCTGATACTAGAGGAGTGGTTTCCATCTCTGAAATTGTAATTTTATTAGCCATATTGGGCTGATTTCCATCCCTTTCAACTTTCTAGCTTAAAAATGCATGTGTTTGTGCATTTTTCACATCGTGCAGCACCGCAGGGCTACGGTTAAACTATTCCAGGTGTCAGAAAGTCTGCTCTTCAAATTTTCCCTTAGAACTAGCTGGTGTCTCAGTAGTAGTACTAAAATCTGAACCCCTGTGACTAGCATTTGCTCTAAAACCTGTTGGAAAGCACTAGAAAGCCTTAAACTGATACAAGCACTCAGCTCTCCTGGTTAATAAGGAGAAATTAATCGTAGGCACTAAATAGCCTATAACTGCAAAGTACCTTGCAAAGGTAAGAGAAAACAGCTCTTGTACTTTACAAAAAAGCACCTAAACAGGCATGTCCAAGGGTCAGCTTCTGGTGATTTCTCCTGTCCACCTGGTGAATCTGGGCATACTGGGGCAATGCAGCAACCGTCTCATGTACACAGACAACCCTCTTCTCCTACCACCCAACACTACAACCTGCGAGAGATGCACTTACATAGCCAAACTGGAAGCAAAGCTCTCTCCGGCCAAGATTGTGTTAGACAGTCAGGAGGAGAAGGTTAACACCTGCACTACACCTCAAGCAACACATAGCCCTTCAAAACCCACACCATCAACACCCACACTAAACCCACATATGCGGAGGCCCTTAACATTAACCTGTCTAAGCAACAAGGACCTCCGAAGCTGAAACGCAAACAAACGCCAGTCACAACCAAAGTGACACATAGCTCACAACACCAGTGTGCCACCCAACAACAGCCCCTAAGGCAAGACAACGCACCCAGCACTTTAGTCATAGGTGACTATATAGTCAGGCACACTGATGTCCCACTCACCAGGCTGAACAAGGAGAAAATTACAGTCAGCTGCCTGTCGGGTGCTAGCATCTGCCACATAACGCATGCACTCAAGTCAGCCCACAATAAGTACAAATATGACTCTGTCATTGTCCATGCTGGAGTGAATGACTTGAGATGTACCTCCCTGGACTACATGAAAAGAGATATGGAAGAGCTCTCAGATCATGTGGCCCAGGCAGGTATAACCCTAGCCCTGAGTAGCATCCTGCCTTCGCCCAGAATGATACCACAGTATAAGGACAAAATGATTGACTTCAACAATTGGCTAAGCTTCTGGTGTCATTCAAAAGGGATCCAGTATCTGTCTGTCTGGGACGACATGATTGACAAACTACAATGCTTTGCCAGAGATGGTCTGTACCTGTCAACCCTGGGATTCAGGTTACTGGCTAAAGCTCTTGCCACCCCTATAGTGTCTTTTTTAGGCAAGGCTCAAAGGACAAAACCATCACTGTAACATATCCAAGCATGCAACATCTGAAGGTAATGCTACTCAATGCTAGAAGTCTAAACCTCAAAATGCACTCTCTCGAGGCACTCCTAAAAATGGAGAACATCGATATCTGTGCAGTAACTTAGACCTGGTTCAAAGCTCCAGAGAGCACCCCTGCAATACCTGGCTACAACTCTTACCACACTTTTCGGCCATCAAACCAAGACCAAAACACTAAAGGTGGAGAAATGTCCATATTCACCAAGGATATACACACCTCCTGACTAGCTGCCCAACACAATGCATCTGAAATTCTCCAGGTGCAACTAACACTAGGTACGACTGCAATCCAAATTGTAGCTTTCTACAGATCCTCCACTATGCCCCAAGATTCTCACTACACCTTTCTAAACATACTGGAAAATATTAAGATACAACCAAACACCCTAATACTAGGTGATTTCAACTACCCTGCCATTAACTGGGCAAACTACTCGGATACTAACACCTTTTCCCAATGGTTCTTGGAATTCATAAATTCCAACACCCTGGATCAACAAATCCATTGTCCCACCAGGGGTAGCAATAACCTAGACCTGGTCATTACCAACATGGGAGATAGATGCTCCACACCAGTGGTCACCCCCTTCATGGTCAGGTCTGACCATAAGCTAATCACCCTTGGCATCCACATCCCACCCCCACTCCCAGTAAGGAAACCTTTGTAAAAAACTTCTCCAAAGCCAACTTCATGCTACTCGAGTCAGAAGTGACAAACTTTCATGACACCCATGCAGACAGGAGCTGAAAGTTCGACTGCCGAATCCTACACTAAGGCACTGTATGAGCACATCCACTTGTACATGAATAGTGCCATCCCAAATAGAACCAAGATGGTCTCCTCCAAAAAAAGAAGCCAATCTGGTGATCCACTGCCATAAACAAACTGTACAACAAAAGGAAGAAGATGTTGCAGAAAAGAGGAAAATCCCAGGATGCAAAAAACTCCCTTACCAGCTTCAATACGAAGTTGAGATCCCTCATAAAATCTTCCAAATCTAGTTATAAAATAAAATTGCCAAAGATTCCAAACACAACCACAAGGCATTCTATAGTTATGTCAAGAATCTAAATGGCAATGCTCAGATCTGCTCTGAGCTACAACAAAATGGCATTACATATACTGATCCCAAGGATATTGCTAATATCCTGGCAGATCAATTTAGTGCCAACTTCGCCCCCCTCTCACCCCCTAAAGGGCCCATCTCAATTCCAAAAGACTGCCAAATTCTGGTGATCACCACCACACAGGTAGAAACCGCACTCATTGTAAGCCTAGCCAATTATCTCTTGTGAGACTCAAACCCTACACCTTGTGTTTGTAAGGCAAACACCTTAACCATTAGGCCACCCTCCTCCATAGCTAAGAATACAGCATCCATGGGGCCAGATGACATCCTGGGCTGTGTACTACATGAACTACAAAATGAACTGGAACCTTACCTAAGTGTCATGTTTAATCATAGCCTCACCTCAGGCTTTGTGTCCACTGAGTGGTGCACAGCAACAGTTATCCCACTCCACAAGGGGGGATCCACCTTGGATCCCAAGAACTACTGTTCCATCAGTCTGACCAGCCTGATCTGCAAGGGCATGGAACGCTTTATCATGGAACTTATAAACAAAGAGTTTAGCAACCTTCAAACACTGGACCCCACCCAGTTTGGGTTTGTGAAGGGACGATCTTGTCTCCTGAACCTGATTGACTTCTTCATATCAGTCTCTAGAGCTGTGGACAAGGGTAAGACGGTCCACACAGCCTATATGGACATCGCCAAGGCCTTCAACACCATCCCCCACTCTGGAATCATAGATAAACTTACTAAGCTGGGCATAAATCTCTACATCACTTGATGGGTTGCCAACTGCCTTACCGACAGAACCCATACTGTAAAAGTAGCCGACTCCAAATCCATCTTCAGACAAGTGACAAGTGGCATACCTCAGGGTTCAGTCATGGGACCGCTCTTGTTTGGCATCTACTTCTCTGAAGTACAGGCCAACACTAAGAGTCTCTGGCTAACAAAGTTCGCAGATGACTGCAAACTGGGAGCCATTATTGAATCCCCAAATTATGTGGATATTCTACAAAAGGGCCTTACAGAAACAGATTCTTGGTGCCAGAGCCATGGGCTCAAGCTTAATGCCAAGAAATGTATAGTTATCCCCTTTGGGAAAAAAATATGTGCCACATGGGTGGCAGTACACTATACACCGAAAGTGTGATGAGAGACTTAGGGACACAGGTGGACAGTGGTCTCACCTTCGATAACCACATCGCCACAACAGCCAGGAAATCCTTCTATGTGGCACGTTTCATCACCAAGGGCTTTTCATCCAGAAAAAAGGAGGTCATTGTCCCACTGTACTCATCCCTCATTAGACCCACTATAGAGTACAACCCCCCTTTTGGTATGTACCTCACAAGACATCTGCAACAGCTGGAAAGGCCGCAGAAATACCTCACTAAAAGAATCACAAGCCTAAAGCAGATGCCCTATCCTGACCATCTAAAAAAACTCCAGCTATACTCTGTGGCATATTGTCTACTCAGAGGGGATCTCTGCTTAACATACAAGGCCATGTCAAACCCTGAGCTGTTGGACATGCTCCACTTAAAGAAATCCCAATCCCTCAGAGCCACACTCTCCAGGGATCTAAACCTTGTCATCACAATGAAAAAAACATGCTGGAGGGATAGGTTCTTGACCCAGAGACTCCCCATACTCTGGAATAGACTGCCCTTACATGTCAAACAGAGCACCTCCTTGGCCCTCTTCAAAAGGAACATTGACGATTGGATGAAAGATAGGAAATTCACCCTGGGGATCATATCAGTCGCCCTCCTAGACAGGGGCCCAGGGAAGTAAATATTGTGGGAAGAAATATCCAGGGAATTGTCATGGCTAGGCTTGTATAGGCCCTTGGCCTGATAGCCTAGTACCATCCTATGAACCTATGTACCTATGAACCCCTACTATCACTAGGGAACAGGTTCATAATGGTCTCTCTAAGACCAAGAACAATGCATCAATGGGCCCAGACAATATCCCAGGATGCCTTATAAATAGCATGAAACATGACCTAGCAGGGCCTCTGGAATTACTATTTAACTGTAGCCTCCACACAGGTTTCATGCCTGATGAATGGAGAAAGGCAACAGTCATCCCTCTGCACTAAGGTGTGCCATCTACAGACCCTGGAAACTACAGATCCATAAGTCTCACTAGTCTTATATGTAAAGCCATGGAAAGAATTGTCATGGAGATGATTGACAGAGATATAGTAAACTTCCAGCCACTGGACCCAACCCAGTTTGGTTTCATCAAGGGCAGATCATGCCGACTCAACCTGGTGGACTTCTTGGAGAAGGTCAGAAAAGCAATGGATGAGGACAAAATCGTTCACACTGCCTACCTTGACCTGGCCAAGGGATTTGACACAATGCCCCACTCGGGCATTGTTGACATACTCGAGAGGTTAGGTACAAACCCGTATGTCACCCAGTGGACAGCCAACTGGCTCACAAACAGGACCCAGGAAGTTAGAATTGGGGAGTCCACCTCTACAAAGAGACCAGTCAAAATTGGAGTCTCTCAGAGATCAGTCCATGGACAACTCCTTTTTGGCATTTACTTCTCAGAAGTCAAGGCCAATGTCAGTGGACTCTGGCTGACTAAATTTGCAGATGATTGCAAATTAGGAGCTGTTGTTGAATCTCACACTGACACAAATGTTCTCCAGGAGGGGCTGACACAGACAAACAACTGGTGTCAGAGCCATGGACTAAAACTAAATACTAAGAAATGGTTAATAGTATCCTTTGGGAAGTCATTCATCCCTGGTAACTATCATATTGACAACACACCCCTTAGAGTTGAACCAGTAATCAAAGACATAGGGACACACATAGATAGTAATCTAGCTTTTGATCATTGTGTGTCTACAGTGGTGAGGAAATCATTCTATGTTGCACAACTTATAAACAAAGGTATGGCATCTAATTCCAAGGAAGTCATTATTCCACTGTATTTGGCATTCATCAGACCTATCATTGAGTACAATGCCCCCTTTGATATGTACCTAACCAGGCATTTCCAACAACTTGAATGTCCACAGAGGTTCCTCACTAAAAGAATACAGGGCATAAGTAATATGTCCCATGCAGACCGCCTCAGGGCCCTATCTCTCTATTCAGTCTCCTACAGGCTTTTGAGGGGAGATATATGCCTGGCATACAGGGGATTGTCAGATCCCACTCTGATGGATCTCCTGCATATCCACAAAACAAACAGTACCAGCATTACCAGTTCTAAAGACTTAAACCTTACCTGTGATATAAATAGGACCTGCTGGAGAGATAGGTATGTATCCCATCTATGGAGTTCCTCCCTAAACCAATTTAAGTGCAACTTGGACAATTGGATGGGAAACCGGAAATTCTTCCCTTTTTTGGCACCTGTGTCTCTGATGCAATCAGGTACCTGTAAATGGCTCATCTCCCAGGCTCATGCTTACAGTTATCAAGGGTATCAGAACTTGTCAGAGATTTGGGATGCATGGCTAGGCTTAAAAAGGCCCTTGTTGTCCGTTAGCCTAGTAAACACCTATGAAACTGTCTGGGATTAAAATAGCCCACAAGGGCGGTTAGCCTAGGATTTACCTATGAACCTATGAATGACATAAAGAACACTGTTTTTTTTTGGTAACATTCCGTTACTGTATCAGACTGACAAAACTGTGCCCCACATCCACACAAAGTCTACCAATGAATCCCCATGAACCCCCTCCCCCAGACTTACTCCAAAGTGTGCTCTGGACAGTTGTGGATCCTAACGGTGTCCCAAGGGCTCAGCTGTCTTCAGGTCTGTCCACGTATGCCCTACCCTGCAACATGGTTGCATCCAAGAGTGGGCCTGCACCAGGGATATTGCAGTGTTTCGACCCACCTCCATGGTAGCCTAGTAAACACCCATGAACATATGAAAAGAGAGCCAAGAATGGAGCCAGGAAGAATGGGAGAAGAGTTGGAGAGCCATTTAACATACCGGTATCAAATGGTTAAGTAGTTGTTAAACCCTAATAGTGTGGGTTGTGATAGTCCAATGGAAGACATTTGGTAGAGGAGTTTTTGGTGACAGACAAGATCAAAAGCATTAAAGAAATTAAGAATTACAGAGAAAATGAGTTTGAATTCACATCGGGATTTGATAATGGTATCTGTAAAAGTACATTGTTAGAATCTCCTTGTGCCTGACTGAGAGTGCTTCTCAAACAATCTGGAAATATACAGCTGATAAGTATATTTGTTCACTTTAACTGATCAGTGTTCTGCACTGCCTTTATTTTTGCTTGACTGAATTATTTATATATTTGCTGACTGCATTTTGTTTTCTGATCTGTGCTGAATTTTTTATTTCTCAGAGAGTTTGTAGTGAATCTATTCCAGGATAGAAATTCTGGTCTAACAGCTTTTTTATCTGATTGTCTCAAGGCTTGACTTTTGTCTTGCTGGTATAAAAATATTACCTTTGTTTGAATTTGTGCATATCATTGCTAGAATCTCCTTGTGCCTGACTGAGAGTGCTTCTCAAACAATCTGAAAATATAGAGCTGATAAGTACATTTTTTTCCACTTGAATTGCTCAGTATTCTGTACTTTTATTTTTGCTTGACTGAATTATTTATATATTCGCTGACTGCATTTTGTTTTTTGATCTGTGGTGAAATTTTTATTTCTCAGAGAGTTTGTAGTGAACTTATTCCAGGGTAGAAAATCTGGTCTAACAGCTGTTGTGTTACCTGATTTGTCTCAAGGCTTGGCTTTTGTCTTGCTGGTATAAAAATACTAACTTTGTGTGAATTCCTGCATATTTATATATTTGCTGACCAATTTTTTTCTGATCTGTGCTGAAAATTTTTTTTGTTCCACCCTCCCACACAGCTGCTGTTGTGTTCTTAAAGTTAGTGGCTTTTGCAGTTGAAAATTTGATCTGGAACACTCCTCCCAGTCCCATCTCATTAGCTCATTTTACCTAATACTGAGATCATCTGAGAAGGCCAAACCCCTTCGTCTCTTAACTTTGAATTATCTTCTGTTACTGCTCTCTCCCTTTCAACTTTATTCAGCTGCTTATATTTTTCTGTATTTGTGTTTCTTCCTACTACTCTGATGCTTCATCTTGCTTTTTTGTGCTACTTGCTGCTTGTTCTCTAAAGTGTTCAACTGCATCTTTTCTGTTGCATTTATTACTGCTTGTTTATAGCCTGTCTAAATTGTTAAGTGTTATTCTAAGCTCCTAGTTTTGGTTTAAGCACTTGGGCTTTAGGCCCACCCCTTAGATGTCCCTGGCCTTCCTCCCTCAGATTCTGAGAAATATGGATGTACAATTTCCTACAGTTTCCCCTGCTAGTCTGGTTGATATGGGCATCCTGAGACAGTGTAGCAACTGCCTCATGTACATGGACAACCATCTACTACTACCACCTAGGAACACAGTTTGCGAGAGATACAATTACATTAGAAACCTAGAGTCCATGCTCTCTCCCCCTCAAGCCAGTATATCTGGCACTAAAAAGGTTGTCAACACAATCACTACACCTCAAACACCACCCATACCTACACAACACACACCCACATATGCCGAGGTCCTCCACATAAACATACACAAACAAAGGAGACCTCTGAGGCAAAAACACACGCGATCTCCACAGCCCTCCGCACCACATGCCATGCATAGTCCACACACCTGTGTCTCACAGCCACTAAGGCTTCACCATAAACCCAACATATTAGTCATAGGAAACTCCATTGTGAGACACACAGATGTTCCTCTCACCAGGCTGGATAAGGAAAAAGTCACAGTTAGTTGTTTGTCAGGTGCCAGAATCCACCATATCGCACGTGCACTCAAGTCTCTCAACAACAGGTACTGTTATGACTCTGTCATAGTCCATGTTGGCATGAATGACTTGAGACATACCTCTCTGGGCTATATGAAGAGAGACATGATTGAGCTCACTGATTATGTGTTCCAGCCAATATGTCCCTAGCCTTAAGCAGCATTCGCCATCACCTAGAATGATGCCTCAGTACAAACAGAAAATTATTTACTTTAACAATTGGCTTAGTTTTTGGTGTCATTCCAGGGGGATCCAGTACCTGACAGCCTGAGAAGATATGATCGACAGACCACGATGCTTTGCCAGAGATGGACTGCATCTGTCTCACCTGACCTTCAGGCTTCTGGCAAAGGGTCTAGCCTCCCCCATAGTGCCTTTTTTAGAAAAAGTCCTGTGGTCGATAAAACCAACATAAAAATTTCAACAAAATGCAAATTAAAGGTCATGCTGCTAAATGCTAGGAGTCTAAACATGAAACTGTACTCATTGTAAGCATTCTTAACCATGGAAAATGCTGACATCTGTTCAGTCACAGAAACCTGGTTCAAAGCTGCAGAGAGCACCCCAGCCTTACCTGGTTACTCATCCTTTCATACATTCAGACCCCAAACTGTAGGCAATTAATAGTGCCCCCATAGTGCCTTTTTAGGCAAGGCTCAAATTCTAAACCTACCACCCTAGAACACAAAAAAGGAAAAAAACTAAGGGTAATGCTGCTCAATGCCAGAAGTCTAAATCTCAAAATGCATGCACTCGAGGCCCTCCTCAGTATGGAGAACATCGATGTCTGTGCTGTGACAGAAACCTGGTTCAAGGCTCCTGAGAGCACCCCAGCGCTATCAGGTTTTACCTCATATCATGCCCCCGGCCCCAAAATCGGACAATACCAAGAAAGGAGGGGGTATCCATATTCATCAAGGACACCCACACCTCAAGACTGGTGGCAACGACGATGCATCGGAGACCATCCAGGTGCAATTAACCATAGGCAAGACTGCTCTGCAAATTGTAGCATGTTACAGGCCACCTCACAAACTCAGGAAACTCACATGGCCTTCCTGAAAACACTAGAGGGGATAAATGTATCACCAAACACCATCATACTAGGTGACTTCAATTACCCTAATATAGACTGGGAACACTACTCAAGCCCAAACACCCTAGCCCAAAAGTTCCTGGAATTCATAAACTCAAATGCCATGGAACAACTAGTCGCCATCCCCACAAGAGGAGATAACATACTTGATCTCATCATCACGAACATGGGAGCACAATGTTCAACACCGGAAGTATACCCCTCACTGGTGAGATCAGATCACAAACTAATCTCGCTGGAGGTCCTCATCCCACCCCCACCTGAAATAAAAAAGACCACAGTAAAGAACTTCTCAAAAGCCGACTTCACACTTCTAAAGACTAGTGTGGTCTCCTTTCAGGCCCCGAGCCGCGGAAAACAATACTCAAGCCGCTGAATCACTTACAAACGCCTTCTACCAGCACCTGCAGGACTGCATGGATAAGGCAATCCCAAGCAAAACAAAGACTCTTTGTACCAAAGGCAAGAGTCCAGTCTGGTGGACCCCAGCCATAAACAAACTCTACAACAAAAGGAGGAAGCTACTACAAGATAGAGCAAAATCCTTAAAAGGTAAGACACCCTTGATCACTATAAGTAAAAACTAAGAGCTCTCATAAAATCATCCAAAGCAAATTTCGAGAGAAAAATAGCTAAAGACTCAAAAGACAATCATAAGGCCTTCTTTAGCTATGTTAGAAACCTAGGAGGAAACTCCCAGATATGCTCAGAACTAGTTCAAAATGATGTGAAGATTACTGATCCTACAGACATTGCCAACATACTGGCTGACAGGTTCAGTGCAAACTTCTCCCCTCCCAAAAGGAGAGATATCTATACCAAATGAGTGCAGCCCCCAAACATCTCCAGCGCCCAAGTGAGAACTGCTCTCTCCAAAGCAAAACACAGCATCCATGGGACCCGATGGTGTCCCCGGCTGTGTGCTCCACTTAACTCAATGAGGAATTAAACCCACAGCTAGGACAGCTGTTTAATCAAAGTCTTACATCTGGATACGCACTCCAGGGCGCACTGCAACTGTGGTCCCACTTCACAAAGGCGGTGCCTCCACAGACCCTGGAAATTACCGCCCATTAGCTTGACAAGCCTTATCTGCAAAGCCATGGAGAGGATCATAATGGACCTCATAAATAAAGACATAGGGAATTTGCAGACTTTGGATCCAACCCAGTTTGGCTTTGTCAAAGGCAGATCATGCCTTTTAAACTTGGTTGACTTTTTCAAACAGTCACCAAAGCCATTGATGAGGAAAGGCAGTCCATACAGCCTACCTCGATCTGGCTAAGGCCTTCGATACAATACCCCACTGGGTATCATTGAAAACTCATCAGCTTAAATGTTAACCCATACATCACAAGATGGGTTGCAAACTGGCTGAGTGACAGAACCCACAGGGTCAGAGTTGCTGGCGCCATGTCAGACTCAAAGCCTGTCACAAGTGGTGTCCCACAGGGCTCAGTCCTGGGCCCACTCTTGTTTGGCATCTACTTTTCCAAGTACAAGCAAACACAGGAGGTTATGGCGACAAAGTTTGCAGATGACTGCAAACTGGGCCATAGTAGAAAACACATCTGACACAGATATCCTTCAGAAGGGTCTCACAGAAACGGATAACTGGTGCCAGAGCCACGCCTAAAGTTAAATGCCAAAAATGCATAGTCATACCCTTCGGGAAAAACAAGGTTACCCCTAGCTACCAAATAGGTGGCAATCCACTGAGCACAGAAGAAGTTATCAGGACCTGGGGACCCAGGTTGATAGTAGTCTGTCATTCGACACCCATGTAGCTAAAGTAGTTAGGAAGTCCTTAGTGTCCATACATTGCCCACCTTATCATGAGATTGTCTGTTCTTTTGGAGCTTTTCTTCCCGCATCTAGATCAAGGGACATAGTCTCCAGTTAGACTCATCACTCATCAGACCAATGATGTACATGGACAACCATCTACTACTACCACCTAGGAACACAGTTTGCGAGAGATACAATTACATTAGAAACCTAAAGTCCATGCTCTCTCCCCCACAAGCCAGTATATCTGGCACTAAAAAGGTTGTCAACACAATCACTACACCTCAAACACCAACCATACCTACACAACCCACACCCACATATGCCGAGGTCCTCCACATAAACATACACAAACAAAGGAGACCTCTGAGGCAAAAACACACGTGATCTCCACAGCCCTCCACACCACATGCCATGCATAGTCCACACACCTGTGTCTCACAGCCACTAAGGCTTCACCATAAACCCAACATATTAGTCATAGGAGACTCCATTGTGAGACACACAGATGTTCCTCTCACCAGGCTGGATAAGGAAAAAGTCACAGTTAGTTGTTTGTCAGGTGCCAGAATCCACCATTTCGCACATGCACTCAAGTCTCTCAACAACAGGTACTGTTACGACTGTCATAGTCCATGTTGGCATGAATGACTTGAGACGTACCTCCCTGGACTATATGAAGAGAGACATGATTGAGCTCACTGATTATGTGTTCCAGCCAATATGTCCATAGCCTTAAGCAGCATTCGCCATCACCTAGAATGATGCCTCAGTACAAACAGAAAATTATTGACTTTAACAATTGAGGGATCCAGTACCTGACAGCCTGAGAAGATATGATCGACAGACCACAAAAAGGGTATAGCCTCCCCATATTAAAGTCCTGTGGTCGATAACCAACAAAATGCAAATTAAAGGTCATGCTGCTAAATGCTAGGAGTCTAAACATGAAAAAATGCTGACATCTGTTCAGTCACAGAAACCTAGTTCAAAGCTGCACCCCAGCCTTACCTGGTTACTGATCCTTTCATACATGAACCTATGAACCTATTAAGCCAAAGGAGGTGGAGTTTCAATATACATTAAAGACATGCACAACTCCAGGCTGGTCAAACAGAATGACGCACAGGAGACACTCCAGGTGCAGTTAACCATTGACAAGACCTCTATTCAAATTATAGCTAGCTACTGGCTCCCAAATCTGACTCAAGATGTCCAATCTGCCTATTTGGACCTGTTTGAATCTATCAAGATTCAACCCTTTACCCTGATCTTGGGCGACTTTAACCTCCCAAACATAGATTAGCAGAACTACTCATGCCAGAACACAAATGCCCAGAGATTCCTCGATTTTGTCAATGCAAATGCCTTGGAACAGCTAGTTGACACCCCCACAAGAGGTGATAATATCTTGGACTTGGTATTAACCAACATGAGTAATCACTGCAGCATCCCTATAACACCATCCTCCCTGGTAAGATCTGACCATAAAGAGGTCACTTTCAAAATCACCATCTCCCCCAACACACCTCTAGCTAGGATCAGACATAAAAATTTCTCCAATGCTGATTACAGCCTCCTGAGGGATGGTATAAACAGCTTCACAGCCCCCCCCCCACCTTAGGAACTGGCACCAGTATCCAAAACTACACCAACGTACTATACAAGCATTTATATAGATGCATGGAATCAGGAATACCCAACAGGACTAAGGCATCCTCTGCAAGGAAGAGTAAACCTGTTTAGTGAACATCTGCAATAAATAAACTCTATAGCAAAAGGAAAAAATATTGCTGTCCAAGACCAAGAAGGAGCAGGTACCCAATTAAAAGCGATGTCTCCTTAGCATGAATAAGCAAATAAGAGCACTACTGAAATCCTCCAAAGCACTACTGAAATCCTCCAAAGCAAACTTTGAGTCCAAATTGGTCACATCTACTAAAGACAGTCATAAGGCCTTCTTCACATATGTCCACAACCTCAAAGGAAACACCCAACAGAAGAAAGAAACTGTTGCAAAAAAGAGTAAAATCCCATGACTGGAGGAACTCCCTGGTCAACCTCAGTAAGAAGCTGAGATCCCTCATAAAATCCTCCAAAGCTAGTTACGAAAACAAAATTGCCACTGACTCTAAAGACAACCACAAAGCATTTGATAGCTATGTCAAGAATCTCAATGGGAACACTCAGATCTGCTCTGAGTTACAGCACAATGGCACTAAATATACAGAACCAACTGATATTGCCAACATCCTAGCAGATAGGTTCAGTGCTAACTTTACCCCCCTCTCACCCCCTGGAGGACCCATCTCTATACTGGAAGAATGCAAAGTTCCTATAATCACGGCTGCACAGGTAAAAAACACACTCTCCAAAGCCAAGAACACAGCATCCATGGGACCTGACAATATCCCAGGCTGCATTCTACATGAACTACAGAATGAACTGGCACCCTACCTAAGTACCATGTTCAATCATAGCCTCTCCTCAGGCTTTGTATCCACTGAATGGCACACCATGACGGTTATCCCACTCCACAAAGGGGGAGCCATGACAGACCCCGGGAAGTACTGCCCCATTACCCTGACGAGCCTGGTCTGCAAGGCCATGGAACGTATCATCCTGGAACTCATAAACAAAGATATTGGTAATCTCCAAACTTTGGACCCTACCCAGTTTGGATTTGTAAAAGGCAGATCATGTCTCCTAAACCTGATTGACTTCTTTGAAGCAGTCACCAAAGCCATAGATGAGGGTAAAATGGTTCACACAGCTTATCTAGATCTCGCCAAGGCTTTTGACACCATCCCCCACTCTGGAATTATAGATAAGCTCACTAAACTAGGTATAAATCCCTATGTCACAAGATGGGTTGCCAACTGGCTCATGGACAGAACCCACACTGTGAAAGTAGCAGATTCCAAATCCGACTTCAGACCAGTGACAAGTGGAATACCACAGAGTTCAGTCCTGGGTCCTCTCCTGTTTGGTATCTACTTCTCTAAGTGCAGGCTAACACAGAAGGTCTTCGGCTAACAAAGTTTGCAGATGACTGCAAACTAGGAGCCATAATCAAAACTCCTAACGATGTGGACAAACTACAAAAGGGCCTCACTGAGACAGATACCTGGTGTCAAAGCCATGGCCTGAAGCTCAATGCCAAAAAGTGTATTGTCATCCCCTTTGGTAAAAACTCTGTACCCATTAAATACCACATAGCTGGTAGTCTACTTAATGCCGAAAATGTGATAAGAGACCTTGGGACACAGGTGGACAGTAGTCTCTCCTTTGATAATCACATCGCCACAGTGGTCAGGAAATCCTTCTACGTGGCTCATCTCATCGCAAAAGGATTGTCATCCAGAAAAAAAGAGGTCATCGTTCCCCTCTACTCATCACTCATTAGACCCATTATAGAGTACAACACTCCTTTTGGTATGTACCTCACAAGACATCTACAACAACTGGAAAGACCACAGAAATACCTCACAAAGAGGATTACTGGCCTCAAACAGATGCCCTACACAGACCATCTCAAAAAACTACAACTTTACTCCATCGTATATCGCCTACTCAGTGGCGATCTCTGCCTAACATACAAAGCTATGTCAAACCCAGAGCTGTTGGACATGCTCCACTTAAAGAAATCCCAATCCCTCCGAGCTACATGCTCTAGGGACCTAAACCTTGTCACCACAACAAACAGAACATGCTGGAGGGATAGATTCCTGTCCCAGAGACTTCCCATACTCTGGAACAGACTACCTGTCTATGTCAAACAGAGCTCCTCATTAGCACTCTTCAAGAAAAATCTTGATGATTGGATGGGAAATGGGAAATTCACCCCAGGGATCACTTCTGTGGCTCTGCTCGACAGGGGCACAGGAAAATAATTTTCTTGGGTGGCGAAAGCCAGGATACATTTTTTGGCTAGGCTTATATAGGCCCTAGGGCCAATAGCCTAGTACCTACCTATGAACCTATGAACCAGAGCTGTTCAGAACTGGTGGTCAAGAACATCACATATACAAATGCTGTAGATATAGCAAACTTGCTGGCTGACAGATTCAGCAAAAACTTCACCCCTCTGTCCCCCCCATCAGTAAATCATAACATTCCCAGTACCTGCCCCCTTCCCCTTATATCTAGGGAACAGGTCATCACTGATCTCTCAAAGGCAAAAAATACATCCTCCATGGGACCCGATAACATACCAGGCTGCATCCTACATGAACTCAGGCAGGAACCTGCAGCACCATTAGGCACCCTATTCAACCACAGCCTGAGTACCGGCTTCATCCCAGCTGAGTGGAGGACAGCCACTGTCATCCCTTTGCACAAAGGTGGCTCGTCCACCGATCTGGGAAATTATAGACCCATCAGCCTAACTAGCCTGCACTGCAAGGTCATGGAATGGATTATCATGGACCTCATTAATAAGGACATTAGCAACCTCCAAACACTCGATTCCACACAGTTTGGCTTCATCAAGGGGAGGTCATATCTGCTAAATTTGGTCAACTTCTTTGAGACAGTCACCAAAGCCATGGAGGAGGGGAAGATAGTGCACACTGCCCACCTTGACCTGGCCAAAGGCTTTGACACTATTCCCCACTCGGGCATAATAGATAAACTCTCTCAACTAGGCATCAATCTGTATGTTACCAGACAGGTAGCAAACTGGCTCACTAATAGAACCCACCTAGTCAAAATAGGGGAAGCCACCTCAAACAGTAGACCCATAACAAGTGGCGTACACCAGGGTTCGGTCTTGAGGCTTCTGTTATTTGGGATATACTTTTCTGAGGTGCAGGCCAAAACCAGTGGGCTATGGCTGACCAAGTTTGCAGAAGACTGCAAGCTGGGTGCTGTCATTAATTCCCCTAATGATGTAGACATCCTCCAAGAGGATCTCACTCAGACAAATGACTGGTGCCAGAAACATGGCCTCAAGCTGAATACCAAAAAATGCATCATTATCCCCTTTGGCAAGTGTGATGTACCCACAAATTGTTACATTAATAACAACATCCTAAACACGCAGTCAGTCATGAGGGATTTGGGCACCCAGGTTGATAGCAACCTGACTTTTGACCACCATGTTGCTTCCATTGTACGGAAAGCCTTCTACATGGCCCACCTCATAAGTTAGGGTATCTCATCCAGGGACAAGGAGGTCATAGCATCCCTATATTCTTCCCCTATAAGGCCCACTATTGAGTATAATGCCCCTATCAGCATGTAACTCGCAAAGCATGTGCAGCAGCTGGAGTGACCACAGAGGTTTCTCACCAGCAGAATCCTGGGCCTCAAATGTCTACCATGCACAGATAGGCTAAAAGCCCTATCCCTCTATTCAGTTTCATACAGACTCCTCAGAGGTGACCTCTGTCTGGCATACAAGGTGATCACAGTCCCCACCTTGATGGGACTGCTGCATATCTGCAAGTCAAGCTCCAGTCGAGTAACTCATGTGCGTGGTCTCAACCTGGTCTGTGATATCAACAGGACTTGCTGGCAGGACACATTTGTATCCCAGGGACTCCCCCATCAATGAAATAGACTCCCTCTCCAGGTCTATATTATTATATTGAAGTTTTAAAACTTTGAATGTTATAATATTGAACCATTTTGATAGAAAGACTATAGCATCGAACACTCAGAATAGCGAATTTTTTCCCAGGGAAAAAAATTGCTGTTCCGACAAACATACACACAACACAAGCGCACCAAAATAAATAATCCACATACATACACTTCACAAAACCATACAGTAAACCATACATACACTACTAGGTATCCACTTACCATAACCCAACCCTAACCCTAAAGTACATAACTACCGCACACTCACCTTACCCGCTCCCTAACCCTAAGGTCCCTATTGCACACTCATCTTACCCACTCCCTAACCCTAAAGTCCCTATCGCACACTCACCTTACCCGCTCCCTAACCCTAAGGTCCCTATCACACACTCACCTTACCTGCTCTCTAACCCTAAGGTCCCTAACTATCACACACTCACCTTAACCCAATCTCTTTGCACACTTACCTTAACCCGGTCTGTAACCTTTGCTTCACAGTCGAGGAACTAGCGAAGCTGCAGAAATGGCCCACTGAATACTTTCCCTAGGAACCATCTTGTAGGAAAGTATTTGATATTCCACAGCTTCGCTATTTTCAGTGTTCGGTGCACAGTGTTCGATATTATAACATTCGAAGTTTTAAGACTTTGATGTTATAATATAGATCCCCCTCTCCACGTCAAGCAGAGTACCTCTTTACTCCTTTTAAGTTCAACCTGGATAACTGGATGGGAAACAGAAAATATACCCTTGGAATTCCACCCATGTCCCTGCTGGACAGGGGCATTGGGTGCTGTCTTTTCTAAACATGGACTAAACTCTTGGCTAGGCTTATAAGGGCCTCAGGGTCTATAGCCTAAAAACCTCCTATGATCCTATGAACAAGGCCATAATAGTGCTATGGGAAGGTCTGGGGGTTCAGCAGCTTTTCCTGAAGAATATATTGAAAAAGTTGCTTGTGAATGCACTTCTCCAGAATTTTTGACAAATGAGTTAATATGGTAATAAGTCTGAAACTGGTTGTATCAGATTAGGTTCCTACTTTATGAAGGGCGATGATGAAGAGTATTTTCCATAGAGAAGGAACATATGATTCCTTAATAGCGACTGTTAATTAGAAGAGACACAGGATTTGATATAGAACTGGCAGCCAGCCTTGAGGTATTTTGCTGGGAGATTATCTACTGAAGGAGAACATGGATTCAGTTTAAGAAGTAGCGGTTTGATGTAGGAGGTTGGGGTGGCTTTTATGGTGAAATTGGGGGTGTTTGCTCTCTGAAGAGAGGGCATGTTAGTATTGTTAGCAGGAAAATCTTTATTAAGGGTTTTAATGCTTTTTATAAAATGTATGTTAAACTGAGCAGCTATTTCAGAGTGAGTGTTATTTGGGGCAGGATTAGAGGTGGTGGTTGTTCCAGGGTGGAGAATATTATTACTAGAAGACCAGAATATTTTACGGTTGCAACAATGATTTAATAAGTGATTATTGTAGTAGATTTTCTTGTCTGCATTAATATGACTTTTAGTATGATTACATTGTTCTTTAAAGTGTTTTATGTTTTGGGAAGATCAATGTTTTAACTATTCTTTCCAAGCCTTCTGTCTCTTGCATTAGGTACCTGCTTTGAGTGGATAACCAAGGAGTATGTTTATTCTTTATTTATTTATTTTATTTTTATTTTATTTTATTTTTAGAATTTGTTGACTGGGAATGTCCGACTGGGTATATGCCCATTTTCAGCGGAGGCCCGGGGAGAAAAGTTCCATATATTCAGATATATGAGATTTACATAATATAAGGGTACAATCTAGCATATCAGATGAAAAAAGAAACAGTATAATTATAGTAAAGACACAGTTCAACAGGAGAAATGACCTATATGTCAGAGTATAATATCACAAGGAAGGCTCCATATATTCAGACAAGCAAAATTTCACATAATATAAGAGTATAATTTAGCATTTCAGAGGGAAAAAAACAGCGTATTTATAGCAAAGACATGGTATGACAGGTAATGATGACATATGTCAGAGTATAATATTTTTTTGTTCTAGTTGGAGCCAGATTATTTCAGGTTTTCAGGAAAATTGTGTTAAATTTGTGTACAGCTTCAATGAGTGGAATATTTTTCAGGATAGACCAGTTAGAGCTTAGAATTCTATAAAATGTATTATGGTTAAAATTAGTGAAGTTACAGGAAGTTCTAAGTAAGTGTTATTTGACATGATAGGTACAGAGTCTGTTTGCACATAGAGAGAGATGGGCACTGTGGGTGTCACTGGAGATCTTCTTACTGGAATTAGACAGCAAGAAATGAGCCACGGTTTTTGGGATGGTTATAACATGTGGGAGAGGAAATCAGTCGAATCAAACCAAATAAGTTGAGGCTAGCTGATGGATATTTTGTGGAGATAATTTGCCAGTTAAAATTAATGTCACCTAGGATTATCATTTCATTTGAAATTGTCAGTGAGATCCGGGTTAGGACATTTTCCAGGGCTGTAGCATTATTACCTTGGGGAATATAGAATACTTTGATACATAGTTGTTTATGGTTATTTAGCTTAAGACGGAAATGAAGAGTTCGGCATTATGAAATATAGGCATAGGTTTATTTTAGGGTAGGATTTCAAGATAGTATGAGCATAATAAAGCTACTCCACAACCCTTCTTTATGTTCAATCAGCCCTGATGATCTTATAACCAGGAAGTAATATTTCAGAGTCAAGTATATGGGCCTTTAACCATGTTTCAGTTATGGCAAGAATTTGGGGTTTATTGAGGGAAATCTAGGCATGGAGCTCTGAGATTTTTTTATAGATGCTATGAGTATCTAAGGAAATGAATTTAAGCTGTTTGGGTGAGTTTGACATAGGTGGGTTGTGTTTTGATGGTTTTGGTGATGGTGGTGTGGTCCCTGTTTTGGAAGGAGATGGGTTGGCTGAGTAGGAAGGGGTGTTGATGGCTTAGAGTGAGTTTGTAGGCTACTGGGGAATCAGTATGGGAGGATGGTCCAGAGTGGGAAGAGAGAGAGAGATAGAGATATAGCGATGGGTAAGATTGGTTAGCTTGTTTTGGTTTAACTTTAAGAATTAATTTTATTTTGGTTCAGTAGATGTAAGGGTTTAGTAATTTGGATTTGAAGTAAAGATTGGGTGAGTCCCTGCATGTATTAGAGGTAATTACTGGTGTGAAGTGTAGTATCAGTGGATCAACAGGTACCACACTCACCTTTGGTTCAGAAGGATGCAGGTTCTACCAATAAAGATAGATTGACACTGCAGCTCAGCATAAGGGAAATGCTGCATTCCTGAGTGTGTTGTCCTTCAGATGAGATTTTAAACCAAGGCCCCCATCTGCTTGAGTTGATGGTAGCTCAGCTGAATGTAAAGATACTACGGCACCTATTGAAAAGAGTAGGGGAAGTTCCCTGATGCCCTGGCCAAATATCCCCTAATAGTATAAATGCCACCCCTGGTCTCCCCTGAAAGGAGGCTACTATCCTAGTTGGACTAACCTAGAAAACAAAGCATAAAAAGAAAAAAAAAAAGAATGGTAAATCATGCCTGCCCAACTTGGTCAACCTCTTTGAGTCAGTCACCAGAACTGTGGATGAAGGCAAGTTGGTTCATACAGCCTACCTTGATCTGGCCAAAGCCTTTGATACCATTCCCCACTCAGGAATCATAGAAAAACTTACTAAAGCTAGGCATCAACACCTATATCACTAGGTGGGCTGTAAACTGGCTCACAGGTAGAACCCACAGTGTGGAATTAGCTGACTCCTTGTCAGACTGCTGACCAGTCAAGAGTGGAGTCCCACAGGGTTCAGTCGTGGGTCCTCTCCTGTTTGATATCTACTTCTCTGGAGACCAGGCCAACATGAAGGGACTCTGGTTGACAAAGTTCGCAGATAATTGGAAGTTGGGAGCTATTATTAACTCCCTGAGTGATGTTGACATCCTACCAAAAGGCCTCATTGAAACCGACTGGTGTCAGAACCATGGCCTTAAGCTCAGTGCCAAAAAATGTGTCATCATCCCCTTTGGGAAAAACTTGGTTCCCATGAATTACCACATCGATGGTAGTCCACTGAACACAGACAGCATTATAAGAGATCTGGGAACACAGGTTGACAGCAACCTCTCTTTTGACCATCACATTGTCACTGTGGTCAGAAAGTCCTTCTATGTGGCACATCTCATTACTAAGGGTTTTGCATCCAGAAAGAAAGAGGTCATTGTCTCCCTCTAATCTTCCCTCATTAGGCCAGTCATTGAGTACAGTGCCCCATTTGGCATGTACCTCACTAAACACCAGCAACAACTTGAGAGGCCGAAAAAGTACTTCACAAAAAGGATCCTAGGCTTTAAACATTTGTCCTATATGGACAGACTAAAAAAACTCCAGCTATTCTCGGTCTCATATTACTTACTTAGAGGAAATCTCTGCTTGACATACAAAGCCATGTCTGACCCAGCTCTGTTATTTATTTATTTTATTTTATTTTATTTTCCATTTGTTGACCGGAAAAGTCTGACAGGATACATGTCCATTTTCAACAGAGGCCCGGGGAGAAAAGCTCCAAAGGTAGTTACAAGAATAAGCATAACAAAAATATACAATTAAAGATTACAAGCTCAGTAGGGACATTTGAGTTATACAGTCAAAGACTTTATTTATTTATTTATTTCCAGTTTGATTACCGGGGAAGTCTACTGGGCCCAAAGAACCCGTTTTCAGTGGAGGCCCGGGGAGAAAAGCTCCAAGATACGTAATACAGTACAGATGCTGGAGATACAGAAGTATAAAAGATACATTATATAGAAGAGTTTACAACATATGTGCATTCAGTGTCACACATAGTCAGACAAAATTCACTTAAGATATAGCACACAATAAAAACACATTATATAATATAAATGCACAGGTATTCCAAAAATGTAGTCAGGTTTAGAGCAGGAGCATAACCAATGTTTATTAAAATACTGCTTGAGACTTTTCTTAAATTGTGTTAGGGAGGTCTCCAGAGTGATGTCATCAGGCAGTGAGTTCCAAGTTTTACCAACAGAACTGGCAAACAGTCTATTAGATGAGTGAAGTGGTCTAAAGTTATTGTGGGGGTAGATAATATTTTTAAGAGCAGGAATATTGTCTGGTTGGTTAAGTACTTTGTGAGCTATTATTAGTTGGTTGTACTTTAATAGGGTGGGCAACTCTATCCAGCCCAGCTAGCTTAGGTGCTTATAGTGATGTGTTCTGTCAGGCATACTAGTGGCAAATCTAGCTATGTGGTTATAACAGGTGCAGAGTTTATTAAGATCACATTTGTTTAAGTTGGTAAATAGAGAGTAGGCATAGAAAAGGGTTGAGAGTAGATGAGAACAGGCTATGGCTATTCTAGCAGCTGGGGTATGAAAAGGTTTAATCCTAGATAATTTACCAAGTTTTTTGTGAATGGTTTTACTAGTTTGGTTGACAAACTTATCTAATTTGAGACTGCTGTCAACCAAAACTCCAAGAAGTTTTGTGCACTCATCGGGAGATATTGTAGTACCATTATTTGATTGTATAGAGAAGGGTAAAACAGAGGACCTTTGGGTGGGAGAGAAAAGTAGGAGCTTAGTTTTATTTGGATTTAAAATAAGTCGATGCTCAGAAAGCCAGTTTTTGACTATATTAAAGGTATTTTGGGTTAGCGTAGAACTCCACTGCCAATCATGAGCAGAGAGGTGATCTGCTGTGGTGACCCCTAACCAGGAAAAGCCGAAATAAGAAGAAGAAGACTGCAATACTGGTTGGGAGGTGGCTGAGCAGATTAAAGTGGAGTCATCTGCGTCTCACTGGCCCTCTTCACGAGAAATCTTGATGACTGGATGGGAAATAGAAAATTCACCCCAGGGATCACTCCAGTGGCTTTACTCGACAGAGGCACTGGGAACTAATGTCGGGTGGCACAATGCCAGGCTTGTAAAAGGCTCCAGGGCCAATAGCCTAGTACACACCTATGAATCTATGAACCCATGTGTGTGGTACCCATGTATGGCAGAAGTAAAACGTCTGTAAGGAAGTGCAAAGGAAAGCCCCTACGTCTATCATGGGCAGCTAACCATTTTACAAAGTTTGATGCAACAGTAAGCAAACATTAAGCAAGCAATAATGCCTGATAGTGTATGTGTGTTAATGTGTAATTAACACCCATCCAGGGTTGTCATGAGGCCTGATGCTGGAGCAGGAGGGCTTGCACACTGCTGGAAAGGTGTTATTTGCTTATTAACACACACCCTGGAGAGCATTATTGTGCTTAGAGAATGGGTTCTCTGTAAAATTGTTGTGTTTTACTTACTTATTTATTGTATAACTATATTATTTTTCTACTATATTTTTTTTTTATATATTTTTTGATGTAAAATATTTCCTCCGCCTAATGTTTGAAATTTTCTGTACTATATGTACATGTTGTTGGAGGAAGCATTTTATATCCAAAATATAACATTTAAAAAATAATAACTAGGTATTTACTTTACTTTTTGGTCGCTTTCCCCTAAAACGTTTAGTTCATTGGCAGTCATTGCAGACTGAAGTTACTAAATAATGACATACATTTGAGTTTCAGACTTTCATTTTCTTCAGAAAATTCATGCCAATAGAAATCCTTTACTTAAGCAAGTTTGTAATTTTATAAGAGCTTGTTGTTTGTCTTTCGGCTTTTCCCGGTTAGGGGTTGCCACAGCAGAACTCCGGTCCGCTTATGATTGGCAGTAGATTTTCACGAACGCCGAGGTGCCAGCTCGATTTCATAAGAACAATAATTAAAATCTTTTTCTATTTTTGAGCCTTTGTTCCCTCTTGATTTTTGGCTTTATCCGGATTTCTTCAGCTTTCAGATCCAGAAGTATGCAAAATATTTTATTATTCATTTAACATTTGTTAATTGGGAAAGTCCAACTGGGACAGAGCCCATTATTTTCAATGGAGGCCTCTCATTCTAGCAACTTTCTAGGTTTATAAGAGCGATATTTAAAATCCATCTCTATTTTTGGTTCTTTGTTCGCCCCGTTATTTATGGCTCTGTCCAGATTTCTTGTAGTAAGAGTTTGAGAGGTATGGTCAAGAGGTTAGGAATACTGTCAACTGATGCTGCTGCCAGGGTATCACTTGATCGCTCTCACTGTGTGTGTGTGTGTGTGTGTGTGTGTGTGTGTGTGTGTGTGTGTGTGTGTGTGTGTGTGTGTGTGTGTGTGTCTATGTATGTATGTGGTTGAATAGCTAAAGTAGAGTATGGAAGTCAAACTCTGCCCTTAGTGGGTGGAGTTTCACTTTCATACTGTACTTCCACTTCACTTTTCCGTTTCACTCTGAACATTCACACCATCCCATAAGATGTTTCACTTCAAAAATATGGGGTTATTTGAATAGCTACAGCTGAAAAGTGGGAGAAATGTGACTGAGTGAAGTGTGGTAGGTTGTAAGAGATAAAACAGGAAAAGTAATGATGCAGTAATATTTAACAGAAGCACGGTCTGTATGTTTGTAGAGAGATAGGTCACTGAGAGATGAGCTAAAACACGGAGGTAACAAATATATCAGGGGTAGGACTAGACAGCTGAGTGGGGGTGGATGGAGTTAATTGTGATCACTGGGGTCAGTTAGTAAATATAAAGGAGGAAAGAAAGTTAGAGTGCTTTAATATAGAAGCAGGTGGGAGGTTGGTACAATGGTTAAGGTGTTTACCTTTCAGACACAAGGTTCAGGGTTTGATTCTCACATGGGATAACTGCCTAGGCTTAAAATGGCCCATAAGGACAGTTAGTCTAGTACTAATCAATGAGTTATTGCCACTATGTATGTCTTTAAGACAGGGTGGGAAGTAGGTGTTCTGGCTGGAGAATAAGCTCATAGGTGATTACTAGGCTAATGGCATAAGAAACTTTACAAGTCTAGACAATAATACCCAGGACATGACAATATTATATCTTAATTCCCCAGACATGGGATGGGGTAGTATCAGGGTAGTGAGTCTTTGGGTGTAGCAGCCATGAGTCATTTGACAGACTGCCTCTGTCCATAGTGTGCAAGGGCAGTACCTTGGCAGTGAATTTATGGTTCCCCATCCATTTATCTAAATTCTTTTTGAAGAGAGTGAGGGCAGGCTTTGTTTTATGAAGATGGGAAGTTTATTCCATAGATGAGGTAGCCTTTGGGATACAAATCTGTCTCTCCAGCAAGTTCTGTTAAAGTCACAAATAAAGTTCAGGCCCATGGAATGCAGAACCCTTATATAATTTTTCTTGCAATTACGTAACATTTTCATCAAGGCTGGATCAGAGAATGGCTTGTACATCAGGCATGTCACCTCTCAATAAATGATATGAGATGGACTAAAGGGATAGGGCCTTTAGTCAGTCTGCATAAGACATTTATCTTATGCTTTGTATTTTTTTAGTGAGAAACATCTCTGGCCACTACAATTGGTGTAAGTGCCTAGTTAGGTACGTGCAAAAGGAAGCATTGTTCTCAATTATGGGCCTGATGAGGGCCAAGTACAATGTCACTAAGACTTTCTTTCATCTTGGTGCCATGCCTTTACATATAAGTTGAGCCACACAGAAGGAGTTCCTCACTACTGTAGCTACCTGGTGATCAAAGTTTAGGTTTCTATGTGTGTTCCTAGGCCCCTCACCACTGGGTCCACTTTTAAGGCTGTGCTGTCAATGTTATAATTCACAGGGATATCTGATTTACTGATGGGTATGATTAGCATTTTTTAGCATTTAGTCTCAGACCATGGTTTTGGCACCAGTCGTTTGTCATTTTTAGGCTTGTTTGTAGGATGTCAACATCATTTGCGGATTCAATGATTACTCTCAGCTTACAAGGTGAGCCAGAGGCCCCTAGCATTGGCCTTCACTTCAGAGAAGTATATACCAAACAGGTGGGATCCCAACACTGAGCCCTGTGAGGCACCACTAGTATCAAGTTTCCTATCAGAAGTGGAGTCACCTGGCTTAAAATTCAGTATTTTTAAATTCAGCGTTGTAAGCTTTCAGTGTAAAGAGACTCAGTAAAATGAGCTTTCAATATTTTGAAAATTAGTTATTGTGCTCTCAGTCAAATGAAATTCAGTATTTTGAGTTTTCACTCATGTGAAGTAGATCCATATATACATATAAATAAATATGCACCAAAGGCAACGATCAGGACCGACTTGCAGCAGATCAACACTACCCGCAGAAACCTCATCTACAACCTGGAAAGGAAACTGATCACCTATAAAAACAGTGAGTACGACATCTACTTTCTTAGATCTTGCATCCACCACAAGATCATGCTGCAAGGACTCAGATTTTACAGATTCTCAAATTGGATCATGGAAGACACAGGCGTCTTCACCAACCTGGTCAAGGTATACAACAAAGCAGGCCTTTCCTCACTCATCCTGCTCATCACTTACAACCAGGAATGGCTGGAATTAATGAAGGAGGACATCCTCGAACTGCAGGAATAAATCCTAACACAGCCTGACTTTGAAACTACAAGCACCTTTTCGATAACATTATATAACAAATCACCAGGCACGTAGCCACCCTCATCTTCAGGAAATGGAAAAAGCTCAACCATGATCTAAAACAATACCAGGACAACCATGCATACAGACTCCCTGATGAAAGACATCCGGGAACAACCAACGGCTACACGAGGCAACTCCCAACGATCACCACTGCATCCACAGGACCCCCTCCACCTCCTCCACAGGTTGCAGCTGCTCCCATGCAACAAGAGGAGCTTATCACCAACCCCCTCCTCCCATACCTGCCCCCATGGCAGGAACCCCAGCCAACGGGGCTACCGAGCTCAACAGAGAGCAACCCCAGCAGCCTTTTTTATGGCAACAAGGACCAGGCAGTCCAACTCTCAGCACGGGGGCAACTTACCAGAACAACAGGAGAGGGCAGGGAGGACCAAGAACCACAGGCAGAGGGAGAGGGTCAAGCTGCTGGACACACGTCAGCAGACCCATGAACACCAGGAGCTCCACGAGGAAGTACTAGGGGAGCAGGAGTTACAACTCATCAGCACCCTTTTCAATTTAACTGACAGAAATCTCTCAGTGGCCTACGTTAGTTTATTAAACAAGGGCTTCTCCTTTCTACCATCACAAAGAGTATGGATCACCGATGTTCTGCTGGATCTCAGGCTTTATCTGAGAAAACTGAATCTGAAAGTGCTTCTGAGTAACACGGAGGACACAGACTCAGAATCCTCCGATGACCCTGATACACTCACAGCCCCCAGAAAAAAAGAGTGTTTTCACCCCAGCCCTCAACAACACACTTTCAGCCTTCCAAAAAGTGTGTGAGCAAGATCTCAGAGGGCTTCTTAACGAGCCCAACTCCCACAAATGGTACAACCTCTCACCAGTGGAACTGGACGCCATGCGGGACTTAAGCCAGAATCATGATCTGTGTATCATGAAAGCAGATAAGGAAACGGGTCTTGTACTTATGGAGTAGGAAACCTATGTGCAAAAACTTAACAATTTGCTGCTTAACCAGGAGTTTTGTAAGGCTGTGACCTTGAACGAAGTGAACAAAAGCTTCACTACCATTGATAAGCTGCTCAAAACCTTGGAATGCAAGCAGCATATCACCCTAGAGGAATTTGTTTTTCTGTCGGTGCATAACCCCAGCCAGGGGTTCGGCATCCCCAAACTTCACAAGGACCCCTCTGACCCCCCCATTCAGGCTCATCATCTCTAACCATAAAACCAAGACAGAGACAATCTCGGAATACCTGGACTTCATTTTCAACCCGCTAGTTCAGGCGATGGATTTTTACATCAAGGACTCCTGGGACTTTTTAAACATTTTGCATGAGAGTAATATTGAGTTCTTAAAATGCATGTTAGTAATGCTAGATGTAGTAGCATTGTACTCCAACATCCCCCACAATGAAGGTTTGGAAGCATTAGAACTGTTTCTCAACAAGCATGCTAAATTCAATGTTTTTAAAACTGAAATGCTTATAGCTTTAACCACAGTGGTTCTAAAAAACTAATTTTTCTGCTTCAGTGGAGCCATCTACCTACAGACCAAGGGAGTTGTGATGGGGTCCAAATCGCCCCCTCTTTTGCCAACCTGGTCCTCAGCACATGGAAGAAGGAGACTTTGACCCATATACATGGGTTCCACAAAGCCCACTATAGCCGTTTTATTGACAATACTTTTTTCGTGTGGGAGGGTTACAAGACTGAGCTGGACACCTTCCTCACGGCACTCACAAACAGCATCCTATACCTAGACTTTGTAGTATCAGGACGGGGGACCCACATCTCCTTCCATGATACTCAGTTAACCATTGACCCCAGTACTGGCAGCCTTACCTCCAATGTGTACCAGAAGGACACTTACAGGAACAACTTCCTGGATTTCAAAAGTCAGCACCCCTTCTTCATGAAGAAGAATATGCTTAAAGGGCAGTACATCCACCTCTCTAGGATCATCTCTGATGATGATATCTTCCTCAAGGAAAGCCAATTCCTTTCAAAAATGTTCACCCACAGACATTACCCCAAACAGCTAGTAGCGGATGTCTTTCAAGAAGTTGCCTCCCACAGATCAGACAGACACCCACCCATCCTTACTTATGGCTTCACCCCCCGGGCGACCACCAGAACTACTTAACCTAAGAACGAAAACTGTAGTTTCCCCATGCCCATCAGCCGAGATATGCAACCCATTAGGGATATCATCGGCAGAAACTGGAACATCATAAGAGCGGACCACATCACCCACCAAATAGTGGGTAATGAGCCTGTCTTTTCATACAAGAAGACCAGAATGCTCACACAAACCTTTAAAAGGAAAGAGACCCCCATACTCAGTAATGGTGCAGACCCCCATGAGCCTGCTAACCCACCAAACCCCAAAGGTATAGGCCCTTGCAAGCACTGTGTAGTCTGCCCTTTCATATACTCAGGCACATTCTACACTTTTCAACACTGCAACATCACGGTGCAGCTCAAAGCCCAGCACAAGTGGCACTCAACTTTTCTAATCTACCCAGCCTACTGAGACAAATGTTTTTCCTTCTACATTGGAAAAATTATTAGAAAGCTCTCAGACAGTGTGAAGGAACACCTTGCAGCCACCAGGCATAATGACAGTTACAATTCATTAAGCAGACACACCTTGAGCTGCAACAGCTTCGTCTGTTTTAAAGTTCTAGTGTTAGAACAGGTCCAGCAGTTTTTTGGAGATTGCAACACACTACTGGAGCTGAAGGAATTAAGATGGCAACTCCTTCTTGAAGCAGATACCCCCATCAGGGCTCAATGAGAATCTCAACATTAAATGTGCATTAAAGTGGTACAATTAAAAAGTTACGGCACACCCCCAGGGGCAGGATGTTAGCAGATAAAACCTTTTGTTTTACAGCAATGTCTCTCATTAGTCCATATACTCCTGCATTAGCGTAGTCTATCTACCAATCATAGTGAAGCATTTTTTATACCAGTTACACTATTTAAAGCTCATACAGTACTGCAAAAACATTATATTTTGCTCTGTTGAAGTTCCATTGTTATCAATAAAGCGAACTAAAGCGCTCTGCAAATAACAGTTCTGGCTCAGCGTCTATTCATTGTTTTTTTTGTTTTTAACAGGAAGTTTTCAGTAGTATAGATATAGATATATATATATATATATATATATATATATATATATATATATATATATATATATATATATATAAAATTATTGAAGTTCTGAAACTTTGAAATTCATATGGCCCAGACCATATAATCGAAGTTTCTGAACTGCAAACAGTAAAAATATAAAAATAAAAATAAAAAACAAAAACATTTTATTTTTAATGTTTTTGCAGGGGGGCAAGCCCTTCTGCACCCCCCACACCCCTGCAAATGAAATATATATATATACATATATATTGAATAGGGTAAATTTCCTGTTCCACTCTGTACTACGATCTCATTTCAAAATGTTCAAAGTTTCAAAACTTCGATCCATATGAGCTTTGAAACTTCGATAATCTGGTAGGGATCCATGTTTGTATATACCCCTGGTCTCCATAGTCCTACTCCTCAGTTATATATATATATATATATATATATATATATATATATATATATATATATATATATATATATATATATATAGTTCCATACTCCTCAGTTTTATATATATATATATATATATATATATATATATATATATATATATATATAGTTCCATACTCCTCAATTATATATATATATATATATATATATATATATATATATATATATATATATATATATATACATAGTTCCATACTCCTCAGTTTTATATATAAATATATATATATATATAATATATATATATATATATAGTTCCATACTCCCAGTTATATATATATATATATATATATATATATATATATATATATAGTTCCATACTCCTCAGTTATATATATACATATATATATATATATATATATAGTTCCATACTCCTCAGTTTTATATATATATATATATATATATATATATATACATATATAGTTCCCTAGCACTGGTCAACCTTCAAGATTCCATCCAAAATAAACCAAACCAGTGCTACAATAAAGTAGCAAGATTTGCTACTAAGTCATTAAAGAGAACCCGTCACTGCTTAGCCCTAAAACAGCTTTATTGGCTTGAATTACCCAAGCATCTCACTTACATACAACTACTCCTAGTCCACAAATTAACACACAGATCAGAACAAAGTAATGCCTTACTAGACTTATTGTACACATACACTCCTGCCAGGCCACTTCAATGTGGAAACAAAATGCTCCTCACTACCTGCAAACCACACCTGTCAGTAGGAACCTCTCTTTATCAGCTAGTGTAAATGTTTTTATGTATGTTTTTGTGGAGCCTTTCTCCCCAAGTCATAGTAAAGTGTTTGATCTGTTGTGGACATTTTCTCCCCTTATATATAATTACTCAGCTAGTGTTTAAAAGTTTTTGAATGTGTTATGGAGATTTTCTCCCAGTGCCTCTGCTGAAAATGGGCCATTGGCTCAGTTATGCTTTTCTGGTTATAAAAGGACAAATAAATCAATAAATAAATACAAACATATCCAGTCAGTTAGGATCACTAATTGAAGTAGTCACCAATGCTAGCAATCTATCAGTTTGTACAATAATGGACTATCAGAGTCTGGCACCTTAGTCGGTAGAGCATGAGACTTTTAATCTCAGGGTCATGGGTTTGAGCCCCACAATTGGTGAATACATTTAAATTAGGTATGGGGGCTGGCATAACAGACACAAGGTACAGATCTTGATTTTCATCTTTGAAAGGAAAGTTGGTTAGGCTTAAAATGGCCCACAAGAGCAGCTAGCCTAGTCCATACCTACATACCTCTCAACCTCTTACAGAAATCTAGACAAAGCCATAAATAAAAGTGTGATAAAGTCCCAAAAATAGAGACAATTTTTAAATATTTCTATTGCAAACTTAGAAAGTTGATAGAATAACAGATTTTGCAATAGCATGAATTTTCTGAAGGGTATGAAGTCTGAAACTCTGTCATTATTTTTAACTTCAGTCTTTAATGATTTACCACTAATTTTGCTTGAAAAGCACAGTTTTATGAAAAATGGACCAAAATATGAGGTCAAAATCTGGGCATTCTGTGAAAATCTGTACAGTTGAGAGGCATGCATACCTATGAACCTATAGCAAATCTATACAGTGAATAATTCAGGATAATTGCAGTAACTGACCTTAGTTCTGGAAGTGAGCAGACAAGTTGGATAGCATAATTCCTTAAATAAAGATGCCAAAGCTCTCCAAAATTATCTGCAAAAATATGCATAACTCAAGCAGTAGTATTAACTTCAACTTTATGGTAATAAATATAGCATCTAGGAATGTGGCCAAAATAACACAAATTATGATTTCAAACTATAGTGTCAAATCATTAAACATGATGCTGCCATTAAATATCTAGGGACAAGGGTAGACAATGATTTAAGCATTTTCTTTTCACAGCTAAAAACCAAAATTAAGTTATGTGACTCAGGAAACTTTTATTTCAATGTAAGTAGCACATCAGCATGCGTATATCTTCAGAGTTAAAACAGTAACAGTGACTGTTCTCCTTATGTAAGGAAAACCGTACATTAAGGAAGTATGCAGGTGTAATTTATTAATTATTTGTGATATCTAGTGGGAGGGTGGCCTAATAGTTAAGGTGTTTGCCTTACAAACACAAGGTGCAGAGTCTGAGCCTCACAAGGGATAATTGGCTAGGCTTAAAATGTCTCAGAAGGGCAGTTAGTTTAGTACTAACCGATGAATCAGAGAAATTACAAACAAAGGAATGCAAACAGCCTTAATTTCCAATCACCAACAGCACTATTAGAATATGAATATACTAAAAATACAACTCAAATCTTCACTAGTGCATATGTCCACCAAAGTCAGATAAACAAATTTTGCAGCTCTTATAATTCTAAAGAGTATGTCTGTTTCCTTAAGGGAGATCCCTTTATACCTTACTGAACACCGAACTGTCCGATTATTCAATACAATACTACATTCTGTAACCTTAGAACTAGCAACATGAAAAACTTGGTGCAAATGATTCCTTACTAGAAAAAAAAGTCATGGTTCTGAAAAAATTAAACTATTGAGAAGGACTTTGCAAATGCCTTTATATTCTGTTTTGTACAGGTTACATAGAGGTGATCTCAGCCTGGTTTATAAAACAATTTCTGATGCAGTTCTATTTGACAGTCTATGCATGGAACACATCACTTGAGGGAAATAACATCAGACGGTTAACCTAATACTAAAAATAAATATTGATAATAGAAAAAGTTGTGACAGATTCACACAATACTTTACAAGATTAAGGCATAAGATTCTCCTTACATTCTAACTTGAAACATGCATAAAGGCTTTTGGAGCTGGCATTATATTCTGTTCCTTATAGGGCATTTAGAGGTGACCTCTGTATAGTCTCTAAAGCAAAGTCTGATTCAGCTGTGTTTGAAAATCTATGCCTGGAATGAGGTAAAACCATATCATGGAATGTAATACTAAAAATAAATATCAATAAATGAAAAAAAATGTGACAAATGATATACAAATTTCAAGATTATGGAAAAGGCTTCCCCTCAATCAGAAGAATTCAGTCATTAAGTGGTTTCAAAATGCTATATTATATTACATTAATTTTGGATAAGATTCATTGTGCCTCTCTCCACAGTTTTACATAGAATACTGGTGTGTGCATGTGTGCGTGTGTGCGTGTGTGCGTGTGTGCGTGTGCGTGTGTGTGTGTGCGTGTGTGTGTGTGTGTGTGTGTGTGGGAAGGGGGTGTTTAATATATTCATCCTCACTCTGACTCATTTGCTGATGCAGTCCATCACCAGTATGAACAGGAGCAGGCATAGAGATGAGCCCTGATGCATATCCACACAAACTGGGAATCTCTCTGTGAGTCTAAACACTTATTCATACTTTTGTCAGTGACTGCTTCCCCGTACATAGCCTCAACTAATTCTACCAATGTTTCCTGCTCTGATATCCCTACTCCGGGTCAGCAATCAAGGAGCCTGAATATTTACTACTGACACTGAAGAGGGACATTCACTTGGAATAAAAATGTATACACACAGTATTTCCAGATGCAGCACTCTGCATCAAGTACATTCTCCCTTAAGAGCAGACAGGGAACATGCTCAGTCCAGGGTCTGGATTTCTCTCTCTATCTCCATCCAGGTCCTCAATAAGACTCCTCAGTGGCACAGCTATAGAGTTGAGTTCTTAGCCAAGTGTCCAAGCCAAGTCCTCCAGCACCCAATCGGTGAAGCCAGTGCTTCATGTCCCTGCTCCAAACAGCTGATACACACATTCATTGAAATTTGATGTTCACGCACACACACACACACACACACACACACACACACACACACACCTGGGAAAGACTGGCACAGATTACTAGCTATGCCCCCTTCTGTGTGGACTTTGTTAGGTTTCAAAAACAGAGGCTCTGAGACTTCAGTCTCATCTAGTATTAAAACATAATTTTTAAGATGGATTACAGAATGACCACGTGCATCTGGTCATCTGACTTCTAGTTCCCATACTACCCCGTTCCTAGCAACTGACCAAGAATCTGGCACATATGTATTACACACAGATAGAGCTTCTGGAAGTCATAAAACCATAAAACAGATCCATTCTTCCTACAGGAGCTAATACACCATTCTCTGGCACATACATTTTTTCTCTTGCTGCAGTCAGAACTGTAAGATACAATTTTTATAGTCTGAATTAAGTAATTTAATTTCTTACTGTTTTTCAAAGCTAGCTGGACTGAGATTAACCTCTTTACTTCCAGTATCCTATTTACAACAGTACAGTCTGATATAAATGCATATTTCTTTTCTGTCCAGCAGGGCACACTGTTGATACATTTTTATCACAAGCAACGTTACAAATACATTTTCAACACAAGCATCTGTAGAAATCAGTTTGATATACAAATGACATATAATTCTTTACAAAATTCCAGCTAGCTTTGCTGGCATATGTTACAAATCTACTGCCCTACTTCTGGCATACTAGGCAATACCTCACATCAACACACCTGTAGTTTAAACCTTCACAGGACTGTACAAATTTGCTTCCCTGGGATATTCTTATATGTGTTCTCCATGTCAAGGATGCTCAGTAGGATTCCTTCCTCATCTCAAGCTTCTTATTCATTATCCAGCTGATTGCAAACATAGGGTGAGTTGTACTGCACTCTGATCTGACTTGCTCATTGTAGAGCATTCTGATCCAGGACCAAAAGAGACTTAGAAAATTATGATCAGATCTCTGATTGTATCCAGCTTGTCATGTCATGTGTTCAAGACATGGATAGCAGGAAACTCTCCTCATGATTGGAGCATAAGAGTTGAATTTTGATAATCATGTGGAGAAGTCATAACATGGACAGCGATGATTGGAGAGACTTAATTATAATTCTTTGTACTGCATGGAGCTTAACCTGCTATTATGCACTACAAAAAATACAGAAAAAATGTGGGAAAGCTGACTGTTTTACAACTTTCAAAACTGCAACACACAGCTGCCAGACAGAGAGTGACCACCACAAAAGAGTGGTGGTATGGGAAGCAGAAAGACCTTTTAAACATATTCAAATATTTCATTCACCAAAGAAATGGTTGATTGAAGTGAATATTTTTTAAAGCTTTTTGTGTCTGTGGTGGCAGCAGCTGACTGCTGTTAATGTTCTAGCATGAGATAATCACTTAACAGAGATGAGGGATTGTCAGATGTCAGAAAGGCATGTAACAAGCTTGTCTCATTCCAGATTTTGGAGAATAATCTGTTACTTCATAAACCACAACAGCATAATGTACTAACTACGTGTGTAACAGCACAGCACACTAGTCAGACTAGCCCCACTTAATAACAAGTACAGCAGAGATGGCACAGGCGCAAGATGAATGAGAATTCAATAATACATATGTTCAAATCCACACGTGTTTAACCTGTTGAAATGCTGACAGTAAACGTATAATCACAGTGCAGGCAATGTCAAGTCAGCCAGCAAAATAATCTGTGGGTTTACAATTACAAGGATGAGTATCAGTTATTCGACTAGTGCAAGACTGGACCTAGAACACTGATGTTCGGAATGCCGAACACCAGCAATACTGAATTTCTGACCTCTGTCCCCTTCTGGAACCATATTAATGCTTACTTCTGGATCTAAAGAAGTAGGTTGTTTTGTGATTTAAGGTAGGTTTTGGCACTGTCTGTTTTCGGCATTCCATGTTTCTGCAGTTTGTTGTGGTGTTTGCACTAGCTGATGATCTGATTCTTGACCTTGTAATAGTAAATTTAATTTGTTTGACTATAGTTACTTATTTATTTTACATTTTTTGACTGGGGAAGTCCAGCTAGGCACACAATTGCCTTTTCAGTGGAGGCCCAGGGAGAAAAGCTCCAGTACCTGCTGTGGAGACATAATATTTTAAGTTATACAATATCAACAGTGTCAGGCAGAATACAATTAGAATAAATTTTAAAATGTCAAAATAGATATGATGAGTAGCATATATAAAGTAGCAAGGCTTCTTATACTAATTATACTCTGCACAGATATGCTTAAATAAATAACTGTGCGGTTGGATAGATGTCACAATACAAGATGCCAAAATACAGAGTACTGCGTTACTTACAAAGGGTGGAAAGCAAAACGATTTAATTATGAGGTATAAATGAAATGAGTGATAATAAGAGAGGCATGGGCAGAAGGTGGAGTGGGAATTGGTAATAGAGGAGAGGAGAGCAGAGGGATGTGCAAAAAGTCTTCATGTTTTACATATCAGCCAAAGCAGTACGCACCTTGTGGTCATCATTTGTACAACAAATGACTCAGATGTGTGATAACTGCTGATCCAGTCTCGTAGAACATTCTTTACCAGAGCACATACAACCATCATGGGGACCTGTCTTGCATTACTATTTGTGCATCCACCAGGAAATGAGCCAAGGTATTCTCACCATTAGCCACAGCAGGATGATTTGAGATTTGTTTATGTTGGTTTGGGGGGGTATGTTCTGAAGTACTACCATGCAGCAGATGTACAGATAACTTCAAGCAACTATTTCATGGTGTTTCTGAATGTTCACCAAATGCAACTGAATGCTTCGCAAGGACGGCTTGCACGGTCAAACCAAGTAGAGCAACCACAAACGACCAGCAAAGGAGATGGTAAACCCAAGTAGTGACAAATACTTTATTAATCAAAATAACATATTGACCGGTTTCAGCCTCACAGCCTTTATCAATGCTATACAGAAATAAATTTGTTAAAAAAGAAGAAGAACTGGTTCTGGTTATATTTATACTCCTCCCTATTAGAACAGAAATTATTGGTATAGCCCAACCTAGTGTTTGGGATGTATAAATGCCCAAAAAAACTTATTTTAAATAAATAATCAAAAAACAGTTCATATACAATTATGAAACCAACAGTTATACATTAAATAATTCAATAATACTATAAGCAGATACATAAAAAATAATTCCATAATACTATAAGCAGATATATGAAAAAGTTTTAGAATGAATTATGTAAATTACATCTTATAATATTATAATGACCTGATTATGTAAATACAAAAATTCATCAAAGCCAAACAAGAGCTAATAAAAGTATATTCACTTAATGTAGTAATCATAGAAAGGTATTATAATAACATCTCAGTGCTAAAGTGTAAATTGGTCATCCTAGTTACTAGTATTATATAGTTCCTAGAACATATATTAACAAAACCACATAAGTGCCACCATTCAGAAAAAAACAAGATATAACAATATACAGCATGTATTAATGTGAATAGATAGACATAGCCTCTGTTATAAATGGTCATTCAGACCAGGCGGAAAAAGTGCCCCAAGCTTTGTAATCCAGTATTGTTCTTTTCTATTCAAAATAGAGTGCCAACCCTGTTGATGGCTACAATCCCCTACAATTTTGTCAACAACCATGAACCTAAATTGTGCATTGGAATGTTTGATGGTGTGTCTATACAAGGCATTAGTTTCCTTCTTATTTTGGATGTCACTCTTATGTTCTGTCATACGTATTCGGAGGGATCTAGATGTTTGGCCCACATAAAATGATTGACACTGACATGTGGCCAAATATATGACCCATGTGGTACTGCAATTAGCAAAACCTGGTCTGATACACCCGTTCAGTATTAGCACTTGAAAATTCCTTCAATGTGTAGACCTGGGAACATGAACAACAATGGCCACAAGGAAAGGTACCTATGAGTCTATCTCCTGTTAAGGTGGTTTGTTGATAGATAGCTCCTCCTCCTTCCTTGTGTTTGTAGTGGGAAAACATCCCCCCCAAAGTTTTACCCCTTCTGAAAGACATATGACATGTTGTGCCTAATAGTGTTCTTAATTCATCATGTGCCATCAATATATTCCAATTTGAGTTCAAAATATCCCTGACCAGCTGATGGTTCCTGCCATATGTGGTGACAAACCTTATTGTTGAGTCCTGATCCTTATTATCCAACTTTTTATATTGCAATAAAGTTTGTCTATCCAGTGAGTTACTCCATTCATTTGCCAAAGAGATATCCCTCATTTTGTATCCTCTGTGTTTAAATCTACAACATAGGTCATTCCTAGCTATTTCAAAATCCCCCCCTGATGAACATATGCGTTTCATACGCATGAATTGTGATTTTGGTATATTGGGGATGGTGTGGTAAGGGTGCATGCTAGATGCATGTAACAAGGTGTCATATTGAGGGTATTTACGAAAAACTTTAGTACTTAAGGTGTGATCCTCATTGCGGTATACAGTAACATCCAAGAAGTTAATAGTGTTATAATCATATGTTACCGTAAACTCGATACCCCATACATTATCATTCAAATACTGAATGAATTCTTGTAAATATGTAATATCTGCCTTCCACACCATCCAACAATCATCTAAGTATCGTCTCCAGATGTCCATTTCAACAATATAAATATTGTGTGATAAGTCATAGATTAAACACTCCTCAAAATAGGTCATAAAAAGGTCAGCATATATAGGAGCAAAGGAAGCTCCCATTGCCGTACCTTGAAGCTGTAAAAAACACTCGCCATGGAAATAAAAGACATTTTAGTTAGTACATGTTCCGCCATGCAGATAAGCAGTGTGTTGAAACCCGGTGGGTACATTTCACATTTTTCCAACCAGTATTGTAGTGATTGCAGACCAGCCCAATGTGGGATGCTGGTGTATAAAGATTTTACATCAAGTGTGCACATCAACCAATCCTGTTCCAGTTGGGTATCTGCTATTATCTGAAGAAAGTGTGTCGTGTCTTTCAATCTGGCCCTAACCAATGACAATAGTGGCTTGAGATAAAATGTAAGAAAAACTGAAAGTGATTCTGTTAATGATCCGATACCAGACAGTATAGGCCTACCCGGGGGTTTAGTAATAGACTTATGTATTTTGGGCAAAAGATATAAGATCTGTTTTTGTGGATCTTTGACAGTAAGATGTTTGACAGCGTTAATTGTTATGATACCTTGATCCTCAGCTGTCTGTAAGAAGGAATCAATTTCCTTCTTGTATACCAATGTGGGATCTATAAACATTTGCATGTAACACCTACGGTCTGCCAATTGTCTTTTGCCCTCATATAGATAATCCCCTGTATTCATAACCACAACAGCACCACCCTTATCTGCAGGCAGAATGGCTATATCACGATTTTGCTTAAGTTCTTCTATAGCAGTTTTTTCCATGGCAGAAATGTTTTGGTCTAAAATGTTTGATTCATGATGATGAAAATGTAAATCTTTAATGACTGACTGTTGAAATACGGAGACGTATTTGTTCATGGGTGGTTGAAAATCAGATTTCAAAAATCTAAACTCAGATGATCTATGAGAGGTGTCACCTGAAAAGAACAATTTAAGATTAAGATTGCGACAAAATGACAATACATCATTTACTATACTATATTCATCACTAAAGAAACCCGGAATAAAACCAAGGCCTTTATTCAACAATATAGTTTGTGCATCTGTTAATGGTACATCAGATAAGTTTAAAACATTATCAAAGTCAACCTGAGCTACGTCAACAATGTTCGTATCAAATTCTCCATAGAATTGGTTACTGCGTTTGTGTTTGCGACTCCCTCGTCGCCTTGGTGAGTGTCTAAACGGGTATTAGTATTGGATTTCTTACTCTTTGGTGATTCCCGATGGTAGCCACCATCATTATCCGTGTATGATGATTCATCACCGGAAGTACTGGCAAGGGATGCATCAGTGGATTTTAAAATGGATCTAGGTCTCTTTCTGGATTTTGAACCAAGTGTTTTGTGACTAGTATCATTAAACCTGACCGTTTTAGATGTATCAAAACAGACGACCCCTCTGATAGTCAGTGCAGTCTCTGTTGAATTTACGAATTTTGCGGTCCTTGGTCAGTTGATCAAAAGATGCCAAATCCTTAGATAATTTTTTAACCAAGGAAGAAAATATGGGCTGAGATTCAAAACGTTTACACTCTTCACAAGAGCTTTTAACCTCTGTTAGACATATATCCACCATTCTTTCATAGTATGCTGCCAAAATTTTTACAAACATCATAGAAGATTGATGAAGAGCCTGGTTCCATTCCTTCGTCAGCCTGTCCTCCGACCTGCTCACTAAGGGCTGCAACCTGACCCTCAAACCTCTAGGAGTTATATCCTTCTGTATATACGCTTTGAATAATCGCAAATGCCATATATTGGCACAAAGATTCCTTAAATCTTTGTTAAATTTGTTAAAGGCTGAGTCACAACCCTCAAAAGGACCATTATTAGAGCCATTTTGGTTATTGCTTGACATAACATTAACACCTGAATGTTCTCCAGGACCAACTAAATTATCAACATTTTTATTTATTTTATTTAAGTTTGATGACAAGGGAAGTACATTGGGCCAAGAAGAGCCCGTTTTTAATGGAGGCCCTGGGAGAAAAGCTCCACAGTAATTGCAAGTTACATTTTACATGTTACAAAAGGACATAGTTCATACAGCTAATTAAACATTTAGAGATAAGCTCTATGATATTTGCAATTGGCTTGTCACAATGTTACAAAAATGAAAAGACATAATTCAATATAGAAATTTCAACATTTACCTAAAGTGAATATTTTTGTTATAAACTCAATTTTAGGTTTAGCATTTCAAAATATATAGCTGCTAGCCATTAGTAGGTTAGGAAAATATTATGCATAGAGAGGGTAATAGTATAATTGATATTGGAGAGTATAGTACAATAGATATTAGAGAGAAAATTAGTTTTTGGTAGGGGAGGGATTGTTTTGGGTGGGATGAAGTAATAGTAGAGGTAGTTGGATGAGTCAGTGCAAGGTGGAATGGGGGAGAGGTTTAAGTTGGAGCGTGGCAAGGGCATTCCCATTTGGAAGAAAGATGATAGAGTAGCTGAGATTTGAAATTTGTATGGTTAGGTAGGTTGCACAGGTGTATGAGGAGAGAATTCCACTGTTTAGCTAAGGAGTGGGACAGCAGTAGATGGCCAGGAGTTCATGCACATTTGTGGACCTGAAGGAGATTTTGGTTTTTGGATCTGAGTGAGCGGTTGGGAATGTAAGGTTTTAAGGAAGTAGCGAGAGCTGGGCAATTGGCAGGTTTAAATATGAGCTTGTGGGCAATGGTGAGTTGTAGGTATCTGAGGTAGTTGGGTAGTTCAAGCCAGCTGAGGGTGAGGAGGGAGTGGCAGTGGTGGGATGAGTTTTTTGAATTGGTTGCAAATTTGGAGCTCTTGTGGTAGCAGAATTCAAGTTTGGACAGACAGCCAAGATGGAGATTGGTGAAAAGAGGGGCACCATACATAAGGGAGGGGAGTAGGAAGGTGGAATGCAAGAGTTAGATGGGTAGATGGGCTTAGGAAGCAGTTGTGCCTGTAGAGGAGACCTAACATTTGGTGGATTTTCTTGATTGCAGGTCGGATGTGGGTGTCAAATTTTATTTCTTCATCAATAATGATGCCAAGAAGCTTGGTGATGGGAATGATTTTAAGGAGGCTGTTGTTTTGCCTCTGTATGGTGAATGTGGATTTGTCAATTGAGTTTTTGGTAGGGGAAAAAAACATTAGTTTGGTTTTATTTGCATTTAGTGCCAGATGGTTAGACTGCATCCATGTTTCTGTTTTGGAGAATACTTGTTGGGTTTTTGCTAGGAGCTCGGAGGGGGAGAAGGCTGAGCAGATGATTGTTGAGTCATCTGCATACTGGATGACAGATGAGTCCTGGATGGATTGGTGAAAGCTGTTAATGAAGAGGTTGAAGAGAAGAGGGCCAAGAACAGAACCTTGTGGGACACTTGTGGGTGTGGGAAGGATGGGGGAGGTTGAAGTTTTCCATTGGACAGCTTATTGGCGGTTGGACAAGTAGTTGGAAAACCAGGCAATGGTGGTGGGAGAGAGGTGTAGGGTGGAGAGCTGGGATATAAGTAGGGTGTGTGAAATGGTGTCAAAGGCCTTTGGCAGATCTAGGAATAGTGTGGATATGAACTTGCCTGAGTCATGTTCGAGGTTTATGGTTTCAAGAAAGGAAAGAAGTGCAGTCATGGTGCTGTGGCCAGGGCGGAAGCCGTGTTGAGTAGGGGAGGGGAGATTGTTTAGTGTTAGGTGTGCCATGAGTTGTGCTTGTATTGTTTTCTCTAGTATTTTAGAAAGAGGGGAAAGGATAGCAATAGGCCTGAAGTTGGTGGTATCAGTATTTTTGCCACCTTTGTGGAGGGGGATGATGTAAACATGGTGTCAGATAGAAGGGACGTATGATTCTTGTATGGATCTATTTATAAGAATAGAGATAGGATAGGCAATGCTGTCTGAAGTTTGTTTGAGGAAGGTGGGTGGAAGGTTGTCGGGTGCATTGCGACAGGGTTTGAGTTTGAGGAGAAGTCTTTTTATAGTGCTTGTGGGGATGGGCTTGAGGCAGATGGATGTGGAGGAAGGTTGATGATTGGGGTGGTGGTTACACTCCTCCACATGAAACATACTGGCGTGTACACAGAACAGCTATATGCCAAACACCCAAAGATCTGTGTCATTTGACAGAATGCACATGTGATGCCAGTATCACCAGACGACAATACACACATATGCATTTTGTCATATGGCAGAATGCACACATCATGCCAATAGCACCATACAACAGTACATACATGTACTGTCTTTCATATGACAGAATGCACATATCATGCCAATAGCATCGCACAACAGTACATACATATGTATTCTGTCATATGAGGGAATGCACATATCATGCCAATAGCACCATACAATAGTACATACATGTACTGTCTGTCATATGACAGAATGCACATATCATGCCAATAGCACAATACAACAGTACATGCATGTACTGTCTGTCATATGACAGAATGCACATATCATGCAATAGCACCGCACAACAGTACATACATATGTATTCTGTCATATGAGAGACTACACATATCATGCCAATAGCACCAGACAACAGTACGTACATGTGATGATGATGATAATTTCTGGCATCATAACTAATGTGCAAGATATTATCTCTCTATCCTGTGTAGAATATGATTTGTGTTGCCATTTATCTACAAGGGGTCCCTAGGGAAATTTTGCAAAAGGCTACATGAATAGCTGCTGTGTAATGGACAACCAGGCCACAGATAGCACCATCACCATGTACGTACATACATTGACAGTCAGGCCTGTCATCCCTCCTATCCTTTGCTGCCTGTAACACATTGGCTCCTGTCATAGTGTTTCAGCTGATATGTGGTGCAGATGGCATTTACATATCCTGTCAATGCAGATATGCACTATCATGGTCCAGAAGTATATTCTCTGGCACACTGTCATGTATGTGAAGTAGCAGACATAGACACTACAGGAAGTGCATCAACAATGTTACTGAATGTAACCTCCTTGTGGAACAATACATCTGTAATAGTGCTATTCAATGGTTAGATATGTCTGAAGCAACCAGCCTCTGAGATTCAGACACCACAGAGGTAACATCCCTGCTGTAACAGGTAATATGCTAACATACTATGGCACAGTGCTTCCAGATGGTCTGGGCATTAAATGGGTTCTGGCCCAGCAAAAGCAATGCTGTCAATCTGTATGTAGTCCCTTTCCTCAAGGTCAATGACGTGATAGTCCCGCTCTGCTTCAGATGGTACTTGGGGGGGGGGGATATCATTTATATGAAATGCAAAAGCATACTTTAGTCAGATACATCTATGAAAAAAAAATAAAGTGAGCAATCGTACTTACAGATATGGCAGTAGAAATGGATTACCTTTCCAAAAGTGATTCTCTTGGTATAGAATATAATCCAGCTATAGATGCCACAACATCAAGTCTCAGACACAGTGTCCCTTGTAAAATGTGTATAAAATGCAACACATACCATGGGATACTTCATCCACCTTTATGGACATCCATAGGTACACATCACATCTATAAAAGTCTAGGTGGAAGGTTGGCATTGTCATCACTGTTGCTTATGGGGATATAAAATAATAGTTTGTCAGATGCAACATATGCACCCCCACACAGCTACACAATGCATGTGTGAATACATCATGAACAAAGTGCAGTATGCGATACTTACTATTCTAATCCCACCTTAGGTCTACTCATTCTCATTTCTGTACCCATGAAGTGAAGCAGTCTTGTCTTCCACAATATTCTGGGCTGTAGAGGCCTTACCTTCTTTACCTTCTTGATGGTGTCCAGGCTTCTCAACCTTTCTGTGTGTACAGCTCTGGATGTCAGTTAGCCATCTATGACAAGCCTGCACAGGACCGTTATTGCCATAAATAGTCACGTGTGTAATGTCCCACTACCAGTCCATCACTGTCTGCAAGCCTAGGAGGGCATGAAATGCTTCTTCACTGCCTAGACAAGCATCTCCTCATCTTTGAAACTGTCCATCTGCCATCTACTACTGTAAGGTCCAGGCATGATGGACCTTATGAAAAACACAACAGATGTGATCACTGATGACACGGCCTGCTGCTAACAAATATAGTACTGTAGAATACAGCAATGGGCTGACAACATTGCTTTTTGTTTGGGGGGGGGGTACATGGGTAGGTGAGGGATGGAGTCATTCAGTTATGCTTATTCATTTACATTTGAAATGCCAAAAATTATGAAAATGCAGTTTTGGTAATTTGAGCTGATGAGAATATTTCCCTGCTAACTGCATTTTAAAAAATAACACTACTACCTAAGCATGTCTTACACCAACGTAATACTCTGCTTTGAATATGACAGGGCTCACTCATAGGTATAGGACTCAGTGCATGACTGCAGTTTTTTTTTATTATGTATCAGTTTATTTGATTTATTTTAACTTGGCAAGATCCACTGATCATCGGGGCTTCTTTAGCCACAACTTGGACTTTATCCAGTAAACAAAATACAGTATAAATCAGAGTACAGGCACAACAGGTGCACAGGTAAAACAATCAGAAAACAAACACCTTGAAATTATTCACAGTTAGCACCGCTCAATTGCATATATTGTTAACTCATTTATTATTAGAAGTTAATATTAACTCATTTATTATTATTTTTCATGAGCTTGGCTTAGATATGATAACTTGCAAAATGAAAATGCAAAAATTAATGAACATTCCACTGTGACTGAAAAAACTAAGATAAGATTTTGAGTGAGCATTTTTTGGAAATCTTTTTTTTGTGCAGCTCCCTCCCCCCTCAGATTCCCCCGTACGTATGTGGACTGTATGCCCCAAGTACCTATTGCTATTCAACGTAATCCATCTGAGACTGCAATAACTATTTATTTTGTTGCCCAAAAATAAAATATTTGTCTTTCTCATTTATTTGATGATTTAAGAGAAAAGTATCACATCTGAAGCACTGTTTCTTTGTCCATATCAGTGTTTTAGTTTGTCCAATAGGTCACTGTTTCACTTTGTCCATGAAGCACTGTTTCAGTTTGCCATAGCTGGGTTTCAGCTTATCCATGAGGCACTGTTTCACTTTGTCCATACCTGTGTTTCATTTTGTCCATGAGACTTTTTTTTTACTTTGTTCATACTTTTGTTTCAGTTTGTCCACGAGGCACTGTTTCACTTTGTCCATACCTGTGTTTCATTTTGTCCATGAGGCACGCTTTCACTTTGTCCATACCTGTGTTTCATTTTGCCCATAAGGCACGCTTTCACTTTGGCCATACCTGCGTTTCATTTTTCCATGAGGCACTCTTTAACTTTGTCCATAAGGCACTGTTTCACTTTGTCCATACCTGTGTTTCATTTTGTCCATGAGGCACTGTTTAACTTTGGCCATACCTGTGTTTCATTTTGTCCATGAGGCATGCTTTCACTTTGGCCATACCTGTGTTTCATTTTGTCCATGAGGCACGCTTTCACTTTGTCCATACCTGTGTTTCAGTTTGTCCATGAGGCACTGTTTCACTTTGTCCATACCTGTGTTTCATTTTGTCCATGAGGCACGCTTTCACTTTGTCCATACTTGTGTTTCAGTTTGTCCATGAGGCACTGTTTCACTTTGTCCATACCTGTGTTTCATTTTGTCCATGAGGCACGCTTTCACTTTGTCCATACCTGTGTTTCATTTTGTCCATAAGGCATGCTTTTACTTTGGCCATACCTGCGTTTCATTTTGTCCATAAGGCATGCTTTCACTTTGGCCATACCTGCGTTCCATTTTGTCCATGAGGCATGCTTTCACTTTGGCCATACCTGCATTTCATTTTGTCCATAAGGCATGCTTTCACTTTGGCCATACCTGCGTTTCATTTTGTCCATGAGGCATGCTTTCACTTTGGCCATACCTGCGTTTCATTTTGTCCATGAGGCACTGTTTCACTTTGTCCATACCTGTGTTTCATTTTGTCCATGAGGCACGCTTTCACTTTGTCCATACCTGTGTTTCATTTTGTCCATAAGGCATGCTTTCACTTTGGCCATACCTGCATTTAATTTTTCCATGAGGCACTCTTTAACTTTGTCCATGAGGCACTGTTTCACTTTGTCCATACCTCTGTTTCATTTTGTCCATGAGGCACACTTTCACTTTGTCCATACCTGTGTTTCATTTTGTCCATGAGGCACGCTTTCACTTTGTTCATACCTGTGTTTCATTTTGTCCATGGGGCATGCTTTCACCTTGGCCATACTTGTGTTTGATTTTGTCCATGAGGCATGCTTTCACTTTGGCCATACCTGTGTTTCATTTTGTCCATGAGGCACGCTTTCACTTTGTTCATACCTGTGTTTCATTTTTTCCATGAGGCACTCTTTCACTTTGTCCATACCTGTGTTTCATTTTGTCCATGAGGCACTGTTTAACTTTGGCCATACCTGTGTTTCATTTTGTCCATGAGGCATACTTTCACTTTGGCCATACCTGTGTTTCATTTTGTCCATGAGGCACGCTTTCACTTTGTCCATACCTGTGTTTCAGTTTGTCCATGAGGCACGCTTTCACTTTGTCCATACCTGTGTTTCATTTTGTCCATAAGGCATGCTTTCACCTTGGCCATACTTGTGTTTGATTTTGTCCATGAGGCATGCTTTCACTTTGGCCATACCTGTGTTTCATTTTGTCCATGTGGCACGCTTTCACTTTGTTCATACCTGTGTTTCATTTTTTCCATGAGGCACTCTTTCACTTTGTCCATACCTGTGTTTCATTTTGTCCACGAGGCACTGTTTAACTTTGGCCATACCTGTGTTTCATTTTGTCCATGAGGCATACTTTCACTTTGGCCATACCTGTGTTTCATTTTTCCATGAGGCACTCTTTAACTTTGTCCATGAGGCACTGTTTCACTTTGTCCATACCTGTGTTTCATTTTGTCCATGAGGCACTGTTTCACTTTGTCCATACCTGTGTTTTATTTTGTCCATGAGGCACGCTTTCACTTTGTCCATACCTGTGTTTCATTTTGTCCATGAGGCACGCTTTCACTTTGTTCATACCTGTGTTTCATTTTGTCCATAAGGCATGTTTTCACTTTGGCCATACCTGCGTTTCATTTTTCCATGAGGCACTCTTTAACTTTGTCCATGAGGCACTGTTTCACTTTGTCCATACCTGTGTTTCATTTTGTCCATAAGGCACGCTTTCACTTTGTCCATACCTGTGTTTCATTTTGTCCATAAGGCATGCTTTCACTTTGGCCATACCTGTGTTTCATTTTGTCCATGAGGCACGCTTTCACTTTGGCCATACCTGCGTTTCATTTTGTCCATGAGGCACGCTTTCACTTTGTTCATACCTGTTTTCAGGAGGAGCTACAGCTTCGAAATGTTTTGTGCCCACTGCAGATACGTTCAGGTAAGGTAATACATGGCAGCATTACAAAGATTCTCTTTCTTAGAAATGATGATCCACATTCTTTTAGTGAGTTGTTAACTGAAATTAAGGTTACAGTAAAAGAAATGCTGAACAATAAATTCTGTGGTGTAACTTGGGGGCTATTGTCCTCCTTATCAAATATAAAAGCTGTGCAAGAAAAGCAGGGGAAGTCACGTGGGCATGTTCATTCCATATTCTGTATCGTTAAAACAACAGCTGTCAAAAATGATAAACTGAATGCCACAGAGCTTAGAGCTATTGCTTATAACCTCTAGCATCTGAGGTTTGAGCCTGATGTCCTGCTACTGAGTCATCTCTCTTTCCATGTGGCTTTGTGTGGGTACGTTATTTTTATGACATGCTGTACTGCAAATTGGCCCATACATACAACCCTTCATCATACAAACTTCTCCTTGTGGACTGGGTTGTGCCACAAAAAGGCTGCCAGGGATCATTCTATATACCTAATTAACAAATTATTAAATAAGTAAAAGTTTAGACTTTACAGAAAAGTTATTTGTATGCTCCTTATTAAATCCTTCTGTTTCATTTCTCTTATGGTTAACAAATCAAACTGATAGAGTATGGATGAAAGCAGTTAAAATCCTTGTCTGTTTGCGTCTTTATTTATTTACTTACCTGCTTTGGTAACTATGTTGTTGTTGTTGTCTTTTCCCAGTTAGGGGTCGCCTCAGCAGAACTCCGGTCCGCTAATGATTGGCAGTAGATTTTCACAAATGCCGAGGTGCCAGCTCGACGTTCAACCTTCAACGAAGGCATGCTCATTTATGCATGTCTTTTGAACACGCACCCAACCGCGGGGAGGACATGCAGACTCCACACAGAAGGCACTTCTCGCACTCCAGCTGAGAATCGAATGGGAGAACCTCTTGCTGTGAGGCAACAATGGTACCACTGCACCAATGCGGTTGTTATCTAACTGAATGAATACTAATTATCAATGGAGGGGAAAAGGCCTGGATAGCACATTTCTAATGGAAATGTAGGGTAATACGATTAGTAATTCTAACAAAAATAGGTAGCCCACATCGGACAACAACATGTAAAGTACATACAATGAATCAGAAGTAAAAGTTACCACATCCCACCCCCAACATTTCCACATAAACATTAACTTTAAAGAAGCATTTCATAGGATGGTATGGGATTTCAAAAATTAAAACCATTGCAAAAAGTGAAGAAATGCAAGAATAATACATTAAGAAATGGGAATATACTGAAACATAATAAAAATCAGTTTGGAAGTAGTACGTAATATATCATTTCCACTTGCAGTATGATTGAAATGAAGGTAGAAAACATCAAAGCCACTCGATTAGATATTTACCAGCGCTCACTGCCCATGCTTAATATGCTTTGCTTCTGCTCTGCCTTATCTCATGTTTCTGCTGTGTGAAAAAAAACACGCAGGATGATACTGCATGAATTAAGGCTTCTCAGCACAAACGTAGTGTCTGCTACGCATCCATCATTGTGCTGTGTGACAACCAGAGTGCACCATTCTCAGCATTTGAAGTGTGCCCTATTGACGTAATGCTCCTTGGCCCACTTTAGATGCACTTGTCTATGACTTATCATTAACAGTGTAATAAGATGTCCTATTTTATTCTGCAGTTGGCTAGGTCAACAATGACATTCAACTGGAAGCAGAAAAAAACAATCAAGAGTATGTTGTTAAAAAAGTCCAGACTTAATGCATTGCTAAACATATCATTACACCTGTGAAAATGCAATTTCCTGATTTGCATTTCTGTCTTATAGGCAAGAGGCAGTATTTCAATGTTGATGAGGTTGCGACTTAGATTTTTCTTTTTTTGTATAAACTGATGAAGACATAAGCAAAAGCATTTGTTCAAAGTCATTTAGCATGTACGTGGCATTTGAGGGAGTTATAAAGCTGGCCCTTAAATCCAAGTTTCAGAAGACTGTACTTAGGTGCATGAAAGGTAACTTAAAATGTTATACTATGGAGGACACCCCATCCAGTTCTTCGTTATCAGGGTCTCACTGGTCCATTAATATGACATCAGTGGTAGTTGGATGATGAAATTAGTTCTGAGTCTTTAATTTTTAAAAAAGATTAAATATTCATTGTTAAAAACTGATAAATAGTAAATATGCCCTAATGTGAACTGAGGAAATTCTGTGATCACGTTATATAAGTACTAAATTCCTGGGAATATAAGTGGGCCATTTGGGACCTCCTAAAAAGAGGCCCCATGTCATAATCCTTAGCCAAAGTGGTAGCAAATTCCACATACCTGCACCTGATAAGCATATATCTTCCAGAACATTCCAGGGAAGTCCTTAAGTTGGTAATAGTTCTAGTCCTATACAACCTCACAGTACCTGATGTAACAAAACATTTTGTGCCTGTAGATCAGTGGATCACAGAGCCGAAGGCTACATGGATTAATGACAGGTAGCCTATATCAAGTGATTTTAACAGTTACGTTTGACTGGGTAATTAAAGTAACAGAGAAGAGAATGGGTTATGTCACTTGTACCCTATAAGCACTGCTTTTGGCACTGTTCATTGCAAATATTTTTAACAGCATTTTATTATTTAAGATTAAGTCCAAGGGTAGCAAGCAAAGTGAGACATGCTCTTATATTAAAGCTCAGACACCAAAAGTTTAAAAAAAAGATGATTGTAGCAAAAAACTAATACAGGAGTATAAACTCAACCTACATATTTTGCTTTGCTGAATGCACTTATTGGGTTTCTTCACCCCCACCCCCAAATGCAGAAACGGCAATGCAGTCTTCTGAGGTGGCAAAGTGTTCAGTACTGCAGTTCAGAAGTAATCCATACTTTAACGCCTCTAGACCCATTTTTTTGATTTATTTCTTCACTTGCATATACTTTTATTTGTCTGATAAAAAGCACATTTTTCAGACTACTTCCAGACAGGATAAAGCAGTGCAGTATGAAATGAGAAAGAAAACCAAACACAGTGGAAAGTGAACTTATATTAGTGGTATCAGAGTATTAAACAGGATTTTGGAAGGAAAACCAAACACAGTGGGACATGTACTTATATCAGTGATGTCACAGTAATTATAGGTCAGGAGAATTATAACATTACTGTCTTTTTTTACGTAAACTGTTGCTGTAATAGGCCTAGACAATAGGAATCAAGTAATCATCCCTTGCCTATCAGTTTCATGAGTGTGTTTTTTATTTGGTTCTACCCACAGCTGTCACTCACCAGTTATGTCCCACAGCCCCTCCCTCATGTTCTTCTGCAACCTTTCTCTGGCACCAGTTACTTACCCCTTTGGACTGGGGATCATGCAAGTAGGAAAAATAATCAGCATATGTAATGTGGGAAGTACAAGTAGAGGAGAGCAGAGTGTCCTGGAGTGTCCTTGAGTGGTGTCATAATGACATCTACAGATGGCTTTCTTGGTCTGCTGTACTAACCAACTCTCCCACTACCAAGTGGCCCAGACCTCTACAGGATTTAATCCCTTTTGGCTGTAAACCACTCCCCTTTCAAGGATAGATGAGCTGACAAAAATACCACTGCACCCTGTCCCCTAGTGTACTCCTCGGGCACTGAGTTTTATAACCAAACCCTAGTCAACTGAATCAGTCTTCGTTTCAACCCTCAGTAAAGTACATTTTAGGATAGGGAACATTTTGTTCAGGTGGAAGATGGACAAGGGGGTGGCACATATAATTTAAGATGGAAATGGTGACTTAAAAAAGAATCAATATGAAGTGTTTGTTAAAATGTGTAGTTTCTGGTGGGGGAACATCTTAAGGTTTCTGAACTGAATGATCTTACTGGCAAGGGTAATCTGTTCCATAAGGATGTTCCAGAGATCTAGAAGTCCTCGGATGTAGCATTTTTATAAAGGAGATGAGAGGTGTGCAGGGAATGAGTAGGTATAGAGAGCATGCAAGCTGGTGTGCAACATCATACATTTATTATATGCAGAAAAAGGGGGATAATAAAAGCCAAGATTAGTAACAAGAGGTATAAGAAGTACAGAGATGCAAGGACAGCAGACTAAGGGGCAAATTAAGCAAAAACGAGAATAAACGTGAAGAATGGAATAAAACGAAAATAGTGGAAGAGGGGTATGATAAAGAAAGTGAGTGACACAGTGATGAAAAGGACAGGCGCAGAAAGCAATGCAAACTGTTCAGGAAGGAAGATTGAATGTGTTAGCTTGAGGCAAAGCTTGGACAAGTATATTTCCACTGGAAACAGGTCACTGGCCTAGCAGGACTAACACAGTCAAGGAAAAAAAGATAGATAGATAAATATAAAGATAGATAGATAGATAGATAGATAGATAGATAGATAGATAGATAGATAAGTAAACAGATAGAAAGATTGATGATAACCTAGTGAATACAGAGTAAGAAACACCTCCGTTAAATGACAGAACTGAGGCTCGGTGATGCTTACTTATATGCTGTAATACCATTGTTGTCATGACATAACTGATGTACATCACATTACATCACAGTGATGTCACTTCAGTGTGTTTGAAAGGTACCATTTAGATGTGCAATGATGTGTGATTATGCACAGCAGACATCTCCAGCACACCTGGACTATAACATCATTTGGAGATAGTCAAGGACAAAGTTTGATATGAGAGAAGGAGCTGTCATCTGAAAATATGTATGGTGTCTGAACTAGGATACTTTACTGCCTCTAGATACATATAGAGTCCTATAAAGGTTATAAATGATAACACGGTGAAAGCGCTAAAGACTTCATGCAGTAGGCATGTCAAAATTCTAATAATATGAATAAGGAATGGAAAGGGAAGAAGCTGAAAATGTACTTGTAAGTGTAGGATGAGAAGGATATTTGGCATAAGCAGGTAGAAAGAATCAAACCCCAGCAAAAAGGAGGTAGAAGGAATCATATCCTACACCCTTTCCTACAGAAAGCAGATTACAAAGAGTTTAAAGGCTTACTCCTCTGCAGTAACTGCCAGACATGTATGTGTGTTTTCATTTTCTGATAAATCACTGATTAAAAAAATCAATGTTTATAATTAGTCAGAAATGCAAGTTATTAGAGTTTCATATTTTTTGTCTAAATGTTCAGAAAATGCATGCTGCTGCAAAACCTCTTCTGTTAACATTTTAGGTGAATTAGAGTAGATAGTTTCTTATCTGTCTCTGATTTTGCAGATCGCTCATTTTTATTTATTCATTTATTTATTTGAAATCTGATTATGGGGAAAGTCTGACTTAGCATAAATGACATTTTCACCAGAGGCCAGGGCAGAAAATTTCCAAAGAACAGAATATAATTTGAATACATATGAATATGAAAACATGCAAGTAAGAACAGAAGACCCAATAGATTATACAAATGAAATCAAGAGAAAAAAGCATGCTACAGAGACAGGCAAATTAATTCATATGTTGTTGGTTTTTTTCGGCTTTTCCCAGTTAGGGGTCAGCACAGCGGAACTCTGGTCCACTAATTATTGGCAGTTGATTTTTACGGTGCCAGCTCAACGCCCAACAAAGGTACGCCCATTCATGCATGTGTTTCGAACGCTACTCGACCGCAGGGAGGACATGCAGACTCCACACTGAAGGCGCTCCAGCTGAGAATCGAATGGGAGAATCTCTTGCTATGAGGCGACAACGCTATCACTGCACCACTGCAGCTTTCATATATGTTAAATATATATATAAACGCATTTGAATGTTATGAAGAAAGAAGGGGTAATAATGTGCAAGAGGTGCAGAGGAAGTAACACGGCAGTAAGATGAAAGTTATATATCGTGAAGGAGGAGATGAAGAATGAAGATTTAACATGGAAATATAGATGGAAAATCAGGTCTGAAGAAGGAGTAAGAGCCAGGAGCAGAATGATAATATCCCTCATTAACTTAGTATCAGTAGCACAATGAGTAGCACCATCTTCTTTGGGGAAGAAGGCTGTGTGTTCTATTCCCACATCAGGTAGATGCTGACACTGCAGTGCAGCATGGGGGGGTGCTGCACTCCTGCGTGTTGTCCTTTAGACAAGATGTTAAGCAGAGTTCACAAGTGCTTGAGTTGGTGGTAGCTCAGGTGGATGTAAAAGATCTCACAGCACTTACTGAAAAGTGTAGGGTTCCTTTATTTGTATACAAAAATAACTCTTATTTACAAAATATTTACATATGTACAAATATATAAATATACAAATTTGTTTACACATATTCATAATTTCCTTTATAATCATGTTTAATTGTCATCCCTATTAGACCCCGACTCCTTTTTCCATAACATCCACCTGATTTTATTTAATCCAAAAACAACAGGAAGACACAAGATAAGCTCCAAGTTATAAAGCTTTAGTCAGGCACAAGCACTTTCACATCTGCTTCTTCAGGTGCATAAAAACAAACTAGTCATACTTTTAAACACTGCTGAATGCATCACATGACAACAATACATCACATGTCTATATACACTCAATTACTATAAAATATTAAAGCTATATGGTAACCACAAAATAACTAAATATTCAAAGAAAATTATAAAAATGTAATCATAAAAATATTTCTTATATATTTTGTGCACTATAAAAACATTATAAAATACATATTCTTAAAAACAACTACTTTACCTACGTAGAGGTCTGGCCTTTAACTTTGATCTCAGTGGTATGTGTTCATTGAGACCATGTCCCATGTCAGCTCTGGCTATCCATCTAACTTCCAGTTCCTCTGTTTTATTACATATGCCCCCCCCCCTTTTTACAAAACTCCTAGCAATGGCCATAAACTTAAATTTATGTTGGTTGTTAGTATTCACAACATATTTGGCCAGGACATTACTTCTGCTTTGTTTGCCTATGTGATAAATGTGTTCTCTAATCCTCTCCTTGAGTGTGCAGTCTGTTTTCCCAATATAAAATATCTTGCATATTACACAGTGAGCAAGATACACTATGTGCTGTGTATCACATGTAGCTTGTACTGTAAATTTATATAGCTGGTCCTGATCTGGATGTAAAAATTCATTGCTTATATTTATATACCCACATTATGTACATTTGCCACAAGGCTTAGTCCCCGTACCACCCATAGGTGGATAGTCTTATTCAGAGCTGACACGGGACATGGTCTCAATGAACAAATACCACTGAGACCAAAGTTAAAAGGCCAGACCTCTATGTAGGTAAAGTAGTTATTTTTAAGAATATGCATTTAATAATGTTTTTATAGTGCACAAAGTATATAAGAAATATTTTATGATTATATTTCTATCATTTTTTGAATATTTAGTTATTTTTTGGTTACCATATAGCTTTAATATTTTATAATAATGGAGTGTAAATAGACATGTGTTGTATTGTCATGTGATGCATTCAGCAATGTTTAAAAGTATAACTAGTTTCAATGTGTTTTTATGCACTTGAAGAAGCAGATGTGAAAGCGCTTGTACCTGATTAAAGCTTTATAACCTGGAGCCTGTCGTGTGTCCTACTGTTGTTTTTGGATACTTTGCTGTAGTTTTGCTGTGGACACAAGGACCTGCAAAGAAGTTGTTTTTATTGTTCTTGCTGATTTTATTTAATATTGCTGCTAAAATCTAGTTATCATTAAACATAATTTCATTTGTTCTCTCGTTCCATATAACCCACATAACATAAAATAACTTTTTATCTACTGTTTAAACATATTTCTATTCTTATGATATCCATAGTTCATCAATGTTTATTTTATCACCTTTTTTTATATTTTTAAAAATCTGCTTTACATATTTCCCCATAACTTTTTTTTACTCTTTTACATTTCAAAAACAATTTTTCTGTATTTTCTTCTTCTTGACAATATAAACATATTCTACCACTTTTTCTTTAATATGGCATATTTCCTTTTACTGGAAATTTATCTATTAGCAGTCTCCACAAAAAAAAATTCTGGCATTCTATGTTCTGATTACTCCATTTGCTTCTTATTTTTATAGCTTTATTTTTTTTCATCTGTTAGATTTTCCATGGTTTAATGTTTTATCATTACATTCATATGCTATACTTTTCTGTCTTTTTCTATATCATCAATTTTTATTTTCCACAAAAAATATTTTTTCTTGTTAACATTTTATTTCTTCATTTATACACTCTTTTTTTCCTTTTACATTTTTTATCATACCCCCAAATTTATTATACTTATATTTTTTATGTTTTTACTATTAATCTTTCATTTTTTTAATTTAACCATTTTAACACTTTTCAAAGTTTAATGAAGCAGCACATACCACTGATTAATTAATCCAAAACCTCTGTATTCTTTATTTCCACACAAAAACTTTTCTTTTTACTGGATTTAATCTACAACCCCACATAAATTAGAAATGTATTTTCTATAATTCCTTTTCAAGTGCTGTTGGCAACATAATGCCATTTTTCAATCAGTACTGAATTTATCAAATATGCCTCTTTTTTGAATAATGATTTATATGTTCTCCAGAAAAGACATGCCTGCTTTATTTTTTCTATTGTTTTTTCCCGTTGAATTCTACTTACATCTTTATTTGCAAAGTTTACACCTAACACAGACATTTCATTCATTGTAAAAGATATACCCTGATCTTTACATCACCGAAACATTTATGTTTGTCTTTAGTTACAACCAGCCCTACCATCACTAGACACTCATTTGTATAGATAGTTACTTCTTGTATCCAAATTTTGATTTTTTTTTGCAATTATTATAATATCATCTGAATATGTTAACAGAACTGTAATTCTTAACCCTTCAGGCGTTATATACACCACCTCCTTTATTGTGTAATTTATTTCACATGCAAAGGGTATACATTGGAAATCCCTGCTTGCACTACTCTTCATATCTAACTCCTGGCTTTTTACTTTATTATTACTATATATATATATATATATATATATATATATATATATATATATATAGGGTTTTCTGGTTCGATTCTCAGCTGAGGTGCCTTTTGTGTGGAGTCTGCATTTCCTCCCTGTGGTCACGTGGGTTTCCTCCGGGTGCTCCGGTTTCATCCCAAAGACATGCAGTAGGTGGATTGGACACTCTAAATTGGCTCTAGGTGTGAGTCTGTGCATGTGTGTGCCTTCTGTGGAAGGTTGGGTGCTGGGCTGGCAACTTGACACCGTAAAACTCCACTGCCAATCATGAGCAGACAGATGATCTGCTGTGGCGACCTCTAACAGGGAAAAGCCGAAAGAAGAAGAAGATTTACTATATGCTGACATACAGAATTTCCTAACTTTCTCACTTATATTCTTTCATTATTCCCCATACAATTTCATGTCCAATTGTGTCAAATGCCTCATTAGGATCTCCTATCATGATTTTCACCTCTTCTTTTTTATTCATAACACCAACAACTTCTCTATCATTAATAATTCTTGACAACCCTTCCCTTTATACTATATATGCTATCTTCCATAATGTTTTCCATTATAGTTTCAATTTTTTTTTGTATTGTTTTCATAAAGATCTTATCATCATTATTATTTAATACTATTAGCCTCTAGTTTTTTAATTCTATCTTCCTTCTTCCACATGAATTTAAGTATTCCACTATACAATTCTTAGTATCATTTAATGATTTATTTAAAATCTCTAAAAAAATATTTTTTGCCAGTTCCTTAAATTTTTATACATTTCATACCCTATTTCATCTGGGGCTGCAACCGTATCTATATTTGCTTGTCCTAATACTTCATCTAGCTCTTTTAAAGAAATCTCCTTTTCCAATTCTTTATTCGCTTTTCCTGATAAGTTTTTTTTACTTTCCATGTTTTTTCACTACCTTCCTTTTTCTTTGAATGTTTCTTGTACATATTGTACTACACTATTCATAATCTTTTCCTGAGTTTTTTCTATTTCTCCTTTTACATTTTTTATTTCTGTCATCACACTATCTTCCTTTACTAATATGTTTAAGTAACTCTACACTTCTTTTTTCTCCTTGTAAAAATATCTTTGCTTCTAAAACAATTATTGTATTTTTTTCTCGATTTCTTTCATATAATTATTTTTCTTTGTCAAAGTACTTTCTATCATTATGTTCTAAATCTTCCAATGTATTGTTTGTTCTTTTATATTTTTCTTTCTCAACTTTTCTCAAATCATATTGCCACTGCAAAAATTCTTTTCCTTAAATGTCGACCACCATTCAGACCAATTTTTATAAAATGTTCTTATAGTATTATAATCTTCCCATAACTGTATTACTAATCTCTTTCCTTCTTCATTCCATTCTTTTTCATTTAAACTTTTTATTCCTTTGCCTATTTTTATAAATGTATTGTTTTATTTTATGTCTATCCATATAGCAAGATGATTAGAAAATCCTGTTTCAACTACCTCCCTTCTCCTATAGCCAAATTTCTGATACCAAAAATAATCTATTTCAGTTCTATACCTATCCCTTTTTTAAGTCCATGAATTTTTGTCCCAAAGTTTTAATCTGCCACATTATAACTTCTAACATTTTCTGCCATTTCCTTTCTTTTTACACTTTTCTTTTTAATCACAGTTAAAGTATCCTGTCATTATAATATTCATATTTATTACTACATAGTCTAAAATCTGATGAAATAAGCTTTCCTTTATTTACAGTTAGTAAAAGCATATAATGTTATAATTCTATATACTTATTCTTTCCATTTTAAATCTACAATGGTTAATCTTCCCATTTTTGCTAAAGTCACATCTAATATTTAACTGTATTTCTACAGAATACAGCTATTCAGGAACATCTCTCATTTCCCAAATTCCAAGTTATCTTTCCTTTCCATAGTTTCTCTGTTTGTAATCTTTCATTTGTGAAAAATCTTGTGTCTTCTAAAATAATTACATCTGCATCACATGTATTACACCATTGCAAAATTCCTAGTCTTCTTTCTATATTCTTAATGCTGTTCACATTTACAGAATGCACTCTAAAATTTTCATTTTCTCTTTTCCTTAGATTCATGGTTTCATAAGTTCACAGCTAATTACTATGCTAGTTTTTCTTAACAGGCCATTGTAAGCCTAAACAATTTTCTTCCCAAAAGTGAGTAAAATACCTTAACCATTATACCAAGCCCCAATCTTTAGTTGCATCTATCGTTTTTCATCCATTTCCTTTCTTTTTTCTTTTCTATCATCCCTTTAAATTTTCTTTTTAAGTATTTTACTCTTTTACCAATAGAATTATTTTTTTTCTTTTTACTACCTCCCAGGTTATGTCTTCTTCACTTATTTCAGAGCCATCTTCTATATCCTCTTTGTTAGTATTAGCTAATGCCTTATACAGACACTCAGTTATATGTCATGATTTTAAAAAGTTTGCATTTAGTATTCTTGAAAAAGTTACACCTAGTAATAGACCAGTTGACTGGGAAGTAATTCTTGAATAAAGAGATGTGTTCTGGCAACTGTTACTTAACTCCTATAACCCACCTGGCATTAATGTTATTTGTGTTAAGACTATGATAAAAATCAAAGCTGCCAAAGTATAGTTATTTTATCTGACTGATTACATTTGCTTGATTTTTTTAATATTTGTAACAATATTTTAACATTTTGATACTTATTAAATGTATTGATTAGTATTTTTAACATTAGGGGGTTTATTGTAATGTTTTTGGTATGTATAATTCTTTTATAAGTTTGCAAGTTTTTTGAGTGTGTGTATAGGTTCATAGGTTCATAGGTTCATACTAGGCTATCTGCCCAAGGGCATTTATAAGCCTAGCCCATAGTTATTTGGCTTTTGCCACCCCTTTAGTTTGAATAAAACTATGCCTATTATTTTGCTGTGCCTCTGTCAAGCAGTGACACTGAAGTAATCCCTGGGGTATATCTGCGATCCCCCATCCATTGGTCAAGATTCCTCTTGAACAAGGCCAGCGAGGTGCTCTGCCTCACATGTACCGGGATTTTGTTCCACAGCATAGGGAGTCTCTGGGTGATGAATCTGTCCCTCCAGCATGTTCTATTAATAACCGTGTCAAGGTTTAAGTCTCCGCCTTGTGGCTCTGCAGGATCTAGATTTTTTGAGGTGCAGCATATTCATCAAATCAGGGTTTGACATGGCCTTATATGTCAGGCACAGGTCACCTCTGAGCAAGCGGTATGAGACTGAATAGAGCTGGAGTTCTTTCAGTCGGGCAGCATAAGACATATTTTTGAGACCCTTTATCCTTTTGGTGAGGAACTTTTGGGGCCTTTCCAGCTGCTGCAGGTGTCTGGTCAGATACATTCCGAATGGGGCATTGTACTCAATCATAGGTCTAATGAGTGATGAGTACAGGGGGTCGATGACCTCCCTTGATCTAGATGTGAATCCCTTCATGATCAGGTGGGCAATGTAGAAGGTTTTCCTAACTACTTTAGCAACATGAGTGTCAAACGAAAGGCTACTGTCAACCTGGTTCCCCAGATCCCTGATGACTTCTTCTGTGCTCAGTGGATTGCCACCTATATGGTAGCTAGGGGTAACCTTGTTTTTCCCGAAGGGTATGACTATGCATTTCTTGGCATTTAACTTTAGGCCATGGCTCTGGCACCAGTTATCCGTTTCTGTGAGGCCCTTCTGAAGGATATCTGTGTCAGATGTGTTTTCGACTATGGCCCAGTTTGCAGTCATCTGCAAACTTTGTCAGCCATAACCCTCCTGTGTTTGCTTGTACTTCAGAAAAGTAGATGCCGAACAAGAGTGGACCCAGGACTGACTGTGGGACACCACTTGTGACAGGCTTTGAGTCTGACATGGCTCCAGCAACTCTGACCCTGTGGGTTCTGTCACTTAGCCAGTTTGCAACCCATCTTGTGATGTATGGGTTTACATTCAAGCTGATGAGTTTTTGATGATACCTGAGTGGGGTATTGTGTCTAAGGCCTTTGCCAGGTCAAGGTAGGCTGTATGGACTGCCTTTCCTCATCAATGGCCTTGGTGACTGTCTCGAAAAGTCAACCAAGTTTAAAAGGCATGATCTGCCTTTGACAAAGCCAAACTGGGTTGGATCCAAAGTCTGCAAGTTCCCTATGTCTTTATTTATGAGTTCCATTATGATCCTCTCCATGGCTTTGCAGATAAGGCTTGTCAAGCTAATAGGGGTAATTTCCAGGGTCGGTGGAGGCACCGCCTTGTGAAGTGGGACCACAGTCGCCGTGCGCCACTCCTTGGGTACGTATCCTGAGGTGAGGCTAAGATTAAACAGCTGTCCTAACTGCGGGTTTAATTCCTCATTGAGTTCATGGAGCACACAGCGGGGCACACCATCCGCTCCCATGGATGCTGTGTTTTTTGCTTTGGAGAGAGCAGTTCTCACCTGGGCGTTGGAGATGTTTGGGGGGCTACAATCCTCTGGTATAGATATCTCTTCTTTTGGGGGGGAGGGGGGGGAGACGTTTGCACTGAACCTGTCAGCCAGTATGTTGGCAATGTGTGTAGGTTCAGTAATCTTCACATCATTTTGAACTAATTCTGAGCATATCTGGGAGTTTCCTCCTAGGTTTCTAACATAGCTAAAGAAGGCCTTATGATTGTCTTTTGAATCCTTGGCGATTTTTCTCTCAAAATTTGCCTTGGATGATTTTATGAGAGCTCTTAGTTTTTTACTTATAATGATCAAAGGTGTCTTACCTTTCAAGGATTTTGCTCTATCTTGTAGTAGCTTCCTCCTTTTGTTGTAGAGCTTGTTTATGGCTGGGGTCCACCAGACTGGACGCTTGCTTTTGGTACAAAGAGTCTTAGTTTTGTTTGGGATTGCCTGATCCATGCAGTCCTGTAGGTGCTGGTAGAAGGCATTTGTAAGTGATTCAGCGGTTTGAGTAATGTTTACCACTGGCTCAGGGGCCTTAAAGGAGACCACACTAGTTTTAGAAGTGTGAAGTCGGCTTTTGAGAGGTTTTTCACTGTGGTCTTTTTATTTCAGGTGGGGTGGGATGAGGACCTCCAGCGGGGCTAGTTTATGATCTGCTCTCAGGAGTGCGGGGTATACTTCGGTGTTGAACATTGTGATCCCATGTTCGTGATGATGAGATCAAGTATGTTTTCTCCTCTTGTGGGATGGTGACTAGTTGTTCCATGGCATTTGAGTTTATGAACTCCAGGAACCTTTGGGCTAGAGTGTTTGGGCTTGAGTACTGTTCCCAGTCTATATTAGGGTAGTTGAAGTCACCTAGTATGATGGTGTTTGGAGATACATTTATCCCCTCCATTGTTTTCAGGAAGGCCATGTGAGGTTCCTGAGTTTGAGAGGGTGGCCTGTAACATGCTACAAATTGCAGAGCAGTCTTGCCTATGGTTAACTGCACCTGGATGGTCTCCGATGCATCGTGCGTTGCCACCAACCTTGAGGTGTGGGTGTCCTTTATGAATATGGACACCCTCCTTTCTTGGTGTTGTCCGGATTTTGGGGCCGAACGCATGATATGAGGTGAAACCTGCTAGTGCTGGGGTGCTCTCAGGAGCCTTGAACCAGGTTTCTGTCACAGCACAGACATCGATGTTCTCCATACTGAGAAGGGCCTCTGCATCTTGAGATTGAGACTTCTGGCATTGAGCAGCATTACCCTTAGTTTTTACTTTTGTGTTCTAGGGTGGTAGGTTTAGAATTTGAGCCTTGCCTAAAAAAGGCACTATGGGGGTGGCAAGAGCCTTTGCCAATATCCGGAAGCCTAGGGGTGACAGGTGCAAGCCGTCCTTGCATGGCAGCGTGGCTTGTCCAGCATGTCATCCCAGGCAGACAGACATTGGATCCCCTTTGAATGACACCAGAATTTAAGCCAATTATTAAAGCTGATCATCTTATCACTGTATTGTGGCATCATTCTAGGTGAAGGTACCTTTAAATGCTTAGAGTTTTGGTGCATTTGAAGCTACTTAAACCTTGTAACAAATTGGCTGCCATGTTTCTGATAATGTTATGTTACTGAGAGGAATGAAAGCCTTCAAACTGTGGATTAAAGATTCATTTAAACATCTGGTTCAGCATTTTTTACTTTTCATTGCTTTAATTCAAATGCTGTTTGGGTTATAATGAAAATAAGTCAATTCCCATGCTGTAGCCAAAATCTATAAATACCCATCCTACTCATTTGATATAAGAATTCATACATATGCAAGTTCATGGATAAGTACTAAATTAGCTGCCACCACAAATCACTTCAGGTCAGTCCAATTTTACTTTCAAGGATTAGAATCAAATCCAGTGCACCATGCATATGACACAAATCTCCCAATCACCATACCAACCCTTCACATACTTGCATTGTCAACATCAATATTCAAAAATTTTCCAAGTCTCCCAGACATAATACAGAAATCTAAAATATGAAACCAGTCAGTGAAGATCTGAACAAACCCTACAAGACTGAAATGTCATCTCCAACAACCATTTGGAGCACCACCACCAGAGTCTGCAGTTCCACAAATGAAGAACAGTACAACTACATGACATTTCAATTTTTTACAACTATCAATACAACATACAAGCACACAGTGCAAACATTAGCAGGATAAGCTACACAATATCCATCACCATCTACCCACCACAATCCACAGTTCCCCAAGACATTCAAATCACCTAAACCCAACCATCAGCACAAAATGAAATAAAAAAATGTATATGAAAATCCCAACCCAACAAAAGACATCAACCTAGCAATATCTAAAGCATCATCATCCATTCTGACAAACCACCATCAATACTTCACATCATCTCAGCACACCAGATAATTCCTTCAAAATGCCATGAATGACTGTAATACTAAAGTGTTCAGAATATTGAATTTACAGCCATTACTTGTTATATAAATTGACATGGTCCATATTTAAATATAACATACTCAGCCATTATAGATTTGCTTACTTTTCATGACACATACAGTGGCTCATCACAGACATATAGTGACCAAAAATAACAGCTTCCTACATTAAATTAGAGAGGTGTGAACTAATATAAAGAATATAAATGTAAGATTCTAATAGAGGGAAATAACTCTTATTGCTTAGTGTAAAAGTCAAGTAAACTCAGAAGTAATAAACAAATGTATATAGTACATAGTATGACATAAACTATTACCTGTATATACATTCAGGCCAATTTCAGTACATTCAAAGGTTAAAAGAATTACTATATAATGAAATATAAATGAGTAAAGGAAATAATATTATATAAGCAAATAACTCATTAAATTATGTTGTTGTTGTCTTTCGGCTTTTCCCAGTTAGGGGTCGCCACAGCGGAATTCCGGTCCGCTAATGAATGGCAGTAGATTTTCATGAACGCCGAGGTGCCAGCTCGACGTTCAACCTTCAATGAAGGCACGCCCATTTATGCATGTCTTTCGAATGCCTACCCAACCACGAGGAGGACATGCAGACTCCACACAGAAGGCACTCCCCACACTCCAGCCGAGAATCGAACAGGAGAACGTCTTACTGTGAGGTAACAATGCTACTGCTGCACCACTGCGGAAGAAAAATAACTCATTAAATTAACTCATTAAATTAACTCATTAAATTATAAAGTTAAGTAATTAGTTATAAAATAATAATATTTCCTTTTCAGTGAATACAATTCAGATTATTACAATTAGTACTTAATATGTTTCGGATACCCACAAATATTCATAAGTAACTTGCATTAAAGGAAAGGAACAATTTAATTTATTATTTTAACTTTATATAATAGCATGTACAAGAGAAGGGTTATGCTATCAAAAACCATTAGAGCAACACTTTCAAATATAAATAAATGTTAATTAATATATTAATGCTGAGACTGCTAACTAAGGCAAACTAGGTCATGAATATTAATGAACTGATTAGCATAAAATGAACAACAGAAATTAGTAAAATAAAAAATAAATTTAAATTAATAAAATGAAAAATAATATAAAAAGTATCACTATTAAATATATTTAACTACAGATAACACTATTAAAAGATTTCTACAACTATTATCTACTAAGATACAGTAATAAGAGCAATAGATTATTTGATAACATATATTATATTTTACTTTAGTAAAATACATTTTTATAAAAATTAAATATATCCAGTACTAAAGCGTTATTGTTTTTTAAAAGAACTGAATAGGGAAACAACAGGGAAACAGTTCATCAATTTACTTTAAATTACTAAGTAAATGTTTAATTTTTCTTCTTGTCTTCATTACTTCTGTGAACTGTAATTTTTTTTTATATGTAACTTCAGATCAGTCTTTTTTTCCCCCAAAGGATCTCTTCAATGATTTGTAAAACCAGTGCATTTTGCTCAGAGCTGGAGATAACATTATTATTTCTGATGAAAGATGAGGCTTCTTCTAAAGTGCTGAAGATTCTGGGACCAGATGCAAAGAGAAGTTTAAGTTTAGCTGGCTATAATAAATCAGATTTAATGTTGCCTTGTTTCTTCAAATAAACTTCACAATAATGGATCTAGGATAAGTAGATGCATCAACAAAAGAGGTTTCCCAATAGCTCTATGAGATCTCTCAATGACAAAAGAAAAGTCCTTCTTGCAAGTTCAAAATCTGAGTTAACCAAACAGCCAGGAAAGACACCATATCAGATCCTTGTATCTTTTCAGGAACAGCAAAGATCCTTATATTCTTCTTTCACTCTCTGTATGCTTCATCTTCAATCTTATTAATGACACGTGTTCTGTTACAATAAAAGTTCAGTTTGAAGTTAATTTGTTCATTTTCTTTTAACTTCCAATCCATTTCATTTAAAACAAATTCCATGTCTTGAATCTATTTTCTGTGTTCTCTAGTATTGCTCTAGGAACATTGGTTTGGTTAGAGCAATTATTTTGGATAAAGTCCATTTCACTTTGAAACTGGTCAATTTTACATGTGAGCTCCTATAGGGAAGACATAAGCAGCTGCAGATCTTTTTTAAAGGACATTGCCCTTGAAGAATGAGTAGATTTAGCTGAGCTCATTGATAAAGATTAAATTTAAATCCACTAACTTTTAAAGGTTGTCTCTTTATGTAATTGGATGCTTGTTGTACAAAATGACTTTAAAATTAATGTAATAAGGCTAAAGCTTCCAGATAGTAGTCTCCCTTTTGTGGAGTTGTTAACTAAAGATGCTACTCAGCAGCCATCTTGAATGGAATCCCCCTTGACTAAATAAGTTGAAAGGAATGTTGCTACCCCAAATACATTCAGATCTAACCTATTTTTATTGCTGTTATTTTAGCACACCAGAAATGGAGTATTAGGTAGTTCATATCGCTGCATTTGCTTGGTACTGTTTTTCTTATCAGTGCCATTTTCCTTAGAGAGGGCTAAAACACTAATGTCTTTATTTGCAGTGTCAGTAGCTGAACAGGTCACACTCTTATCCTTTGTGTAGTAGGCTGCGGCTTCTTAGTCCCACACCAGGTGATTTGAATTAATTTTCTAATACTGACACTGGGGTGGAGCATAAGGGGGATGCTTCACTGCTAGGTATGACATCCATCAGATGAGATGCTAAAAGAAGGCTTCATCTGTCTGAGTTGATGGTAGCTCAGGTGGATGTAAAAGATCATACAACACTTATCAAAAAGAGAAGGGGATTTTCTCCAGTGTTCTGCCCAAATTTCCCCTGGCCAATATGAATACCACCTTGGGGCTCCCCTGAAAAGAGGCTGTTTTAGTCCCAATCAAAAAAAGTATGCATGAATAAATGAATAAATGGTGGATGTCATTATATCTCAGTTATTTCATTACAATGCTGCACTCTATTTTAATCCAGCAGAATCATTAAATGTACTTTGTTAAAGAATTGTATTATTGTATTGTAGTCTACAAATTTATTATGATGCACTTGAGGTCTTTGTTAAATAATGTTGTAATTGATAAATTGTACTTGGAGCTTCTCTCCCTGGTCCTCCGCTGAAATGTTAAATAAATAAATAAAATAAAAAATATATCCAAAACTTAACTGTTATTGTTTTTTTATTGTAGTATCTCAGTGGACCTGCCATTGTAAACCAGTTGTGTAGATTTTCTCTCAGAATCCACTTTCCAGCCCCCTTTATAGGTTCATAGATTAGTACTAAGCTATCTGCTCTTGTGAGCCATTTTAAGCTTAGCCAATTATCCCTTGTGAGACTCAAACCCTGCGCCTTGTGCTTGTAAGGCAAACACCTTAACCATTAGGCCACCCATGCAAGTCATGCTAAATATAAGGAAATCATTTTAACTTTTATGTAAATAGAATGGCAGCAATGAGTCACAGGTATCTTTAACAGTACCCATCCATCCCCCCTTTTTCCCAGTTTTGCAGATGGGGTTGGGATGTCACTTCAACAGTGACAATCATCTAGAGCCAAGGTTCACATTGCTGGGTGACTTGCCCTGTGGTGGCTTGCATTAGAACCAATTTTCATCTTCACGTTTTTTTTAGCTTGAGTTACTTTGATTTGTATTCCCAGAGCAGCTCTTACCACTTTAACAGTAGTTTTAGAATTTTCAGTAACATAAACTAGCTAAACTGCATGATTAATTTGTAGTCCAAGTGCCGTTAGACCCTCTCCCACATTTTTCCTGAGGTTTCAGAACTATCATTGCAATCCAGGAGATGTTTACTGACCACTTCCCCTTCTACTTCAAAGAACTATTAACAAACATATAAACTATTTTGATATGCATCAGTTTCTGCAGTGGGAAGATGAGTTTTATGCTGAATGTTGACAAAATGTACTGCAACAAAATAAATCCTACTTTCTCTTCTAGAATTTGGGTTAATGCCTTTTTCCTCTTTCTACTGAAACACAGATGTCTTTGAACCTATTTTTACACCTCTGCATTATAGGTAGCTATACCCTGGACTTGTTACACTGTAGCATGCCAAACCTTTATCCACCTAATCCTTGAGCATGATAAACTAGTAGTTTTTCTGTGTTGTGGACATTGGCAGGATTTGTCAGATCATGACATTCACTTTTTTTTTTGCCATAGGGAAATGGACTTTCATTTTTAACAATGGATTGTGGGTAAGTTGTTACCAAGTGTCCTAGTATGTTTTTTTCACATGCCTAGGTGCCCCAGAAAGAAAAGGAACCTGGAGCTGACACTGACCCCCACCCAACTTTAATAATGTATGCTAACCCTAATCCTGTCCTAACCCCCAACTCTATACCTTATCTTAGGAAAATCCTTTCTGTAACACTAATACTACACAAGGGAGACACACATCACGTAAATCAGAAATCTCTCACCTTACTAGACTCTATTTCATAAACACTTGTGCATGCGAGTGCACCCTCACAACACACATGCTTGCACGCATGCATGCACGCGCGCACACACACACACACACACACACACACACACACACACGCACGCACGCACACACACACACACACACACACACACACACACACACGCACGCACGCACACACACACACACGTACCACTAATTTTTGACATTAAAAACCTACTTACCACAGATATTAACTACTACCTACTACATCTCATATTCAATGAAATGCAATTCGATCATTTGCACAGTGAAATGAACATTTCATAAAACATGACTACATTGACAAGATCAAACAACATAAACATTCAGTGACATGAAGTGACATCCACCTAGATAGATAGATAGATAGATAGATAGATAGATAGATAGATAGATAGATAGATAGATAGATAGATAGACAGATAGATAGATAGATAGATAGATAGATAGATAGATAGATAGATAGATAGATAGATAGATAGATCTGAGTGAATCACAAAACAATATTTCTGTCCCACTAAAAATCCCTATATTAGTAAATCCTAGCTACAAACCTGAGATCAAGTGTCTTTCTTGGTAGTGATACTATTGGGAAAAGGGTTTTTATTAATGTAACGTGCAGAGTTAAGGTTAGTGGCTGGGTAAGGCTAGGGTTACAGTTAGGGTCAGCACACATGAGTAAGCAGTGGAAAAAGGAAGTGGAGGCAACTTTGCATAACTGGAGGCACCTAGCATTCCTCAATGCTGATTATAAACTAGTAGTGACAATTGTAATGTAGAAGTACTACAGTGCAATAAACCATCTGCTATTCAGTCTGTTCCAGGTTTGTGGCATAACTCAGATGGGTGAAATATTGCTCCCTTAGCCACACAGGCAGATAGAAGAGAGGATTAGGGCTATACAGTGTTAATCAACCGCTTCTTGTAAGAGTCTGAATACTACAACCTCTGTCACCCACAATGCAGAACCCTGAACAAGTCAGTTACCGAGAGAGGCTCCCAGTTCACCCCTGGAAAAGGACAGCTGTGTCCAGTGGACTTATCTGTTAATGTACATTTATGCATTCTCATGGTACTTATGCAAGTGCCCCATGTTTACACTTAAGAAATACAGTTAATGATGTTAACAAATTGACTGTCATACCGTCTGCATTTAAAGGGCTTTTCCATACACCCAATGGTTTATTCCAGTCCCTGTATAGTGTGACCAACTACAGAATTATGTGAGGCAGTTCTTTCTTATAGGTTCATATGTTCATAGACTTTAACCCTTTTATCATTTCAATCGCATTTATAGCAACTACATCTGTATGATTGTGTATAACCTTCTCGATCATTTCAACTGCAACTGTAGCATTATGATCTAAAACAAGACATTTTTCCATGTAATGAAATGTATGTCTTCAACATTTTGTACTTATTTGCCATCAAAATGGTATCCTGTATGTTTGTTAAACTACTGAATTGTTATGTAACTGGTACTTTATGTATGCTAATATATTATTATTATTATTATTATTATTATTATTATTATTATTATTATTATTTAAGTTTGATGACCGGGGAAGCTCACTGGGCCAAGAAAAGCCCGTTTTCAGTGGGGGCCCGGGAAGAAAAGCTCTATGTTAACAATATCCTTGTATCTGGAGCTTCTCTCCCTGGGCCTCCACTGAAAAAGGACCTGTGTACAGCCAGACTTTCCCAGTAAACAAATGTAAAATAAAATAAATAAATAACTAGGGGTATACTAGGCTAATCACTCCTATGGCTTTTATAAGCCTAGCTAAGCATCCCAATTGAATTGTGCAAGTTTACATGCCTTAGAGGTTATTTTACGGGGTATATGTAAGACAGGACAAGACTGACAACCTGCCTCTGTCCATCATAGACATAGACATAGGTGTTACACCTGGTGTGTACTTCCAATTTCCCACCCACTGGTCCAGGTTTCTCTTGAATAGGGATAAGGAGGAGCTCTGCTTCACATCGATGGGAAGCCTGTTCCAGAGAAGAGGAATTATCTGAGACACATATCTGTCCCTGCAGTGAGTCCTGTTTATGTTGCAAACAAAATTTAAATCCATAGATTGAGTAATACTCATGCTATTTGTTTTGGAGATATGCAAAAGGTCCATCAGAGTGCGATCCATGGATGCCTTGCATGCCGGGAATCGATTGCCTCCCAACAGTCTGTAGGTAATAGAGCACAGAGATAAAGCTTTGAGGTGATCTGCACAGGACATGCTGTTTATGCCCTATATTCTTTTTCATGGATATTCATGTTGCTGTATGTGACTGGTCAGGTGCGTACTGAAGGGGGCATTCTATTCATTGATGGGCCTGATGAGTGCTGAATACAGTGGAATGAGGACTTCCTTGGACTTAGATGAAAAGCCCTTGCTTATAAGTTGAGCAACATAAAATTATTTCCTTATTATACATGTTGGTCAAAATACAGGTTACTATCTACATACATACTTAAATCCCTGACTACTGGTTTTAGTATAAGGGGTGTATTATTGATGATGTAATTTCCTAGGGTGGCTGACTTCCCAAAGGGACTATTATGCATTTCTTGGCATTCAGTTTTATACCATGGCTTTAGCATAAGTCATTTGTCTGTGTTAATCCTTCCTGTAGGATGTTATTGCCTTGGGGGATTCTATGACTGCTTCTAGTTTGCAATCATAGGTTCATAGGTTCATAGGTAGGTACAAGGCTATCTGCCCGAGGGCATTTATAAGCCTAGCCAGAGTGTGTCGTCTTTCGCTACCCCCATTGATTAATTAACTGATCCTTTGTCAAGCAGAGCCAATGAAGTGATCCCAGGGGTGTATTTTCTGTTACCCATCCACTCGTCAAGGTTTCTCTTGAAGAGTGTTAGTGAGGGGCTCTGCCTGATGTAATTTGGAATTTTGTTCCAAAGCATGTGGAGTCTCTGTGACAGGAATCTATCCCTCCAGCATGTTCTATTTATTGTTGTGGCAAGGTTTAGCTTACTAGAGCGCGTGGCTCGCAGTGACTTGGATTTCTTTAGGTGGAGCATGTCCATCAATTCTGAGTTGGACATGGCTTTGTAAGTCAGGCAGTAATCACCTCTAAGCAATATGGCACTGAGTACAGCCATAGTTTTTTCAGTTAGACTGCATAGGACATATGTTTGAGACCAGTAATCCTCTTGGTGAGGTACTTTTGTGGTCTTTCCAGCTGTTGGAAGTGTCTTGTGAGGTACATCCCAAATGGGGCATTGTACTCTATGATGGGTCTAATGAGTGACGAGTAGAGGGGCACTATAACCTCTTTATTTCTAGATGTGAACCCTTTAGTAATTAGATGGGCCACATAGAAGGATTTCCTAACTACTTTGGCAATATGATTGTCAAAGGAGAGATTATTATCTACCTGGGTCCCCCAGATCTCTTATTACCTCTACTGTATTAAGGGGGCTGCCACCTATGTGGTAATTTGTGGGTGTTTTGTTTTTCCCAAATGGGATGACTATGCATTTTTTGGCATTTAGCTTGAGGCCATGACTTTGACACCAGGTGTCCGTCTCAGTAAGGCCCTTTTGGAGGATGTCCGTGTCAGCCGGAGAGTCAATTATGGCTCCCAGTTTGCAGTCATCGGCGAACTTGGTTAGCCATAGTCCTCCTGTATTTTCCTGTAATTCTGAGAAGTATATGCCGAACAGTAGGGGTCCCAGGACCGAGCCTTGTGGGACACCACTTGTGACTGGTTTAGAGTCGGACCTGGAGCCCGCTATTCTTACCATGTGAGTTCTGTCTGTAAGCCAGTTGGCAACCCATCTCATGATGTAGGGGTTTATGTTCAGGCTGGTGAGTTTTTCTGTAATACCCGAGTGGGGAATGGTGTCAGAAGCCTTGGCAAGGTCAAGGTAGGCTGTGTGAACCACCTTTCCCTCGTCTATGGCCTTGGTGACTGTTTCAAAGAAGTCAACCAGGTTTAGTAGGCATGATCTGCCCTTAACAAAGCTGAACTGGGTCAGTTCAAGTGTTTGGAGGTTCTCAATGTCTTTGTTAATGAGTTCCATGATGATGCACTCCATAGCCTTGCAGACCAGGCTAGTCAGGCTTATGGGGCGATAGTTATCAGGGTCAGTTGTGGCCCCTCCTTTGTAGAGAGGAATAACTGTTGCTGTGCACCCTTCTATGGGCACATAGCCTGTGGAGAGGTTGAGGTTGAACAGCGTGTTTAGGTGGGGGGTTAGTTCGTTCTGTAGTTCGTGCAAGACGCAGCCTGGGACACCATCTGGCTCCACTGACGCTGTGTTTTTGGTTTTTGAAAGGGCTGTTTTCACCTGTGTGTCTGTGATTCCCGGGGCACTACACTTTTCTGGTATTGTTGTGGGCCCATTTGGGGTGAGAGGGGGTGAAGTTTGCACTGAATCTACCTGCCAGGATGTTGGCAATATCAGTAGGTTCAGTATATTTTGTGTTATTTTGCACTAGTTCAGTGCATATCTGCGAGTTGCCACTTAGATTCTTAACATAGCTAAAGAAGGCTTTGTGGTTATCTTTTGAATCCTTGGCTATTTTTCTTTCAAAGTTAGCTTTGGATGGTTTTATGAGGGACCTTAGTTTCTTACCGATACTGATCAGGGATGTCTTTCCTTCTTGGGATTTGCTTTTTTCCTGAACTAGTTTCCTCCTTCTGTTGTATAGCCTGTTTATTGCAGGGGTCCACCAAACTGGTTTCCTTCTCTTAGAGGAGTGAATCTTGGTTTTGCTAGGGATGGTACAATCCATACATCCTTGTAGGTGCTCACAGAGTGTATTTGTAAAGGTTTCTGCATCTTGGGCAGCGTTATCCTTTAGCGTGGGGGCTGTGAAACTTACCACCTCTGTCTTAAGTAAGGTGAAGTCTACTTTAGAAACGTTTTTTACTGTTCATGTGCAGACTTGTGCAGACAGAGGCCCTTGAAATTGGCCTTGACTTCCAAGAAGTAGATGCCAAAAAAGAGTGGACACAGCTACTCTAGCTAACCTAGCTAAGGACTCTGCTAGTTACTGGTCTCTTTGTGGAGTTGGGCTCTCCTATCATAACTTCCTGAGTCCTATCTGAGAGTCAGATGGCTATCCAGCACAAAACATAGGGGTTTAAGCCAATATTTGTGAGTTTGTTTACAATACCTGTGTGAGATATTGTAAAAAAATGCCTTAGCCAGACCAGTGTAGGCAATATGCAGAATTTTTCCCCCAATCTATTGCCCTGGTAACTTTTTCAAAGAAGTCCACCAAGTTGAGTAGGCATGATTTGCCCTTGACAAAACCAAACTAGGTTGGATCCAGTGTTTCAAATTTTCTTTGTCCTTATTAATCATTTCATGATAATTCTTTTTATGGCTTTGCACATGAGACCAGTTAGACTTTTGGGTCTATAGTTCCTGGGGTTTGTTGATTTCCAGCCCTTGTGCAAGGGGATGACCATTACAGTTCTCCATTCTCATAGCACAAAGCCTGTTGTCTGGAAGCTATGATTAAACACTGACTCCAGTGGTCCTGCTAGGCCATGTTTCAGGCTATTTAGGAGGCATCCTGGGATATTATTAGGGCACATCGATGCAGTGTTTTTGGACTTGCTCCCTAGAGATAGCTGGGGTGGGTTGATGGTATATCTGGAGGGGTTGACGGTATATCTGGGGGCGGGGATAAATTTGAAGCAGAACTTGCTGACCACCAAATTTGCTATATCCTCCAGTAGCATGTAGGTGGATCCATTTACAGTCACTTCTGCACATGGCTGTGAGCCTCCTTTGACGTTTTAGACATAGTTAAAAAAGTCTTGTGGTTGCAATTTTCCAGGGTGGCTATCTTTACCTCAAATTTGGCTTTAATATACTTAGTTTGCCCTCTTACATGTTTGTTTAGCTAATGAGAGTGTTGTTACCATACTGGGTGTAGCACTTTCTAATATTGCCTATGATGTTTTTTTCTTTTGCTGTATGACCTGTTTGTATTTGGATTCAACCAAGGTGATTTGTTTTTTCAGTTATTTCTGGGCTTATTTCTGGTATGCACGGTTGTCACTATGCATTTATTGACATGCATGTACAAGGTTGCTGTGAACAATTCTGCATAAGCAGCTGTGTTCTGGGTGTTTGTGGGGCTTGAAATTTTGACAGGTTATCGCTTAGTAGTAGGAAGTTTGCCGTAGAATAGTTCCTATATGTTATCTGGTTAGCCAGGATCACAGAAATGACTTTTTATTATGAAGGAGACAGTTTTGTGATCTGACCTTACCAGACAGAATACTACACTGGGGTCTACAGAGTTCTCCCATGTTTGTGAGAGCCATGTTGAGTCTATTTGTACCCCTAGTGTGCATATGAACTATGTGGTCCAAGATGTTCATGTTAACAACATCCAGGACTCTCTGGGTCTGTAAATTTGGGGTTGTCTTATTTCTTTTGTACATAGATGTAGTTTTGTCTTTTCCTAAAGCTCCATTGTATGCACCATACTCTTAAATGAGCAGGTTTGCTCCTTAATGCAGAGACACTAGAGGTGATTTTTTTCTTTTCAATGCTACAGTTAAATGTATGGAAATGTAATTGGCTGCTTTGTATGAGTCTTAACTGGTGAGCCTCTCCATTTATTTGACAAAGTTTCAGGAATTTTTATCTCAGCTTACAAAGCTGTCTATCTGATATCAATTTGACATTGCCTGTGTTAAAGTTTCTGACCCTCTTTAATCATAACCTGGATGAATGGATGGGCAATCATAAATGCATTCTGGGTCTGGTCCATCGAGCCCTCATTGATGAATATTTAAGATTTGGGAATCGTAGCTAGGCTATTAAGGTCTTCAGAATCAATTCTTTGTATTGATCTATGATAACAGAAATCTGAGTGATATAGTTGATTTTTTTTTTTGTGGCTACTAGCACTGAATGTTTGTTTGTTTGCTTGTGATACTAAATATAAGGTTTATTCAGAACCATTATGTCCCCCTTTGTGGTTTCAGAGGAAAGAAAAAAACAGCTGAGCATTTTTTTTCAGTGCAGCCTTTTATGAAGCATGCCCATAGAAGTGCCATTGTGAAAGACTTCCTGTTTCCTGATTTCATTGTCCTTTGCTGCAATACTCATAGAAGTGCACTCATGATGACTTCCTGTTTCCTGATTTTATTGTGCTGTGGTACAATACTCATGGACGTGTACTCATGATGCCTTCTTGTTTCCTGATTTCATTGTGCAGTGGTATGATACTCATGGAAGTGCACTCTTGACTTCCTGTTTCCTGATTTTGTTATGCTGTGGTACAATACTCACGCACCACATTGGAATTACAGTGTGGACATTGAATGTGATTTTGTGTATTACAACTTGGATGATGTGGCACTTTTGTGTCACATAAAAATCAGTTTTGGAAAGAAGACATTATATTGGATATTAAATTTAAGCTACATTCTTATTTTCCTGAATTACAGTGGTGTATTAATAACACTTATTTGTGAGTTCCTTTGGTTTCTAAAGGGAAGAGTTTTCCTAACTAGGCTTTTCTGGTACTGTGGTTATGACTGATACAAGTGTCATGGGGCGTATGCCCCACTCTTTTTTTGACATGTGCCGTATATTCTTAACATCCAGCTACATTACTACAAAACAAGGCAGATGGGACCTCATTTTAATGTCTTATCCAAAGAATTACACTTCAGCTGAAGAACTAGCAGATTATGTAATTTATTTATGTAATTTAATTTAAATAGGGAAATTATGAGAGTGGTTAAACGTTTAAATACAGCAGCATTTAGAGACTGTGCAAATAGAATTGAGAATAATAGTGTTGCAGCACTTTTCAATCTAGTATAAAGGGAAACGTAACATCTTTTGAATTCAAAGTGTTATATTATTTTTGTGACACATTAAGATAAACTGAGAATGGACTAGAAAACTGTTGGAAGGAGAGGAAGCAGAATTCATTCTGAATCTCAATATCATTAGGCTCTTGGGCTTGAATACTATATTTCCACAAAGAACTTTTTTACACTGAATGCTACTTTGATAATTGTTTTATCAGAACTTTGTTACTATTGAATCTGATATATTGTGGGCTTATAAAGGTCGAAGTTTTTAGAATGTTTATACTCTTAAAGAATTTTATCCAAGGCATCAAGCACAGAATAAAAGAAGAACTCTGACTTTGCGCTCCGTTTTGGTTGTAGTGTAAATGCAATATCTAATATCAACAATTTAGGGTGTGGACTGTTTTGCAAGAAGCAACACATTGAGAACTCTTATCAGCATTTTCTACATGGGCGCCCATCACACTGACCGTAATAGTCTAGGTGATGTATACCCGAGTGCTATAATGGATTAAGGAGAAACATTGTCCTATCATGGATTGGGGGAATGTGCTATAATGGATTAAGGAGAAACGTTGTCCTATCATGGATTGGGGGAATGAGCTATAATGGATTAAGGAGAAACGTTGTCCTATCATGGATTGGGGGAATATTGTGCTATCATGGATTGGGGGAATGTGCTATAATGGATTAAGGAGAAATGTTGTCCTATCATGGATATGGGGAATATTGTGCTATCATGCCCTGGGGGAACGTGCTATCATGGATTATGCAGAAATGTTCTGTATACAGTGCACTTCTGTAACACTACTCTATTGGTACATGTTTTTTGTATGACTCTGTATTAAGAATGGAGAAGATTTTCTAGAAAGAATATGTATTTGCTGCATTTATATAGTAGAGAATCAATACTGTTAAGGACCATTTCTGAATGTATTCTTCTTCTTTGCTTACTTGAAGCCCTAACCCTGTATTCATATTCACTCTCCTTCAGGGTATCCCGTCCTCCCTCTCGCTTGTCTCTCTCAATCTGCAACCATATTGATTTAGTTTGATTACAGTTCTCCCTTCACCTGTATTTCAACAAAACAAGGTTTATTGTGTTGTGGATGGATAGTGCATAAGATGCTCTGCTTACCATATGGTCAGCACACATTAAACTGTACTACAGTAGTCCATGATAAGAAGAAACCATTACTATGGCTTATTTTCTAGCTACTAATCTTAAGCTAAATCTGGTCTTAATTAATAACATATATCTGCCTGTCCTCTATGTCTCATCTTATTTCAAAGTATTATAGATCAACGTGTGTGTGTGTACCTTTAAGAAGCTATCCAAGGGCTTGCACAAGTGTATAAATACTGAGCACATGCAAGCTAGACTGCCATTTTGTAGTAAGCTGTTGACATGCCAGCATGTATGTATGCAAGGTCTGTTTGTTAACTAGTTTGTTTGTATTTTATGATGCTGCTATCCATCTTAATGTGTTTGTATGTATTAAAGCATCCAAACATAATACCCCGCCTGCTTGTCACCTATGTTAGAGAGAGATGAGCGACATGGTATCAGAAGCGGCAGGTCTAAAGGACATGATGTGAGAGGCAGCATGGCTAAAATGACTTAAGGCGCTTACTTGGAACTGGGGGAATATACAGGACTGAATCATCCCCATAATGTGCATACTTCACAAAACAGGTCAGAAACGAATTTCAGGTATTAAAACTTGCTCGGCACTGTTTTTTATTCACAAAATATGAAATGAAGCATACGGAACATTCTAAATGATAATTGCATAAACCGATATGCATGATATTGATAAAAATATTCAAATTACTATGGAAAATTTTGAAATAAAGTCGGAATTGCATAAAATGAATAAAATAAGGGGAAACGACCGCATTTTTGCAAAGCATGTATTTTCATATTAAGTAAAGATATCAGAGTTATCAGAAGTGTATAAAGTGTTTGCATGTTTGTGCAGTGTTACAGTAAAGATATTTTGCAGAATACAGCCATTACAGAGTATAGTTGCAAAGTACAGTGTTTCGAAGAGTTTATTGTGCATTTGAATGTTATTACAAGCTCACAGAACAGTTTGTTCGAAGATCATTACAAGAGCCATATTTTCACTGTGTTTGTGCATACTTTGTGGGCATGGCAGACAGATTTCGGAAACCCAGTTCACTTGTGTTTGACAATAATATTGCAAAAAACTGGAGAGTGTTTGAGCAAGAGTATGAGATTTTCATACAGGCTGCATTTTCTGATAAAGATGACCATACAAAGGCATTTTTTCTGCTTAATTTAGCTGCGTCAGAACCCATAGAAAGGCATACATTTGTGTATGCACCTGGTATCTATACAGGAGAGGGGGGAAAATCACCATATTGTTGTACAGGCTGAGTCAAGGGAGGACTCTGAGTGCTTAAAACATAAATTTAGAGAAATGAGTAACCCCCAGACAAATGTTACAATGGAAAGGCACCATTTTATACAAGGGATCAAAAGCTTGGTGAAACTTCTGCAGCATATATAGCTGACTTGAGAAACAAAGCTAAAACATGCAGATTTGGTGATTTAAGGGATGTGTTGATAAAAGACAGACTTGTGTGTGGTACTAAAGATGATGTTGTGAGAAAGATTTTGCTTTGTGACAGTGATTTAACTTTGAATTAAGCCATTGAGATTTGTCAGCTATATGAGCTCACAACCCCCCCCCCACCACCCCACAAATATGCTTACAAATGAGTATAGCTCGAGAAGGCACAGTGATAAAGCTCATGTTGATAGTATGCAGCATGTGGTTAAAAGAAACAGGCCCAACAAGCACATGGCAGCAACTGTAGGCCCTGAAGCACCCACTGGTAAATCCCAGAACTTTCTAGCAAATGCCAGAGTTCGCACAGTCTCAGTGAAGCATAAGAGTGAGTCAGCAAACTCAAAACATGGGCCCCAACATAGTTTCATTGCCAACTGTCAGAATAGTGGTGAAAGTCATGAATCTAAAAGGGAGAAATGTTTAGCTTTTGGTCAACAATGCCACAAATGCAATAAATGGAATAATTTCAAAAGGTTTTGTCAATCAAAAGGCCCACATTCTTTTATTAAAAGGGAACATTTTAAGAAATGAGTTGATCAATTAGAAAGCTGCAACCCTACTCTTTATGTTGATGGTGTGTCAGTGCTTCATGAAACAGTCAATGCAGTAGATTTAAGGGCAAAGAATGAAGTATTTTGTTCTCTTCAGATAAATGGCAAACCTGTAGAGCTCAAAGTTGGCACAGGTTCCAAGTGCAATGTTATGTCAGCAGAAACATTTGTGAGAGTGTGTAATGGTGAAAGACTTGATTTGGCAAGGTGTGCAAAGCTTCTTGCTTATTGAGGTGAAGAAATTCAAACCAAAGGCTCAGTAATGCTTTCATGTTACTCTTCTGGAAGATGTTGCAACTTGTTTTTTATGTGGTCAAGAGCCACGTCCAGTCATTATTAGGGCTCAGAGACAGTTTGAAATGGGGACTGCTTTCATTTAATAAGGAAGTCCACCATGTTAGCTTAAAAGATCACTGCTCTAATTTCGCCCAGTACATTTTTTTTCCACCTACGCTGATCTTTTCGAAGACAAACTAAGCAAACGTCCAGTTGTGTACTCCATGAAGTTACACCCAGAGGTCAGTTCAGTTATCAGGCCAGCAGGAAAAGTTCCAATAGCAATACAGGACAGAGTCAAAGCTGAGTTAGATAAAATGGTGTCACAAGGTATGTTTTGTCCAGTTGCCACTCTAACCGAATGAGTATCTTCCATGGTGGTGTGATGACCGTGCCCTGGCCCAGCAATCAAGGACCCTCAATCCACACCACTAACACCAGGGAGGTCGTCTCATAGAAGAAAAAAGGATAATTAATGCACACAGTAAAGTACAATTCCCCTTAAGTGCACACAGAGATCACTGTCAGTCTGGGGCTGGTTGCTCCTTTGTTCACCAGGTCCCAAATAAGACTCCCCACTGGCACAGCTATAGGGTTCAGGTCTCAGCCTAGCTGGGCAAGCTAAAACCTCTAGTACCCTCTCTGTCCAACCAGTGCTTCTTGTCCCTGCCAAGTAGCTGACACAACACACACACACTTTGAGATATTTATACCACTTCATAGACACTCCTGGGAAAGGCTGACACAGATTCTCCAGCTGTGCCCCTTTACCCAGACTATGCGGTAGTAATTACTGCCACCACCCAACTAATAATATCAGCTACTAAAAGGCCCTTCAAAGGGTGTCCAATTACTACTGTGCAATATTATTATTATCCAGTGGTAGTATGACTAACAGTCAAGGTTTACTTTAGAGTGGCCTATTATAATAACCTCTATAAATATGCAATGCACTCTAGAGCTTATCTCTACATAAAACAGCCACAGGTAGAAGGTTTTAAAAATATTTAATAATAAATAATTAAAACACAAGACAAAACTACTACACCACAGAGATATCTAAGAGTTCAAAGATCACACAGAAACTTAAAATAATACAGTAGGACAGGTGTGATTTCAAAGAAAAATACCTAATTAATCTTTACTAGCTTTAACTATTCCTACAAGAAATCACAGTGTTAGAAACTTACATGTGAGCATAAGACAGAGTGCTGATAAGTTGGATATCAAGATCAAAATGCTCCAAGTCTCTTGTGAGAATTAGTATTTAAACATTACTAACAAATATGTCTCTAAGGCCCTCCCAAATTACATCATTTTTGACACTTAGGTTTTCCCAGTATTCATACTGTATCATCTTAACACCTGGTCTGAGAAACTTACAACAATAGAAGACATTTCAGATGTATATTCTAACAGAAACCAGAGCAATACAGCACATTCCACATCTAAATTCTGGTCATAAACTTTACCCTTAAAACAATGGGCATGAAACCTTCATCCAGCTGCACCGGAGCCAAATTCTAACATGAAAGGGTCACAACATGCTTCACTGGGCCAGTAGAGTGCAATGTTGTCACATATTTTGCAGTTCCACATTTCACAGTATTCTTTACCCTCAAGAAATATGCCTGTATTTTACATTTATTATCAGGAAAAACATGCCTGTATTTTACATTTATTTACAAATGCCAGAATTATATATCAAATTCTATTTGACTAGGCTGGCAGCCTTCGCCCATCTCTCCCCAGTCGTCACAGGTGGTAGCTCATAAGAAAAGCTCAGATGACATTAGAATATGTATCGATCCATGAGATTTGAACAAAGTGCTAAAAAGACCTCATCATCCAATGTGCATAGTTGAAGAAGTTGCAGCCTTGATGTCAAATGCCACTGTTTTTTTCTGTCTTAGATGCAAAGAGCTCATTTTGGCAAATTCAGCTTGACAAAAAATCCTCATTGCTCAATACTTTCAGTGCTCCATTTGGCAGGTACAGATTTTTGAGAATGTCATTTGGGACAAATTCTGCAAGTGAAGTCTTTCAAGAAGCAATGAAGCTATTTTTTTCTGGGTATCCTTGTGCTATTATAGTACACGACATACTAGTAGGAGGTCATGATGAAGCAGAGCATGACAGAAACCTCAGAAATGTTCTAGAAAGGGCACGTCAGGTGAATCTTAAATTCAATCCACAGAAATGCTAATTCAGGCTACAAGAAGTTACTTATGTTGCTCATTTATTTACAAGTACAAGCTTATGACCAGACCCTTCAAAGCAGACAGCCATTCTCGAGATGACAGCTCCAGACAATGTTCAAGCCCTGCAATGTTTTCTTGGCATGGTCAACTACCTAGGCAAGTTCATTCCAGACTTGAGCGAACTATCAGCGCCTCTTAGAGAGCTGACACATAAAGATGTATCCTGGTTTGGTTAGAGCAGCACCAAAGAGCATTTGATGTCTTGAAACAGAGAATTGCTAGTCCACCACCTCTCAGATACTATGATGTTCACAAACCAGTTACTCTTTCATGTGATGCTTCAAAATTTGGTCTTGGTGCAGTCATTCTACAAGAGGATCAACCTGTTGCATATGCATCGGGAACTCTTAGCCAAACTGAGATGCAGTATGCCCAGAAAGAGAAAGAGCTTTAGGCATTTGTGTTTGCATGTTCAAAATTCTGTGATTATGTTTGTGGTAGACCTATCCAGATCGAAACAGATCACCAACCTCTAATTATTATCTTAAGAAAGCCTATGCATTTAGCTCCAGCCTGACTGCAATGTATGATGCTGAGATTGCAAAAGTATAATTTCAATCCTGTCTACAAGAAAGGCAAACTTCTTTATCTTGCTAATACATTATCCAGATCACCCAGACATACCTCTGAACAGAATGACAATCAAAGTTTTCATTCAATTGATGATTTTGAAGTCATGGAAGTGAGAAATTTTTCTTCCACACATCTTGATGAGCTGAGAGATCATATAGTTACAGATCCAGTTTTACAAAGGCTCGACCACTTTATCAATCAAGAATGACTGTCAGAGCAATCTAGTTTACCTCAAGAAGTGCAACCTTATTTTCCATACAGAGATGTGATTTTAGCTGACAAAGGTATCATTATGAAAAGTCCAAAAGTAATTGTTCCAAAGTCCTTGCAACAACAGTACATTACTACCTTGCATTGTGGTCAACCAGGAACTGAATCTACCAAAAGAAGGGCAAGAGGACTAGTATTTTGGCCTGCTATGTCACAAGACATTGAGAGAGCACTTTTATCTTGTTAAATGTGTAATTGTACAAAGTCACATCAACAGAAGGAACCACTTCAGCTAAACCAGAATCCGGAACTACCTTGGTCGACAGTAGCCACTGACATCTTACTTGGTGTTAGTAGACTCTTACTCCAATTGGTTCGAGATTGACTTACTTCTAACCTAGCATCCAATACTGTCATTACTAAGATGAAGCATCATTTTGCAGTGCATGGTCATCAACACAAAGTTATTTCTGACAATGGCATGCAGTTTACAAGCCAACAGTTCAAATGATTTGCTGAAGAATGGAACTTTACTCATGTCACAAGTAGCCTTGAGTACCTGCAGCCATATAGTTTGGCAAAATATGCAGTTGAAAGTGCAAAACAGATAGTTACTAGAGAAGTCAAAATGAGATACTAGTGATATTTTCCTTAATCTCTTGTATCTCAGAAATGTTCCTCATGATAAACATCTTGGTTCACCTGCTCAGAGACTTCTGTCGAGACAAACCAGAACCACATTACCAACCAGTAGTCAATTGTTGGTTCCATGTGTCAAGAACAACAAGTCAGTGAAAACCAATCTGTTGAAGAACCATTTAACTCAGAAGTCCTACTACGATAAAACCAGCAAACTGCTCAATTCATTACGAGAAGGATAAGTGGTAAGGATGCAAATGTCCAAAGGTTATGACCGGATTGGTGTCATGAAGAATATTTGCCCAAAGCTGAGATCATACATTGTGGAATCACAAGAAGCAGTCTTTAGGTGGAATCGGAAACATTTGAGACCGGTGTCCAAGCTTATACCACAGCACATAGCCTGTGAGAAAGACTCTTTATCTCAGAGTGAGTTGTCCAGTGTTCCAATTCCAGAAGAAGTTGCAGAGGACATTCCCATTCCCATTCCTGTGACGAATCCAGACATTCATGATACGAGTTGTTCACCGAAGACTACCCCTGTTGCTAAATTTGGTCCAGGTTGTTATGTTACGAGATATGGTCACATCTCTAAACCCTGTAACAGATATGAAGCAACTTGGACATGAGCATTGTGTTTTGATTCTAATGTCTATAGTAATGCATATCTAACTCTAATAGTTTTTACAAAGGGCAGTCTTTTTAAGAAGGAGGATGTAGATCCATGTGTGTGTGCATGTACCTTTAAGAAGCTATCCAAGGGCTTGCACAAGTGTATAAATACTGAGCACGTGCAAGTCTGATTGCCATTTTGTAAGTAAGCTGTTGAGATGTAAGCATGTATGTATATAAGGTCTGTCTGTTAACAATTCATTTATATTTTATGCTGCTGCTGCTGCCCACCCTGATGTTTCTATGTATTAAAGCATCTAAACGAAACAGCCCACCTGCTTGTCATCTGCGTTAGAGAGAGAGAGATGAGTGACAGTATGTTTGTATTATAATCTAATACATTTAGCTGATACAATTCCTCTCACTCCTGAACACACTCACCTAATAACACTTTTTTCCTTTTCACTTGCATTTTTTTTTTACAGTTCAAGCTACCTTGAACTAGGGCTTTTGATCTGACTGATGATCAAAACAATGCAGACTACACACTGAAAGTGACTCTACTTCCAAGCAACATTATTTTTTTATTACCAGAAAAGCTACTAGGAAGTGAACTGCAAATCACAGTTACAACACTTCTTAAGTCCTAGTAATAGTGGAAGTCCTAGCACTGTAGTGTTCCTTTAGGTAACATGTTTGCAGTACTGTAACTCAGCAGGTTCATAGGTTAGTACAAGGCTAATTGCCCTTATGAGGCATTTTAAGCCTAGCCAATTACCCCATGTCATAATCAAACCATGTACCTTGCGTTTCTAAGGTAAGCACCTTAACCATTATGCCAACCTCCCACCCTCAGCCTCTCATTAAACTACTTTCCTCAGCTCAAGCCCACCCCCATTTTTTTGAAACCGTAAAGAATGCTGCTATTTCTTTCGCAGTAGAAAAGGAAGAAGAAACTTATTCCGCACTTCTTTATAATAACGACTCAGACAACAGCTCATTCCACAGTATAATTTAAAGCTATACTTGGAATTGAAGTATGTATTGAATACAGTGCTGCAGCCATATAGTCAAATTGTCAAATTTTTGCCTCTCCTCCACAAAACCACATTGATCCATATCTATAAATGTTGGCAACACCTTTCCATTCTTTTAGCTATCGTAGATGTATTTTTGTGTGCTTTTGATATTGTTGTGTTTTTTATGTGCTTTTGAAATTCTTGTGTTTTTTATGTGCTTTTGATATTGTTGTGTTTTTTATGTGCTTTTGATATTCTTGTGTTTTTTACGTGCTTTTGATATTCTTGTGTTTTTGTGTGAATTTGATATTATTACTACCATTGAGCTCATTTACATGGCTCTTCTGACCTTTTTTGTGTTAGTAAACACAACAATGCCAAACACAAAGGTTTGCTCCTAGACTGGATCTTGGTATCTGAGCAGACAAGGTGTGCAACCACTGGCAACTATCCTGACTTTCTTAGTGATCACCTCCACACCTATATCTAGAGGAATATCAGCCCAATCAACAACAGCTAAAAATATCACAAAATCTCCAAAATTTCTGTAAGGATTTATTCATCAGAAGCCTAAAAACAATTAACTGGTCAGACTTAAAACCTCTCCCCTAGATGATGCAGTCAGTGATTTCAATATCATATTTCTAGACACTCTTTAATATGTATGCCCTGCCTCTCACAAAATGAGTCTTTATGGCCCACCTCACACAAAATGAGTTTGTATGCCCCACCTTGCACAAAAATGAGTCAAAACAAAAAAGTCTCCCTGGCTACCGTCTACTGTTTGATACTGAGTGCTGCAGTCATGGATGTTTACAGTTGACCAGGCCAAGGATGATTTAATTCATATACAGCTTTTCATCTGGTTGCATTCTGTCAGAGGCAAATTTAAAATTAAAGTGCTCTACCTTATCAGAATTGCAATTCACTCAATAGGTAAACTGATGGGTTTTGTAATTATTCCTGGCCTCTAGAGTTGAATCTGTTCCATTCACCCTACGCTTGGGCTAATGCAACTCCCATGTCCTACCCCAATTCCCAACCCCTCTACTTTCATCTCCTTAAAGACTCCTTCCCTGTTTTTCATAACACATCTAAATCCAACTAGACACTAATCACCCCAATGGCCATACAGCCAATCCCACCCAGAAACTAATAACACTTTCAGTTCAGCTCACACCCTTCCTCTATGTCTCACTCTCTACTCTCCAGAACTGTTAAACTCTCCCTTTCAAATACACTTATTCACCTCTTAAACATGGTGCTTATTAGTATAACTGTCTCTATTCTCCTGCTGTCTACCTACCTGTCACTTTACCCTTTAACCTACAAGTACTATCCCTTCCGTAACCCTTCCCATCACTGACATCACTACTAACAGTTATCCAACATAACTCCTCACCTCTACCATCTCTCTCTCAATGCATATATTTTAAATATAAAATATTACACTTCGGTCTTCCTTGCATAAATTTAAATACATATACTTTACAATCACCATTCCATTATGTGATGATATCCACCCTAACCCACGTCTGTCTGCCATATGGTCCCCTATAAGTCCTATCCCAGACACATCTACAATGTCCCTCACAAATTCCAAACATACCCAGGCTATCACAAAACCTCCGAGAGCCTTTCAAAACATTAAAAGCAGTCGCCCTTAACATCTGAAGTTTACCCAATAGAACTACTGAACTATATGCCTGGTTATGCCACTACACCCCTGATATTCTCACCATTACAGAAATGTGGCTCAAACCCAATATAAAACATCCAGAAATACATCCTTCTGGATATAGTATAATTGGAAAGGACAAACACCATAAAAAGGAGGTGGCATAGCCTTCTCCATGGAAGCCTCTACAATATCAGCCTTATTCCAACTCCATCCCAAAATTCCAAAACACTGAAATATTCATATCACTACTTAAACTTAGCAACAGCAACAAAAAATATCTATTATCATTTTATATTTTCCCTGGAAACAACATCCCCATACTTAAAGACATTAGGTTTCAGGCAGTTAATTCCATAACTTTTGAAATGACTATACTAGGAGATGTTAGCATTCATTAGCGAGATCCCACCACTCCTTTTCTCTCCTCTAGTATAAACCCTTGCCACCCAATTAACCTTTTTATTGTGTCAGGGAATGCAAATGGTTCCGTTGCCCTACTCATAAAATCCCAGCTTACCCCATCAAATGCTTTCTCTGCATCAAGACCCAGGAACAACACCAGTATTTTCTTACATTCTGATTCACTCATGATCATTTTTGTTCTGTTATTGTCAAATTTTTGCCTCTCCTCCACAAAACCACATTGATCCATATCTATAAATGTTGGCAACACCTTTCCATTCTTTTAGCTATCGTAGATGTATTTTTGTGTGCTTTTGATATTGTTGTGTTTTTTATGTGCTTTTGAAATTCTTGTGTTTTTTATGTGCTTTTGATATTGTTGTGTTTTTATGTGCTTTTGATATTCTTGTGTTTTTTACGTGCTTTTGATATTCTTGTGTTTTTGTGTGAATTTGATATTGTTACTACCATTGAGCTCATTTACATGGCTCTTCTGACCTTTTTTGTGTTAGTAAACACAACAATGCCAAACACAAAGGTTTGCTCCTAGACTGGATCTTGGTATCTGAGCAGACAAGGTGTGCAACCACTGGCAACTATCCTGACTTTCTTAGTGATCACCTCCACACCTATACCTAGAGGAATATCAGCCCAATCAACAACAGCTAAAAATATCACAAAATCTCCAAAATTTCTGTAAGGATTTATTCATCAGAAGCCTAAAAACAACTAACTGGTCAGACTTAAAACCTCTCCCCTAGATGATGCAGTCAGTGATTTCAATATCATATTTCTAGACACTCTTTAATATGTATGCCCTGCCTCTCACAAAATGAGTCTTTATGGCCCACCTCACACAAAATGAGTTTGTATGCCCCACCTTGCACAAAAATGAGTCAAAACAAAAAAGTCTCCCTGGCTACCGTATCTAAGCAAAAGGATCATGAAGAATAGAGACAGAGCCTGGAAGTCATGGCTCAGTACAAAACCACTCTTATTCTGCAAACCTACAGAAAATTTCATAACAAAGGAAAAAAAAGATAAATTATGACAAAAGCAATATTATAGCCACCTCCAAGTAAACCATAAGAAATTCTAGTCCTTAGTTCACAAACTACTATATCCCGGTTCAGAACAGGTACCAAGCCCTCTCAGAGCAGCTCCTCTCTAGAAATTGAGACTGTCATCTACTTACTTTATAAAAAGTTTAGGAAATCTAAATAAAAATTGATCACCCCCTCAGGCCATCAGTAACTAATAATAATAATATCACCCCCCCATTACCCAAACCCTAGCAGTAAACCATCCTTCAGAAATACTATGACTCCTCCACCAATTAAGATTTCCCACCTCTCCTGCATCACTCAATACACAAATACCCAATTTAACACAAATAAATTTATTCTCCACTAAAAAACATTTACTCCAGGGTAGACCATTATTCACAGCCACAGACAGCCTCCCTCTTGAATACCTCAAAATGGCCATTGAAGCAATAACTTAGCCTGTGTTTATCCTAATCAACAGATTTCAGCTTGAAGTCTATGTACCCTCCTTCTTTAAACAGTCATACACCATACCTCTACATAAAGGAGGAAATTCAGGAGATGTGTTAAACTTCTGTTTCATTGCTATAGCCCCCTCTCCAGAATTCTTGAAAAATGATTCCATAAACAACTTCCTCACTATCTCTTGCAACATCAGCTCCTGAAGCCCTGCCCATAGTACAATCTCTGCAGTAATATATTTTCTAGAAACCATAAACACTGGCAGAGACTTTGAACAACTATTCTCCTCCATATTCTTTGATCTTTCTAAAGCATTCAACAGATTTTCTCTTAACAAATTCCTACAGCAAATGTCAGGTCTTAGGCTGTTGTTCATCACATTATAGTACTTTAACAATGCAGCATGACATATAAAACTCAGTGTAGATGGTAAACAAATGTCAGAGCTTGGCATCATTCTTGGAGTTATGAGGTAGAGATGGTGCCACTGAGCCACCATACATGATATGGCACCCTTCATAAAAACATGAGTAATAGTCTGGGTCTGCAGTGTAGATGGATAAAGTCTTGAGCATGACTGAGATGACCAGAGGGGCCTGGGTGCTGGAAGAGTAAGGCAGGTGAGTACGGAATTGACCAGCTAGTACTGCCTCACCTACCCTATGAAGAAAGAGCGGTACCTATAGTCAGCCAATCGCCACCATGGCTTGTAAATAACTGAAACAGTCAAGACCAGGGATGTGGTCTTGGTGATCCCAGACTGGTGATGGCAGCCATTATAACCCATAAATGGAAGCAGACCTAAGCAAGGGGAGACTGGAGGGTGTTCCAGGATGACAGGGGTGCTCACATCAGCCACCAGGGGCAAGGTCAGAGTCTTAATAGATGCCTTTACTCCCAGGATGACATTGAAATTACAAGACAAATAAATGGCTGCCTGGATGATAGCCCATCCAGTTGGTACTCAGCGCTGTACTAGGGGTTACCCGCTACAGCTAGTACATAGAATCAAACTGTATATAGAAAAAGTGAATAATGCTATCTCCACAGAATAGATATATGATGCATTGACTGAGCTAGAAAACACTTGTTTGGATAGCACCACAAGCAGCAGAGATGCTGGCAAAGGGAAGCAGAAACAAGCAGCAGCTTGTTCACCCATTTAAGGGTGAGGAAGGTGGATCAGCCTGCTGTTGCTTCAGTGGCCTCTAGTGGAGGCTCTGGCTTGCTGCAGTGGCATGAGGGGGTCAAGACATGGATTTTGTGCATACCAAACAGTGCAAGGGATTGTAACAGGAATTTGTTACATGTGCAGAGGTGCAAATGTCTCACAAGGACAGCATTGTACATTTCCTCTTCAGTGGTGCATAACAGACTTCTAATAGAATGGTATTAAGCCAAACTAACAAAAAAATCCTTGCCACAGTACTACTACTGGGTAATTCCTCAGCAGCGAGACAATTAGGATCTGCACGTAAACATGGGCAACTCCAAGCTGGGGGGGGGGGGGGTTTGAAGCTTGATCATCTATCCATGAGAGCAACAGTGGTCCTCATGCAGGCTGGCAAGGATAGGGATAAAATGGTTGCTTAAATGATAGCCTTTCTGGTCAGCTCTGGTGTGAACATAAGACCTTCGGGAGAGTGCTGATGGCTGCCAGGTATTTATGGGACCTAGAAAAAAAGAGGTGCATAATGCAGGGGATGGAGTTTTGGGGAGAACTATGCTTAACAACATCTTGGTCATACTTAGAAGAAAGATTCATCAATATTTATTTAAATAAAGGGTGGTGGATTTCTTAAGCAGACTTTTAGTAGGGTAGCAATAGATACAAGTGTCAGTTGCACAATAGGAAGGCACACTTGCCTTTGGTATGGAAGACTGTGGGTTCTATTCTTACACCATGTAGATGAATTGCTGATCCTTCAGTTCAGCATAAGTGGGATGCTGCACTCCAAGTGTCCTTCAAATAAGATGTTAAACTGAGGCCACGTTTACTTGAGGTGGTGGTAGCTCAGGTGGATATAAAAGAATCCTATGGTACCTTTTGAAAAGAGTAGGTGAAAGTTTATCATGCTTTGGCCAAATTTCCCTGAGTAGCATAAATATCGGTTTGGGCCTCCACTGAAAATAGGCTGTGAGCCTAACAAGAAATAAATAAAACTGAGATCCAGAGATACACAGATCATCCATAAAAAAGTTAATGTAGGATTAAAGGAGCTATAGATTTGGTATACTATGTGCTAATGGAATGAAAAAGTCTTCCACAAGTGATTATTATCTGCCAATAAATTCTGTATTTTCTCTCATTTTCCAGACTAAGCATACCCATATGCTTAATTCAAAATTAACTGAAACAGCCTGTGAAATTTCTAGATTAACCTCACAAATATCTTCTCTCATGTAATGTATCATGCCACTCACCTACTTTGAAAAGATTCTCATACAGTTTCTGTAGTACACATCTACAGAGTTCTACACTTACTAGCTTCCATTGCCAAAAACATCTTATGGTTGGCAGTCTAAACATCAGTACAAGACCGCAGCAAATACAGTGGTGCAGTGGCTGGAGTTGTTGCCTCACAGCAAGAGGTTCTCAGGTTCAATTCTTGGCTGGGGTGCCTTTGGCATGTTAACCCTGCGTTTGTCTGGGGCTGCTCTGTTTTCCTCCTATTTTCTAAAGATGTGCTTCTCCACTGAAAATTGGCTCTGTCCTGGTAAACAAATGTTACATAAATAAAAGTTTTATTTGTAATAGTGTATGCCTTTGCCTGTTACTGTCCCACCAACTTAAGTGATGCATTAAAATGTCAATCTAACCTGAATTTAAGCAGCAAAATGGGTCTGTATTAGTTTGGTGTGCAAACTGCTGATTCTCACTCATTTGTTAATTCTCTGAACATCATTAGGGAGACAGAGCCAATTCCAGAACTCAGTGAGTGGGGGAGAAGGCAGATAAACTACTCCTGAATAGTCCACTAGCCCATCAGGAAACACAAACACGTAATATGTCTTCATACACCTGTCCTGATCCCAAAAAATAAAGAGCATCTCATCTACAGGTAGTTTAAAGAAACTCTTATTTATCTAAGCATCTCTTTCAGATGGGAAAAGAAACTCAAGTATCCAGCAAAACCCCATATTGGTACAAGGTGGGCATGCAGATTGCAGAGACGTCACTCTAGTTATAAACTGGTCTGATGAACCAAGCACGGTTATACAGCAGTGCTAATCCATGTGCCGGTGTCCTGACCCCTGCTGATTCAGCTGCTTTTTGCTGTTTATAATTCATTTAACTTTGACCCATTTAACTGTTCAGAACTTCTTATGTTATATACATTCATACCACTGCACCCTTGAGCACTATTTACTCCCGCTAAAGTATCTTTTGTAAACATCAAACAGGTTTACTAATGGAGTTTCATACCTTCCACTTTAACATTGCACATCATTCATTCCACCGTACATAGTAAGGGCAATGTATTAGTAGGCTACTTTGTAGCACTGTATGACATATATGGAACCTTTATAAACAAGCTGACAGAACTCAGAGATTTTAATCTGAATGACTGAATGAAAGAATGAAAGAATGAATGTGTTTTTCTGAAACGTTCTTTCAGGTTATGGGTACTTCAGCAAACACAGGTTCTGTTCTGATAAATTTTCAGGGATGAAGTTTCAGGTTTCAGTAACTACAAAATGAAGGGTCCCAGGAGATTTGTACTGGCTGCAGTCAAAAAGGAAATAATTTACAGTTTACACATATATATATATATATATATATATATATATATATTACCAGTGGCTGAATAAAAAAAAAAAAAACATTCACTCATTTGGAAACGAATAACATTGACTACGTATGAAGGCATACTGCTCTTTTAAACTTTTCAAAGTAAGCCCTAAAAGTGCATAGAATTTCAGGAAACATCCTCTTCCTAAATAGAAAATTCAGGAACCATCACTCATTTTGAAAGGATCCCCCAGCAGTAAATACCACTAAGGCAAACCCACGTGTTTAAGGTACATGCATTTGGACTGCTGTGATACAATGCTTCAACTGTTTTTATTAAAAAATTATTTCAGAATTATGGCTTGTCATACCAGGCTCATACACACATACATCAAGTAGTGGAACTGAAAGTTCAAGTGATTTTTAACACAGAAAACTGTATAAACTTGAACAAGTGAACTTATTACTGATAAAGTGAAAATTAGCTTTATGCTGCTATAACATCAAAGGAGTATTGGCAGAGGGAAAAATCACAAAGCATTTTCTGATGCAGATATTACTTTATTAATGTTGAAGCATAAAGATGATTGCGTCCTGAATATTAACTTTTAAATAGGCATACAGCTCCACTAAATTAATAATGCATGCATACTCAGTAAATGGTCTTTAGCCTGGTAGATAGTGCAAAGGATTAAGATTATGAGATGTTAACAAGCTGCTTCCTGTCGTCTATGGTTTGATTCCCTCTGCTTTCATTTGCCTGCTGTATGACTCTGACCTAGTCACTTAAACAGGCAGTGTTCTGGGGCAATTGGGAAACTGGGCTAGACTCATCAATGTGCTGCTGGACTGAATGTCTTGGAACTGCCTCTGAGGCTATAAATTGCTATGAACCATGCTGTATGGAAGAACAATCATATTTATTTATATGTAATTGTTTACTGGGAAAGAATGCCTGGGCATTAGAACCCCTCTTTTGCAGAGGTCCAGGGAGACAAACTATACTAGTAGTTTATAATATATAAGCAAACAAACGGTTCAGTCAAACAGGAGATATAATAAATGAATCATTGGTATGACTTACTCTGTTACAATTTGCTTAATATAACAGTATACCAGTATGCTATTCTGGCGCAATGTAACAGATTATAGTATATATGAAACAACAAAATCATGCGATACATTATTTAAAAAAAGAAGTACACGTGCCAAAGCAAAATAAAATATTTTAGTCGTCTTCTCCAAAATATTTTTTTTTTTTAGAAATGTTAATAGAAAGGGAAAGTAAAAGCTAGCCACATTCACAAATAATTTTGTAAACTTGTTGGCTACATTTCCTATTTCTCATTATTTCTTCTCAATAGTCTTTGAAACTCAGGTAATTTACATGAAAATGGGATTTCTATTTTCAAATAATTTATTGGCACCTGTTACATGTTGCAGCCTGCTGCTTTCATATCCTACTTGTTTCTAACTACTTATTTCTGTGGAAAAGGGATATGAATGTGATTTTTTTTTGCTGTTATTATATAGTCTGTCCTCAGATCTATCAACAGCATTTTAAAATATATGCTATCTCTGTCTGACATAATAAATGAGCTTGTACCCTCAGCAGAAAATACTCTGGTACTGTGTTGTAGTACAATCATGACAGATGCATTAACCTGGGGTCACCTCTGAAAGAGAGACGTAAATCTCAGCTGGCCCACCCACTTATCAAAATCTCAGAAATGGCATAAAAGAGCACTATGGCCTCGTATGAGAAGTAAGGCAGATTACTCTTAGAAGAAAAATGTTCGCACTTGTTCAGAACTTATTTAGAAATAAACAATGAAGAGAAATTCTTGCAAGTAAAACAAAATCTGAGTTACGTGTCAATGTTTTATTTCCCCTAACACACTGGCGGCTGTTAAATAATTTATTCTGTTTCACAATTATTTTTAAGCAAAGGTGAGGAGAAACATTAATGTATTGGTAGTTTTTTAAATGTTGTAGGCAATCTTGCATAGAGTGCTATGATTGTATCAACTATCATAAGCATTGTTCGAAAATTGTTTTAAATAAAATGACTGAAGCTCAAGAGAAAAATCAAACTGCATGAGAATGAAACCCAAGTTATGAATCGTTTTTAAAACTGTTTCACGCCAGTGATCTACACAATTAAGATTTGCATAGCCATAATACTATACACTGCATGTTTTTAACAAATCAAATAAAATATGTCATAATTTACTTAAAACTTTTGCATATTGTAAAGTAGTTGTACAAGGCTGGGTGAAAAATAGTTATGGTTAGCTATACTTGGTTAAAGTTACTTTGGTCTAAACTACCAGAATGTGGAATCACCTTGAAATAGAAAGCAGGAAAGGATTAAGAAATTAACAGAGAAAAGTTAGAGCCACCATGGCAACCTGTAAACCTGCATAAATACCCACAGTGAAGGTAAAATGGCAGATGGCTACTGCTCTGTGGGAAAAGCACTGTGGGGCATTCCTTGTGCAGAAGATGCAAACAAGGATCTGCTACATGAGACATTCTGCGGAATAATTCTGAAGAGCAGAGAGAGAGAGCGAGAGAAAGAGAGACAGAAAATTCCCCAGGTGTAATCTCACTTCAACTAGAAGAACTGCAAGTGGTAAAAGAAAGAGGGCTCCCCTACAGCTGCAAAGGGAGAAATTGATCGATCATCAGTTGCATGAAGGAAAACAAAGACAAAACAGATCATGCTGTTTTTTATAGGAAATCATTGCTGGTGTGGTTTCTAAATCTACAGCAACAATGATTTCTCCCTTCTTTAAGTTGGTCTAACTGTGGAGTTGGTGTGTGTTTATATATATATATATATATATATATATATATATATATATATATATATCTACCTACTATAGCAATAACCCACGCCTGGGTGTGGGTAATGCGGGATTTAACCACGGTTGGCGCGGTTTGGTCCCGAGGCGGCCAGGGACCAAACAAAGACAACCGTGGTTAAATCGCATTACCCACACCCAGAAGTGGTTATTGCTATTATATTATGACATTATTTAAGAAAAGAAACAATTACTTTTCTTAAATAATGGCATTGTATAATGCCTCTTTGCTGCCCTTCTGCAGCTGTCTGGCATCATGGCAGTTCTGATGTACTGCGCATGCCTACACAGTACATCAGAGCTGTGGCCAAAAGCAGCGGAGAAAGCAAGATCTCCGTTGCTTTTCTGTTCGCTATGTTAAAAGGGTTTAACATGGCGACACAGCTTTAAAATAAGCAATGGAGATGTCCGTTGCTTATTTTAAAGCTGTCTCGCTATGTTAAACCCATTTAACATAGCTAAACAGTAACGGAGATCTTGCTTTCTCCGTTGCTTTTTAAACCTGTCTCGCTATGTTAAATGGGTTTAACATAGCGAGACAGCTTTAAAATAAGCAACGGCTCCGTTGCTTATTTTAAAGCTGTCTCGTTATGTTAAACCCATTTAACATAGCGAGACAGGTTTAAAAGAAAAAAGCAATGGAGAAAGCAAGATCTCCGGTGCTTTTTACACACTGTGTCGCTATGTTAAAGGAGTTTAACATAGCGAGACAGCTTTAAAAAAAGCAACGGAGATCTCCGTTGATTTTTTTAAACCTGTGTCGATATGTTAAACTCTTTTAACATAGCGAGACAGTGTTTTAAAAAAAGACTTATACTAATGGAAAAAGTCCGGGCGACCGCACCTTTTTCCATTAGTATAAGTCGATTTACAATGTGCACGCTGGCCAATCAGCATGCACGTTTTGGAATATTAATAGGGGGTCATGGTATAATACAGTTGACTGAACTTTCAGAACTCTGAACCCTATATGGCCGAGACCATATATTTGAAGTTCTGAAACTTTGAAAGCAAAACAAAACAGAACAAAACACATTTTAATTACCTTTTTGCAGGGAGGCACGTCTCCCTGCATCCCTACACCCCTTACTACTTAAATATACCAGCTCCAAGATCGCATTACATTGAGGAAAATGGCAAATCCTGAGTTCTGCACTGTATGGCGATCTCAATGCAATGTTTATCAAAGTTTCAGAATTTCAAACATATGGTCTCGGCTCTAGATTTGGGTAGCATGATGACCTCCTTTAATGGATGAAAATATATACCTGAAAGTTAAATGAATACTATTAGCCAAGTGGAAATTGTATGTAGGCATCTGAAGAAGTTAGAAAATATATATTCATAGAAATGGAAGTAATTCTTGCTCCTGGGGTAACACTCTATAGGCATTATCCATAATTTAATACATAAAGTACTTTTGTAGAAAGGCTTATCCCAATTCCTAGACTTTATTTATCATCTGTTTACCAGGAAAGTCCAACTTGGAAGAAAGGCAATTTTCAGTGGAGGCCTGGGGAAAAATGCTCCAGACACATGTCTTTGTAAGGAAACCCACATGAATGCAGAGAGGGCCATACACACTCTGTAAAGAAGGCACCTCAGCCCAGAATCAAACCAGAGAACCTCTTGCTGTGAGGTGACAATGCTACCGCTGCACCGCTGCACCATCCTGCATGTGGTAAAACATTTTTAAGACAGGTCAATGAAATACTGTGAAAAAGCCACTGAAAATAAGGGCATATCTCTTTATAGGGAAAATTTAGAAAGTATAGAAGGTCAGGCAGAGACTTAAAAAATATGGAGAGTTTAATCTTGCCGATGAATCAGGAATATGTCAGGCCATGGAAGGTAGTTTCGACAAACATGAAATAATTTAAGCTCTATTAATCTATATTCATTGACAATGGAGTTTGCCTCTTTTTCCACTGTTGTGCAACTTCAGAGCTGGCATATATAAGTTCAGGGGTCTGAGGCCACCACATGGTTAATACAGTGGAGCTGTCCTCTTTCAAAATAAAAAAAAAAAATTAATTGGGCATTCGCAAATGGTAGTTATGGTGAACATTTTTGGAATTGTTTACATTCTCTGAAACTACCTTGGGGGAGTCAACATGAATTCCTCTGAATTTCTCTCCCATTATAGAAATGACTTTACCTGCCTTGACTGGGAAGAATCAGGACCCCCTCAGTCCTCTAGGCTACTAAGGAGAATGAGAAAATGATAAACCTCAGTGTCAGCCACAGTAATTTAAAAAAAAATCAATGAAAGAACCATACACAATGAGAGGCTACGGAGAGAGAGAGAGAGAGAGAAAGAGGGAGAGAGAGAGAGAGAGAGAGAGAGAGAGAGAGAGAGAGAGAGAGAGAGAGAGAGAGAGAGAGAGAGAGAGAGAGAGAGAGAGAGATAGAGAGAGAGAGAGAGGGAGAGTGAGAGATAGAGAGAGAGAGAGAGAGAGAGGAACACAGACCGTAGCTATGTGTGAAAAGCAGTCAAAATGTGGAACACCCTATTTTTGTAGTGCATGAAAAGTATACCTTCGCCATGGCCATGCCCTTTCAATCAAAATATGTCATATGTAATTATTTAACAATACACACACTGTCATGCAGACACAGAGATTCACATATATACACACACAGATGTAGAAGTAAAAAGGCAGTGGCTCACTCATATAGGAAAACTCAGACCCAAAAACACACACACACACACACACACACACACACACACACACACACACACACACACACACACACACACACACACACACACACACACACACACACACACACACACACACACACACACACACACACACACACACACACACACACACACACACACACATGTGCGCACACCAAAACACACACACACATACATGTGCACCACACAAAAACACACACACAGCAGTAAGTTGTTTGTATAATTTATGTATTTCTTTATTCATTCAGAATAAAACATCCAAGGATACTCTGTCAATTAACTAGTTATTTTATTTAGCATTTGTTAAATGGGAAAGTATGACTTGGAACAAAGCCAATTTTCAGCAGCAGTCCAGGGAGAAATGCTCCAGACACATGTATTTATAACACGGGAGGAAACCAGAGCACCCAGAGGAAACCCACATGAATGCAGGAAAGACATGCAGACTCCGCACAGAAGGCACCCCAGCCGAGAATCAAGCTGGAAAACCTCTTACTGTGAAATGACAACACTACGGCTTCACCACTGCGCCTTTACATGTTTTTGACCCTCCTTGCCTTTATTGAATGTCCCTGATTTTCTCTCATATCGCTGTCTGCTCTTCAGACGTTTTTCACATATTGAGGGGAGGACTGCAATCCCTAAATAATCATATGGATTTTGAGTTTTAGACTCATAAAATGCATGCTAAGGCAAAATGTGTTATTCTATCAAATTTCAAAGTATATAACAATATTTAAAATCTGTCTAATTTGGGAACTTTGTCTCTAGTTATTTTTTTTTTTTTTGCCTTCATCCCCATTTCTTTAGCCAAGATGTTGTCAGCCATTTACATACACCATACCTCTCAAGTGTCCAGATTTCTACCTCATATTTTTGGTCTTTCCTTATAAATCTTTGATTTTTCTGGCAAACCACTGAAGATTGAAATCTCCAAATAATTTTATATAGGTTCATAGGTGTTTACTAGGTTAACAAACACAAGGGCCTTTATAAGCCTAGCCATGCATCCTAAATCTCTGACAAGTTCTGATACCCTTGATATGTGTAAGCATGGGCCTGGGAGATGAACCATTTACAGGTTACCTCTGTCCATTAGAGACATAGGTGCCAAACCAGGGATGAATTTCTGTTTTTCCATCCAACTGTCCAGGTTGCACTTGAATTTGGTTAGATGCAGTAGTCTCTGGGATATATACCTATCTCTCCAGCAGGTCCTATTTATATCACTGGCAAGATTTATGTCTTTAGAACATGTAATTCTGGTACTGTTCATTTTGTGGATATGCAGGACATCCACCAGAGTGGGGTCTGACAATGCCCTGTATGCCAGGCATAGATCTCCCCTCACAAGCCTGTAGGAGAAAGAATACAGGGATAGGGCCTTGAGGTGGTCTGCATAGGACATTTTACTTATGCCCTGTGTTCTTTTAGTGAGGAACCTCTGTGGGCATTCCAGTTGTTGAATATGCCTGGTTAGGTACATACCAATGGGGGCATTGTACTCAATGATAGGTCTGATGAATGCCAAATACAGTGGAACAATGACTTCCTTGGACTTAGATGCCACACCTTTGTTTATAAGTTGCGCAACATAGAATGATTTCCTCACCACTGTAGCCACTTTATGATCAAAGGCTAGATTGCTATCTCTGTGTGTGTCTACGTCCCTGACTACTGGGTCAACTCTAAGGGGTGCATTGTCAATATGATAATTACCAGGGATGGATGACTTCCCAAAGGATACTATTATGCGTTTCTTGACATTTAGTTTTAGTCCGTGGCTCTGACACCAGTTGTTTATCTGTGTCAGCCCCCTGGAGAACATTTGTGTCATTGTGAGATTCAATGACAGCTCCTAATTTACAATCATCTGCAAATTTAGTGAACCAGAGACCCCTGACATTGGCCTTGATGTTTGAGAAGTAAATGCCAAAAAGGAGCGGTCCAAGAACTGATCCCTGAGGGACTCCACTTGCGACTGGCTTCTTTGTAGAGGTGGATTCCCCAATTCTAACTTCCTGGGTCCTGTCTGTGAGCCATTTGGCTATCCACTGGATAACATATGGGTTTGTACTTAACTTTGAGTTTATCAACAATATCCGAGTGGGGTATTGTGTCAAATGCCTTGGCCAGGTCAAGGTAGGCAGTGTGAATGACTTTATCCTCATCTATTGCTTTGGCGACCATCTCGAAGAAGTCCACCAGGTTGAGTAGGCATGATCTGCCCTTGACAAAACCAAACTGTGTTGGGTCCAGTGTCTGGAGGTTTACTATATCTCTGTTCATCATCTCCATGACAATTCTTTCCATGGCTTTACATATAAGACTAGTGAGACTTATGGATCTGTAGTTTCCAGGGTCTGTAAATGGCCCATCTTTGTGCAGAGGCATGATTGTTGCCTTTCTCAATTCATGAGGCACGAAGCCTGTTTGGAGGCTACAGTTAAATAGTAATTCCAGAGATCCTGATAGGTCATGTTTCATGCTATTTAGAAGGCATCCTGGCATATTATCTGGGTCCCATTGATGCAGTGTTTTTGATCTTAGACAAAGCATTAAGGAGCTGTTCCCTAGTGATAGTAGGGGGAGTTATATCTGATGATATTTCCTGAGGGAAGGTTGGGGGGGGTGGGGTAAAGTTAGAGCTGACTTTATCTGCCAGTAAGTTTGCTATAGCTTCTGGCTCAGTATAGGTAGCTCCATCAACACTGAGCTCTGCAGACAACTGTGCATTGCTTTTGAGGTTGCGGACTTAGATAAAGAATTCCTTGTGGTTGTCCTTGTCCTGGGAGGCCAAACTTACCTCAAATTTGGCTTTGGTAGACTTTATTTGTTCTCTGAGTTGTTGGTTTAGTTTGATGAGAGTGCTTTTACCCTGCTGAGGGCTGCACCTCCTAATTCTTACCATGATTTTCTTCCTCCTGTTATACATCTGATTGATTTTGTGATTCCACCAGGCTGGCTTGTTTTTTGAGTTAGTTCTGTACTTCTTTCTGGTGGGTACAGCTGGCACTATGCAGCTTAGCATGTTTGTACAGGGTTTCTGTGAGCAGTTCTACATAGTCAGAAGTGTTCTCAGGGTTTACGGGGGTTGAACTTTTGCCAAGTTCTCACTTAATAGCAGGAGGTTAGCCTTAGAATAATTCCTGAATATTCCAGGTTTAGCTGGGGGTCCAGGTTTTAGTTTTACTTCAAAGGAGTCCATTTTTTGGTTTGAACTTACCAGGGAAGGCATCACAGTAGGGGGTGTGCAGCATCTCCCATATTAGTGAGGACCGGATCCAGTATGGTTGCACCCCTCGTTGGTGTATTGGCTATCTTGTCCAGGGAGTTTGTGTTTACAAAATTCAGGAATCTCTGTGCATGTATGTTTGTTGTCATATAGGATTCCCAGTTAATATTTAAATATTAAATATTTAATCAGCTTAAATTTGACTTGCATGTTAATAACTGTATCAAAAAGACTCATTCAGAACTAGGGTTCCTTTACCGTAACAAGAAATTCCTTACCTCTGAAGCCAAGATTACTCTCTCTCTCTCTCACCTACCTTCTACCCAGTCCAATGTACAACTACCAAATTCTCACAAATATTAACTCAACACTCCTGACAAAACTCAAATCTACCTACAGCAAGGTATGGGTCTATATCATAACATCGAAGTTGCAAAACTTCGAATGTTATAATATCAAACCCAAAACCTCAAAAACTGACAGCAGTGAAGCCGCGGAACATCGAATTCTTTCCCAGGGAAAGAATTCAGAGGGCCGTTTCCGTGGCTTCGCTATTTTCTCCACTGTGGTGCGATCTCGGAGTTGGTATATTTAAGTAGGAGGGATGTGGGGGGCACAGCCCCCACAGCGGGGGGTGTGGGGGGGGCAAAGCCCCCCACATTAGAAATAGCTTGTAGTGTTTGTGTGTTTCATGTTTTGTGCTGGAACAGTGATTTTTTTCCCAGGGAAAAAAAATCACTGTTCTCAGCTTTCTGAGTTTTAATATTTCGAGGTTAACAGTTCGATGTTATTGTAGTCGATGTTTTCACATTTTGATCTTGTGATATAAACCCCAAGGTAGCTAGATTTGAGCCCAACAAATAATGGTTAAGGTGTTTGCCTGACAAACACAAGGTGCATGGTTTGAGTCTCACAAGGGATAATTGGCTAGGCTTAAAATGGCTCGTATGGGCAGTTAGCTTATTAATAACCTGTGAACACTCTCTCTCTCTAAAACACCTAAACTGGCTTGAATTACCCCACCAGCTTCTTCTCTCTCTGCTCCAGATCATCCATTCTATCCTATACCAGCCTTCCTACTGCCCGGCACTATCCCCTCTCATCTCCCATTATTCTCCCTCCAGACTTCTCTGAAGCTCTAACGAAGACCTTCTACAAATCTACAAACCCAAGTGTAAATTTGAACGTAACATGTACAGCTATCACCTCACTATTGCCTGGAATAGGCTCCCACTAGAAATCAGGACCCTTACAGATCTTAAACAATTTAAGACAGCCACCAAAGAGCACTTTAAAAGTCACTGGTCCTGCCACTGCACTCTCCCTCCTTAAACATCCCCTACTTCTCATACCTTAATCTACTTTCTGCCCTTAACTCACTCTTCTCACTAGCTCTCTCTAATCTTCCTTGACTACTCTTTCTACTGTCTTCTAAAACCTATTAAACAAATCGCCTCAGAGAAACATTCTATTGTAATTGTCTTGCCTTCATGCTACTACATTACGATAAAACTGAGTTTTTGTAACTACTTATCCCAAAAACTATATTCATCTTAATGACATATTATTTCTTTTTGCACATCTTGAAAGAGCTTTGTTATACTCCTGATTATTGACACTGTATAACATTGAATTGCTACTTAATAGGTTCATAGGTAGGTACTAGGCTATCTGCCCAAAGGCATTTATAAGCCTAGTCAGAATGTGTTGGCTTTCGCCACCCCCTTAGATTAGTTCCATGTACCTCTGTCCAGCAGAGCCACTAAAGTGATCCCCGGGGTAAATTTTCTGTTTCCCATCCACTTGTCAAGGTTTCTCTTGAAGAGTGTTAGCAAGGAGCTCTGCCTAATGTAGATTGGAATCTTGTTCCAAAGCATGGGAAGCCTCTGGGACAGGAATCTATCCCTCCAGCACATCCTATTTATTGTTGTGGTGAGGTTTAGATCCCTAGAGCATGTGGCTCGAGGGGATAAGGTTTTCTTTAGGTGGAGCATGTCCATCAATTTTGGGTTGGACATGGCCTTGTATATCAGGCAGAGATCACCTCTGAGTAGGCGGTATGCAACCGAGTACAGCTGAGTCTCTTCAGTCGAGCTGCATAGAGCATCTGTTTGAGGCCAGTGATCCTCTTGGTGAGGTACTTCTGTGGTCTTTCCAGCTGTTGCAGGTGTCTTGTAAGGTACATCCCAAATGGGGCGTTGTACTCTATGATGGGTCCGATGAGTGATGAGTAGAGGAGCACAAAGATCTCTTTTGATCTGGATGCAAACCCTTTTTTGATTAGGTGGGCCACATAAAAGGATTTTCTAACCACTTTGGTAATGTGATTATCAAAGGAGAGATTACTATTTACTTGGGTCCCCAGATCCCTTATTACATTTTCCGTATTAAGGGACTGCCACCTATGTGGTAGTTTGTGGGTACTTTGTTTTTTCCAAAGGGGATGACTATGCACTTTTTGGCATTTAGCTTGAGGCCATGATTTTGACACCAGGTATCTGTCTCAGTGAGACCCTTTTGGAGGATGTCTGCATCAGCCAGAGAGTCCATTATAGCCCCTAGTTTGCAGTCGTCTGCGAACTTGGTCAGCCATAGTCCTCCTGTGCTTGCCTATACCTCTGAGAAGTATATGCCGAACAGGAGGGGTCCTAGGACTGAGCCCTGGGGAATGCCACTTGTAACCGGTTTAGAGTCAGACCTAGCTCCCGCAACTCTCACCATGTGGGTTCTGTCTGTGAGCCAGTTGGCAACCTATCTTGTGACATAGGGGTTTATGTTCAGGCTGGTGAGCTTGTCTATAATACCAGAATGGGGAATGGTGTTGAAGGCCTTTGCGAGATCTAAGTAGGCTGTGTGTACCCCCTTTCCCTCGTCTATAGCCTTGGTAACTGTCTCAAAGAAGTCCACCAGGTTTAGGAGGCATGATATGTCCTTAACAAAGCTGAACTGGGTAGGGTCTAGTGTTTGGAGGTTCTCAATGTCTCTGTTAATGAGGTCCATGATGATGCACTCCATAGCCTTGCAGACCAAGTTAGTCAGGCTTATAGGGCGATTCCCGAGGTCTTTTGTGGCTCCACCTTTGTGGAGTGGAATAACCGTTGCTGTGCGCCACTGTATGGGTACGTAGCCTGTGGAGAGGCTGAGTATGAACAGTGTGTTTAGGTGAGGGGTTAGTTTGTCTTTGAGCTCATGTAGGATGCAGCCTGGGACACCGTCTGGTCCCATTGATGCTGTGTTTTTGGCTTTGGAGAGGGCTGTTTTAACCTCAGTGTCTGTGATTTAAGGGCTTTACATTCTTCTGGTATGGTTATGGGCCCTTTTGAGGGTGAGAGGGGGGTGAAGTTTGCACTGAACCTGTCTGTCAGGATGTTGACAATATCGGTCGGTTCAGTGTATTTTGTGCCATTCTGCACTAACTCTGAGCAGATCTGAACATTGCCACTTAGATTCCTGACATAGATAAAAAATGCCTTGTGGTTATCTTTGGAGTCCTTGGCAATTTTTCTTTCGAAGCTCGCCTTGGATGATTTTATGAGGGATCGTAGCTTCTTGCTGATACTGATCAGGGATGTATTCCCTTCTAATGCATTGTAATAATCCTGTAACATTGCTGTTTAATGCTAATTTATAATGAAAATTGTATAATATGTTGGAGCTTTTCTCCCCAGGCCTCTGCTGAAAAAGGGCTCTTCAGCTCAGTTGGACAAACCTGGTCAACAAATGTAAAATAAATAAATAATAAATAAAATAATAGTGGAGTAATTAAAGTCACCCATGAATATGGTATTGGGTTGGATGGTTAGTGTTTCTAATAAGTTTAAATACATGGTATGGGTTTCCTGGATCATAGAGAGGGACCTATAGCTTGCAAGAAAGTGGTATTGGATTTTGCCTATGTTGATTTGAACATGGATCACCTCAATTGCATTGTCCTGTTTGACCAGCTTTGAAGTATATTTATTGTTGATGTAAATAGAGACACCTCCACCTTTATTCCCAGGCTGTGAAGTAGCTGGCCTAAATGTGTGGAAGGCATTATAACCTTGCACTGTTGGTGTGCTCTTTGCAGATTTAAAACATGTCTCAGTGACTGCACAAACATCAGCATTCTCTAGGTAACGAGAGCTTCTAGGGAGTGGAGTCTTGTTTAGACTCCTAGCATTGAGCAGTAGTACCTTTATATTTTCTTGGTTTTGATTTGCTGTGTCGGAAGTACTTTCAGTTTGGCATTGCCTAAAAAAGGCACCGTGGGGGAAGACAATGTGTTAGCTAATATTCGAAAGCCTAGAGGGGAGAGGTGCAGACCATCCCTGTTATATTTGAGTTTCAAATGTTATATTCTTCAGAAAGTGCATGCTAACACAAAACCTGTTATTACTGCAGCTTTCAAAGTTTATAAGAGGAATATTTAAAATTAGTTCCTTACTGGGCCTTTGTCCCTCCCATTAATTAAGGTTATGTCCAAATTTCTTGTGCTAACAGGTTCAGAGCTATGGCATACACACACACACACACACACACACACACACACACACACACACACACACACACACACACACACACACACATACACACTCACCCTTGTCATACTTCTCAATTGCCCAGAATTTTGCAGAATGTCGAGATTTTTGTCTCATAATTTTGGGTTGCTCCTTGTAAAATATGTAGTTTTCTAGCAAATCATAGAGGAATAAAGTAATAAGATAATGACATAAATTTGAGTTTCAGACATCATATTCTTTAGAACATGCATGGTAACACAAAAAGTGTTACTCCAGCAACTTTCTAAGTTTATAATAGCAATATTTAAAAGTTGTCTTTATTTTTGTGGCTTTATCCCCATATTATGTTAGGCTATTGGCTTTGTCCAGATTTCTTACGCTGAGAGGTTGAGAGATATGTCACATGTTTGCAGTGAAGCTGTCATTCCCTTTAAACTCCTTCACCAAAACTCTATTATAAGCAAAAAAGGAGGCAACCCCACATAGAAATGTATACTCTTTCCAAATGTTTTGTCAGTGGTGAAGGTAACTATTCCGGCACCTCCTCTTTCCTCAACTTTAATTTGAAGAGCAAACAAAAAAGCTACATTCTCAATTCAAGCCTAGCACTTGTTCTCAATTCTTCTCTACTAAGTAAGCACTCTCGTACTAAGTAAAACACTACATCTACTTACCACCCCTGTGAATACCCACTTCCCTTAAAGGTACAGCACTCCCTTATACTGTTCTAGCATGTCGAGTGGTAGATTACTGGCGTCGTCTCAAATTCAGCTGGTCAATCTGGGTATCTTGAGACAATGCTACAATTGTCTCATGTACACAGACAACCCTCTCCTCCTCCCAACAAACACAAATACATGTGAGAGATGCAACTATATAGCCAAACTGGAGGCTGAACTCTCTCAACTCAGGGCTGGCATGACCAGACAGGAGGAGATGGCAACCACACACACAACAACCCCAGTCCCACATAGACCTACCACAACTGCAAACCAAACACACAAAAACACAACGACACACTGAGGCTCTAATAAAAACTTACCAAAACAACAGAGGCTCCCAAAGCAGACATCCAAAATCCACCACCTCAAAACAAAACACATGCAACACATACTTCAATAAATTAGTGTGTCAACCAATCACAGCCCTTAAGGCCAAACACCTTGCCTGATACACTAGTAATAGGTGACTCTATAGTCAGACACACTGATGTCCCGCTGACCAGGCTGAACAAGGAGAAGGTGACTGTGAGCTGTCTATCGGGAGCTAGGATCCGCCACATAACACACGCACTCAAGTCACTCCAAAGCAAGTACAAATATGACTCCGTCATTGTCCATGCTGGTGTGAATGACCTGAGATGTACCTCCCTGGACTACATGAAAAGAGACATAGAGGAGCTCTCCGATTATGTAGCCCAGGCTGGTATGACCCTGACCCTGAGCAGCATCTTGCCCTCACCAAGAATGATACCACAATAGAAAGACAAGATGATCAGCTTTAACAATTGGCTCAAGTGCTGGTGGCATTCTAAGGGGATCCAATGTCTGTCTGCCTGGGATGACATGTTGGACAAGCCACGCTGCTTCGCAAGGGATGGCTTACACCTGTCACCATTGGGCTTCCGGATATTGGCTAAGGCTCTTGCCACCCCCATAGTGCCTTTTTTAGGCAAGGCTCAAAAGACAAACCCACCTCCTTAGAAAACAAAAATGGAAAAAAACTAAGGGTAATGCTGCTCAACGCCAGAAGTCTAAATCTCAAGATGCAGGCACTTGATGCACTCCTCAGCATGGAGAACATCGACGTCTGTGCAGTAACTGAAACCTGGTTCAAGGCTCCTGAGAGCACCCCAGCGCTACCAGGCTATACCTCGTATCATGCTTTTCCGCCCCAAAACCCGGGCTGAACCACAAAGGGAAGGGGGAGTGTCCATATTCATCAAGGACACCCACACCTACAGGTTAGTAGCAACACATGAAGCATCAGAGACCATACAGGTGCAACTAACTATAGGCAAAACTGCTATACAACTGGTAGCATGTTACAGACCACCCTCCCAATCTCAAGAACCCCACTCAGCCTTCCTGAAGACATTGGAGGATATGAATGTATCACAAAATACCATCATACTGGGAGACTTCAACTACCCAAACATAGATTGGGTACATTATTCTAGCCCTAATACCCTAGCCCAAAGGTTCCTGGAATTCATAAATTCAAATGCACTGGAACAACTGGTCACCTCTCCCACTAGCGGAGATAATATACTAGACCTGATCATCACAAACATGGGGACAAAATGCTCTACACCGGAAGTATACCCCTCACTAGTGAGATCTGACCACAAACTAATCACCCTGGATATACATATCCCACCTCCACCCCCAGCACAAAAGACCACAGTGAAAAACTTCTCAAAAGCAGACTTCACTCTTCTTAAGACTGAGATGGTATCCTTTAAGCCCACTGTGCCAGTGGATACCACATCCCACAATGCCAAATCCTTCACAAATGCTTTCTATGGACATCTCCAAGAATGCATGGATCATGCAATCCCAAACAAATCCAAGTCCCTCTCCACCAAAGGTAAGCATCCTGTCTGGTGGACCTCAGCCATAAACAAATTGTATAACAAAGAAGGAAGCTACTGCACGTCAGAGCAAAATCCCATGAAGGGAAGACATCTCTGATCAACATTAGCAGAAAATTACGTTCTCTCATAAAAACATCCAAGGCCAACTTTGAGAGAAAAATAGCTAAGGACACTAAAGATAACCACAAAGCCTTCTTCAGCTATTTTAGAAACCTGGGCGGAAACCCTCAGATATGCTCAGAGTTGGTTCAAAACATCAAAAAATACACTGAACCCACAGATATTGCCAACATTCTGGCTGACAGGTTCAGTGCAAATTTCTCCCCTCCTTCACCCCAAAAGAAGAAATACTTATCCCAGCTGAATGTAATCTCCTGTCATCTCAGATGTCCAAGTGAGAACCACCCTAAACAAAGCAAAAAACACAGCATCAATGGGACCTGACGGTATTCCGGGTTGCGTGTTACGTGAACTCCAAGAGGAGCTAAACCCACACATAAAAATGCTATTTAACCTTAGCCTTACTTCGGGATATGTTCCTGAACACTGGCGTGCAGCAACAGTAGTCCCACTCCACAAGGGGTGCCTCTACAGACCCTGGAAACTACCGCCCCATAAGCTTAACCAGCCTGGTCTGCAAAGCTATGGAAAGAATCATTATGGAACTCATAAACAGAGACATAGGGGACCTACAGACACTTGACCCCACCCAGTTCGGCTTTGTAAAGGGCAGATCCTGCCTTTTAAACCTGGTTGACTTTTTGAAACAGTCACTAGAGCCATTGATGAGGGCAAAGCAGTCCATACAGCATACCTGGACTTGGCTAAGGCCTTCCACACAATACCCCACTCAGGCATCATAGATAAGCTCAACAGCTTAAAAGTAAACCCTTATGTCACTAGATGGGTTGCAAACTGGCTAAAGGACAGAACCCATAAAGTTAAAATCACTGGAGCAATGTCAGACTCAAAGCCAGTCACAAGTGGTGTCCCACAGGGATCTGTCCTGGGACCCCTCTTGTTCGGCATTTACTTCTCAGATGTTAAAGCAAACATGGGAGGGCTGTGGCTGACAAAGTTCACAGATGACTGCAAACTAGGCGCCATAGTCGATACACCAGCGGACACATACATCCTACAAAAAGGCCTCACAGAAATGGACAACTGGTGCCGGAGTCACGGCCTTAAACTAAATGCCAAAAAATGTATAGCCATCCCCTTTGGGAAAAACAAAGTACCCACAAATTATCACATAGACAGCAACCCACTGAGTATGGAAAAAGTAATCAGAGACCTAGGGACCCAATTCGACAGCGACCTCTCATTTGGCACCCACGTTGCCAAAGTGGTTAGAAAAACATTCTACCTTGCACACCTCATCATGAAGGGATTCACATCCAGATCCAAGGATGTCATTGTACCCCTATATTCCTCCCTCATCAGACCCATGATTGAGTACAATGCCCCATTTGGTATGTACCTCACCCAGCATTTGCAACAGCTGGAGAGACCACAAAAGTACCTCACCAAGAGGATCAAGGGTCTCCAACATATGTCTTATTCTGCCAGACTAAAGAAACTTCAGCTCTATTCAGTAGCATACCGCCTGCTCAGAGGTGATCTCTGCCTGACGACAAGGCCATGTCAAATCAGGATCTGATGGACATGCTCCACCTCAAAAATCCAAATCCATCAGGACCACGAGAGCTAAAGACTTAAACCTCAGCACAAGTATGAATAGGACATGCTGGAGGGATAGATTCATAACCCAGAGGCTTCCCATGCTTTGGAGCAAGATCCCAGTTCGTATTAGGCAGAGCCCCTCACTGACTCTCTTCAAGAGAAATCTTGATGAGTGGATGGGAGATCGTAAGTTTACCCCAGGGGTCACATCTGTGTCACTGCTAGACAGGGGCACAGTAAACTAAGTCTATTATATAAGGGGACCTTCATTGTGTCACTACTAGACAGAGGCACAGTATTCTAGATTTATTCTGTACATTTTTTGTACCATTTCATGGGGTGGCAAAAGCCACATCACTATGGCTAGGCTTACAAATGCCCCAGGGCAGATAGCCTAGCACTATACTATGAAACTATGAAACTATGAAAGCAAGTCAGTCAGGTCCTGATATGGCGCTGGTAATGCAGCAAAGCAGATCCATTACCTTCAATCTACTCTCAGGCAGCTGTTCTTAAACTGTGGCGGGAGGGCTAAATCGTCACTTCAGTTAACATTGCAAATGCAATACCCGCAGTAATGAATGTCGGTAACGCACTGAATATCCATTCGCAGTCCTTTTAACTGCTGGTATTGTAGTTATTTAGTTAGGTCCTGTTTTTGCTTCTATTTTATTTTTTCTCCTGCTCTCTAAATGTAATTAGCCACAACCGCATTTAGTGAGGGGGAAGTGACAGATGTTTAGTTTTGCTTGTTGTTCATGCTTCGGGGGTATCATAATAGGGAGTCCCGAAGCCACTTTTACTGGGCATTTCGATTGGGTGTTTAAGGTCAAAATCATTCTTTGAATGGCTCCCTTTCTCTCTCTCTCTCTTTGTCGACTGGCTATAATTATGATTCGGGAGCCAATCAGAGAACAGAAAGCGGAACTATTACTGTTAAAGCAGAACAGTGGAACACTGCTTCACTTCAACGTCAAACTAAAAAACTTACTGAAAACTCTGCCAGAAAAACCACAACCAAGTAAGATGAAGTGTTTATTAAAATAAATAATGAGTGCTTTCATCTAAAAGCATACAGACTTCTTTAGATAAAACCAGAATAATTCAAAATTTGCACTTAAATAGCTTCCTTGTCATATGACACCCATCTCCGTAAAGCAAGTGTATATTTAAAGCAACAGTTGTCAAGACAAGTACATGTATTTAAAACATTTTTATAACATTGAAGTCTTACAACTTCGAATGTTATAATATCGAACCCATTCGATCGAAACACCAGAAAACCGAACAGTCAGAATAGCGAATTTTTTCCCAGGGAAAAAATTAGCTGTTCCAACAAACATACACACAACACAAGCACACCAAAATAAATAATCTACACACATACACTTCACAAAACCATACACTAAACCAGACATACACCACTAGGTATCCACTTACCTTAACCCAACCCTAATTCTAAGGTCCCTAACTATCGCACACTCACCTTACCTGCTCCCTAACCCTAAAGTCCCTATCACACACTCACCTTACCTGCTCTCTAACCCTAAAGTCCCTATCGCACACTCACCTTACCTGCTCCCTAACCCTAAGGTCCCTATCGCACACTCACCTTTGTTCGCACACTTACCTTAACCCGGTCCGTAACCTTCGCTCCACAGTCGAGGAAATAGCGAAGCTGCAGAAACGGCCCACCAAATACTTTCCCTAGGAAAGTATTCGGTGTTCTGCAGCTTCGCTATTTCAAGCGTTTGCTGAATTGGGGTCGATATTATAGCATTTGAAGTTATAAAACTTTAATGTTATAATATCAACCCATTTAAAACAGTGTGTTTAAAACATAAAGCTAAGAATAATTGTTACTCATCACTAACTTAAGCCAGGACATAAGTAAAAATGGTACACAAATGCTGATACATTCACCCTAAAAAATAAAAACATGATAATAAATATAAGCATATTATTTTTCATATGCCTTCCTCTTGAGTAAGGACTGTATAAATATAACATCATTAAGCCCTGGGGGGACTGATGCATTCAAAAATATCTGCCACCAAAGCTCCCTCTCTTCAATTAATAATTTCTATGGCCCACTTCTGGGGCTGACCTCTACTTTCTTAATGATAGCAAACGTGAAATGACGGTCAGGAAAATGATGAATATGCTTGTAGAGTGCATTTGTAGATTTAGCCTTTCTAATCTCATAGTTATGTTCGCAGATATGATCCCTAAGTTTGCTTTCCGATTTGTCAATATAGAAACTATTGCACTGCTGACTTACTGCAGCATAAATAAGCCCCTTTGTATGACAATTACATTTTCCAGGGATTGAAATGGATGTGTTATTGATGGAAAGGCTACTGCCCACAAAAATGAAAAGGGTACTTAGTCATGAGCCCCATAGTCATTTAATCTTTGGAATGCCCCATAAAATCATATACGTTTTTGAAACAAATACCTTTTTTATAGACTGTGTTAGGTGCTTCACCTAAACATTTACATGAAATTCTGTCATTAGAAATGAACTGCCAGTTTTTTCTGATGATATTACTAACTGCTGGGCTGTCAACTGAATATGTGGTAACAAAGGCATGTGCATAGCTCGCTTGTTGTTGATACATACAATTGTCGAATGCACTAGAAACGTGTTCTATAACATGAAAATCATTAAATTCGTTTTCCACACTACCTAGGTTAGCCTCATTCTGTAAAAGAGGTACATACGTACCTTGAGTTGTTATTGTTTTGACTTCCTCACTTAATGATCTAAGTAATGCTTTAGGGTGCCTCTTATTCAAGAAGGTGGGGGAAAGTAAATCAATTTCTTTGAGAAAATTGCTATGGATAGACACCATTTTTGCTGCCCTCACAAACTGGCCTTTAACAACTGCCCACTTTTGATGTTATAGATGGCAGCTGATATAATATAAAAAACATATTAGAATATATGGGCTTCAGATAAATTTAGGAAACAAGTCCTAAGCTCCCTGAAATATTTTCTTTTCTTAGCTGGACATCTAAACATGCAATAGAATCCTGGTCTACATTATGCATAAATTAAAAAAAAATGTAGTATTATTTGTGTATGTTATAAAATCAGCCATTTTAACCATCCTCTCTGTCCAAGCTATAGAAATATCAGCCAGGAAGCATATGTACATGCTCCAAGACTCTCTATAATGGCTGTTAAATAATATACTATTTTTTAGAATACTATTTCTATTGTCTTTAGTTGTGTATTCTCTGGTAGAGTTTTAAGTAAGTTATAGTTTGTCGGTTTGGTTGTTCACTTCAGTGTCAAATGCAAAGCTTTCCACACAATCTGGTGTGGCTGAATGCCAAGATCTAGGAATTCATTCCACTTATCCTGTTATCCAAGCCATCTTGTCCTCCTGCACAAGAAAGGTTTATTCTGGCAAATTTCTCCCATATCCCTCTCATATTACCCATCAATGGAATCTTGGTTGGTCTTCTGATAATAATCGTTTGTGCTACCAAGATAAGAAGGTCTAGCAAATGCAACTCACACTGCACCTGTCATTGTGATTTTTTTATTATTTATTATGTTTGTTAACTAAGAGAGTGGACTGATTCTCTGAGGGCCCATTTCAGACTCAGTCTGGGGCAGTTTGATCATGTCCACATATGATCGAGTTGACCAATATCATATATATTGACTATAAAAGTATACAATTTGCAGAGTAAACAAAGCAACACAATTTATAATGTCAACATATCCAGGAAATTTGAAATATTGTAACAGTGTGTTTTGCCTGACCTATGGCTGTATTACTTGCATTAGTCCTGGTACCTGACTGACAGTTTGCTACTAGTTGCCATCTTGGACGTGATGTGGCCGACTACAAATTACTTTCATTTAGTTAATTTGTATTTTATTTTGCCAGCATTTTCACTCACAGCTTTTATGTTGCATAAGTCCATCCAGTTCCTCCATAATACTTTTAAGATTGAATATTTGACAGTTCACTTATTTTATACACATTTAATGCTTTTTTTAAGAGTCAGGTCTGCTTCTCCTAACAAGCTGCCGCTTACTTAATTTTTGATACTATACTCTTCAGGCTATTATTAGTGAATCATGCAAGTCTCCGAATTTGTAATCATTTGCTCCTGTTTCATCTCAGTCACACAACCTTCTACTGACTCCCGAGCCCCTTCATATCTGGTAAAAAAAAAACATGAATGCCTTATATATGGAAGATTGATTTTTGGCTTACGGTACGACTGAAATTGTTCTCTCAGGACTTACAGCTTGTCACTTTTGTGTTAAAAACCTTTATAGCTTCCTCACATACCATATGAAGTAATGTTGTACATTGTACCTTTCCTATCTTCTCTGCAATTCACCTTCAAAGAAGATAACACTCAGACTTTTCAGTCCATATTTTTCCAGTTTTTAGACAAGTTGCTTTGCATCTTCAAACAGGTTGGTGATTAAAGAGAAGACACTTTGAAAAAATTAACATGTAGTAGTGCAGGTTGGCGTTTAAGCAGCTCTATGACCAAATAAAACAAACTGTATGCAAGAAAAGATGAAAGACAAATATTCAAGTTTATGCAAAACACCATACATGACTTGCTCCAATGTTAAAAATGCAAAAAAAGGTCTTTTCATTGATTTAATGTCAATAAATGGAAAACAAGTAATGTTGCTGTTGTACAACCCTGTGTTACTAGGAAGGCGTCTTTGAATAGGAAGGATTCACAACCTGAAGAAAACTGCTTAAGAAGCCACAACACTTGGTGTAGTATAAAGAAAAAGCATTTGGTACCTTTGCACATTATAGTAAATGTACACATAGTCAGGAAGAATGATTGGAGAGGTATTAGGCCAGATGTACATTTAGCAACAGCTTTACTCAACTGCATTTAAATGATATTAATGCATAAGTACTGAAATGGCACACAGTCCCAGTTACTGGTAGCTCACATTTTAATACAAATACATTATAGCATTACAGCTGTGGTGGTGCAGCAGTAGCGTTGTTGCCTCACAGCAAGAGGTTGTCCCGTTCGATTCCCGGCTGGAGTGCAGGGAGTGCCTTCTGCGTGGAGTCTGCATGTCCTCCCCGCGGTTGGGTGGGCGTTCAAAGGACATGCATAAATGGGCGTGCCTTCTTTGAAGGCTGAACGTTGAGTTGGCACCTCGGCATTCGTGAAAGTCTACTGCCAATCATTTGTGGACCGGAGTTCCGCTGTGGCGACCCCCAACCGGGAAAAGCCAAAAGACAAACAACAACAACATTATAGCATTACTATATAGACATCTAAACATGTACAGTCTTCAAGATGATACCTGCCACTTACAGCTAAGACAAAATCCCTCCTAGGATGTGCCACCTCATAAATGGCCCATGTATTCTCCTAGCTCAAGTTGAATAAACAATCCACTAGACATTACACAAAGCTCTTAAAAACAGTAGTGACATGTTTGAAAAACAAGGCAATAGAAAAGCCAGTTACCTTGCCAGACTAAAATACACATAAATTCATATTCAGCCAGTTTGTCCAAGTTCATTGGTCCAGTCATGACTGAACTGTTGATCAAACAAGTACTTGTCCTTGAGTTCATAGCTCTTAAAGAGTGTTCAGGCAGTAAGGGAAAAACATCAAAAAACAGGAAACAGCTGCCTCAATTTAGTAAAGAAGTTGTCTAGTAAAGAAGGCATACTCACCTGATTCAGAGCCACCTTGTCCTTTGCTATCATGCACCTAGTGACCTAGCAAACAATATGGATAGTTTTGGCTGCTTTCTCAGCATGTGGATGTGCGGACTATCTCACTTCCCCCTCCACCTTTAAAACATCTTCTAAGACCTGTATTTGGTCAGTTGCATGCTGCTATTTCAATGGATGTGGTGCTGTAAACTAAGTTTTAATATCCTTTGAGAAGAAGTAGTTTCGGAATTAGGATAACAACAGTTCAAATGTAATTTTCCTTAGCCTGCACAGATAAACAAATGGATAAAGCATGCCCTTTCCTCCTCATGCCTAAAGAGTTATCCTGATAATGAAAAATCCTACAATAAAAATCACAGCATCATCCTGGGTTTCTACAGAATTCTTAACACTTTTTTCACTACATAAATAAAGAATTAAATCAAAATCAGTCTGGGAAGATTTATAAATGAAGAATTAGGTCCAAAAACATATTGCATCCTGTCTGGTAATAATAATTTGTCACCAGGCAAATTAGTCATCTTTTAATAACTTCTTGACTAACAACAAGCAGCTTAACTCAGCCTTTTTAAGGCACATTGACTAGATCATGCCCTGCCTTCCAAGGCTGCGAGCTTGCCTTCCAGACCCCATTTTGTAGCCTTAATTAGGGTTAGCTGCTTCTTAATACCTCCAAGCATTCCTGATAAGTCCTGCAGCTGGTCTGAAAGATCCAGACAGGGTAAAGTCCATCTCATAGTCTGCACCACTGACTTCTACATGAATTCTGTTAATTTCTGATTCATCTTGACATGCTTAGTTATAACTGCAGCTAGGAGACAAATTCAGCTGAGGAAGGCACAAGGCGGATACTTCTCACCTACCACTCTTGATTAGTGATCAGCATGCTACATCTCTATCAGACCATTCACCACATGGTCAGCCTGCTACAGCTGTAACAAGGCCTTAACCACATGGTCAGCTCACTTAATCTCTACCAAGGCCTTCTGCACATGGTCAGCATGCTACAGCTGTAACAGTGCCTTCACCACACACTCAGCTCACTACATCTCTAACAGGTCAGCATGCAACATCTTTAACAGGACCTTCACTACATGATCAGCATTCTACATCTCTAACAGGCACTTCGCTACATGGTCAGTATGCAACATCTTGGTAACAGGGCCTTTACCACAAAGCATGCTACAACTCTAACAGGTGATTCAGCATGTGATCGGCATCTCATATCTCTAACAGTCCCTTCACCATGTGATAAGCATCCTGTATCTCTAACAACCCTTTCATAACATCGCAGGCAGCATGCAGTAACAGATATTTTACTAACTTTATTTACAGGGGTGCTAGACATGAAAATGCACCTTGGCAACCACGGCCGGCAGAAAATCATTGCATTTAGTGAAAAAGGTTCAAAACAAGTAATGCTTTTTCATAGATCATTATTAGGGGAGACTACAGTGTTCACAAATCCAAATACATTCCTCTTGACATACTGAAGTCCAAAGCTTCTATTTTTAAATATTTGCTTTCACAGTTCTGTGTAGTAATGGGACTGCAAAATCTCTTTCATTTCTGGTTTATAGTGAAGTTAAGTGATGTATATGGGTTTTATGTGGGTTTACTATATGTGCGCGAGACACATTTGCTAGAGACACACATCCTTGCTGCTACTTGCTCATTTTGTCAAGTGCTCTAAATCCCACCAATTCATCACTCTTAATGTTTTTTAGCTCTATCAGAACCCTAATCCTAACCCTAAAAACTCTTACCCAGTCCCTAATCCCAAAGTCCCCCATACCCTTCCTAAACTTAAAATCCCCTTCCACTTCCATCAACAATTGCTCTCTAAACCTAAAATCACCTTCCTCTCCCTAACCCTAAAGTCCCAATTGATCACTAAACCTAAAATCCCCATCCTGCTCCCTAACCATAAAGTTCCCCTTCAGTCTGCCCTACAATACCCATCCCCCTTCCTAAATCTAACAGCACCTTCTCCGTTCCCCTTCTCCACTTCCCCACTTACCTACTCCATGAGCATTTGTTTTCACTTTGTTTCCTAGTACATGGGTTGAACTCATATTTGAATTTGACTGTGAACAGCTGTTTGCACAAGCTAGGGCACTCCTATGGGCTAGGCTTGTAAAGGCTTCAGGGCCATTAGCCTAGTACACACCTATGAACCTATAAATAGCCACTCAAATCCCTAGTTGTGGGTTAGTGAAATTCGAGCAGCAGGGACTCAAGCGGGTGTAGTGGGCCCATTTTATGTGTTAAGCTTGCTTGCCAGGTAAAGCTGTGATCCTGGTCAATTAGGTCTTGCAGGTAGAAAACCTTACATTGAAAATGAATGCATGATGATATAGTAGTGAAACCATAATGTAAGTATGAAGCTGCTGCGGTAAAGAAGAAGATTGTTTTGTTACAGAAAATGCTTTGCAAGTGTATGTGAATCATTGCTCAATGCCTATTTTGACATTGTTTTATTGGTTATAGAGGAAAAAAAATGAATAAGCAGTAAAACTAAAAAATCAAACAACACATTATAATCTTCATTTCTTCAAAATCGCTTGCAATTTTAACATGAGAAGAGTAACTGGAAGAGAAATTAATTGCACAATAAAGATGTTTCAGAACATGAGAAATATGTTCCAAACTGCAGACAAATTAGAATGTTTAATAAGTGGGAAGGGTTACCTTTGCTTATTATGCTTTTTGCTATTTTACATCTGTTTTTCGGGAAATACCCATTTTCAGCAGAGGCCCAGGGACAAAAGCTCCACATAGCACAATATTACATACAATGCATTGCAATACAAAGTATCCACATAGTAACATAACATACAGATACAAAGTTCATCATGGTAAAATACAGTATTTTATTCAATGAAAAAGTCATTCCCTATATAAGATGTTCTAAGTAGTAATTACACAAAAATCGTAGTTAGTTAAGCTAACACAGTTTTATTTATTTTATTTATTTATTTTACATTTGTTGACCGGGCTAGTCTAGCTGGATATATTTCCATTTTCAGTAGAGGCCCGGGGAGAAAAGCTCCACACAGATATACAAAGTATAAAATATTTTTACATGGTGAAAAAGGAATACAAAACAAAATAAAAATAAAAACAGGTAGATTTACATTCTTGAGATAAAAACACTTGAGAAAAGTTCCAATAAACAGAGTAAAGTTTAAGAGAGCTAGATCAGAATATAATACAGTAAGAGTTATGTACCATAGATAAAAACACTTGTGAAACAGTACAGTGAGCAGAATATAGCTTAAGACAGCTCAAAACAGAAAAGTAAGAGTTATATACAGTAGATCATATGAGGTAGTAGTATTTAAAAGCTAAGATTATTAGAGTTTAAATAGGGTCAGTCTAATTTACAAGTCAAAAGCATGTAAAGGTTTGGAAGTATGACAAGAAGAGGAAGAAAGAGGGGTGAAGAAGATGGTTAGTCAGGGTTACTACAAGGGCATAGCCAGTGCATTTGAAGGTATTTTCTAAGGTTTTGTTTAAAGAGTGGTAAGGATGTAGTTAGAGTTAGTTCAGTGGGTAGAAGGTTCCAGTGTTTTCCTGCTGTGTTGGTAAATAGAGAGTCACCAGCTGTATTATTAGACTTTGTTAAACTGGCAAGAGGTTTGCTAGAAGAACGTAGGGAGTTCAGATTATTATATGGGACTATAAGTTTTGAGAGTATAGGGGTATTATTGGGCTGGTAAAATAACTTGTGGGCAATTGTGAGTGAGTTGGGGGATAATCAGATGGTTTTGGAATTCGAGCCAATTTAGTTGTCTAAGATTAGTACAGTGATGGGTTCTGAAGGGATTGCCAGTAGCAAATCTGGCGATATTATTATAGGAGGTTGCTAATTTGTTAAGGTTGGTTTTCTTAAGGTTGGTAAATATAGGTGAAGCATACAGGAGGGTTGAGATTAGATGGGAGTGGGCAATTTTGGCTCTGGCTGCTGAGGTTAAAAAGGGTTTTATTCTGTATAAGGAGCCTATTTTTCTGTTTACTGTTTTAATGGTGTTGTTTATATGGTAATCAAATGAGAGATTATTATCAATGGTTATACCTATAAGTTTAGTGGTAGTATCAGGGAGAATAACAGTTCCATTATTTGAAGAGATTGAAAAGTCTAATGGGGAAGACCTAGTGGTGGGTGTAAAGAGAAGGAGTTTTGTTTTTTTAGCATTGAGAAGGAGACAGCGTTTGGTAAACCATGTTTCTACAGTGTTGAAGACATCTTGAGTAAGAGAATATAGTTCAGATTGAGAGGTAGATGAGCATATTAGTGTGGAGTCATCCATATTGAATACAAGTGGCTTGTGGAATTGCTACATGGAGATCATTAATAAATAAGGAGAAGAGAAGTGGACCAAGAATAGATCCCTGAGGGACCCCAATGGTAACAGGTAGAAAGGATGAGACTTGATTTTCCCAGAGGACTGCTTGTTGTCTATTGCTGAGGTATGATCTGAACCACTTTAAGGTTAGAGAATCAAAGGAAAGAGATTCCAGAATATTGATTAAGAGGGTATGGTTAACCATGTCGAAAGCTTTAGAGAGGTCAATGAAAAGTGCAGATGAGAGGAGGTTTTTGTTACGATTTCTATTGATGGTATCTGTGAAGGATAGAAGGGCAGTAGTGGTACTATGTGATGGTCTAAAGCCATGTTGACAGTGTGCTATTAAGTTGTGTTGAGAGAGATGGCATAGAAGTTGTTTGTGAATGCATTTTTCCATAATTTTTGCTAGGGTGATAAGAGAGCAATTGGCCGATAGTTAGAATAATCATTGGAGTTCCCACCTTTATGTAAGGGGATAATGTGGGAGATTTTCCAAATATTTGGGATGGTTCCTTCCTGGATTGTCCTATTTATAAAGATAGATATAGGGTAAGCAATTTCCTTAGCTGCTTTTTGGAGAAATTGAGAAGGAAGTTGGTCAGCAGATGGAGTACATGGCTTAAGTTTTTGTATAAGTTTATAGATGAGAGAGGTAGAGATGGGTTGTAGTTGGAATTTTGAGAAAGAGTGTGGTAAGTTGATGGGAATGCTGGAGTTTTCTGAGATAAGTTGAGTAGCTAGAGATTGTATAGTGTCAGTGAAGAAAGAGTTGAAGGTATTGGCAGTTTGATGGGGAGTATTTGGATCTGCATCAAGTGGGGTGGGTGTTCAGGACTTACCTGGGGAAAGGAGCTTATTTATACAAGACCAGAACTGTTGGGGATTATTTTGATGAGTTTGCTGAAGTTTACAATAGTAATTTTTTTTATCTGTAAGTATAGCTTTTTTGTACTGTTTCTGAGCTGCCTATAATATAGGTGATCAGAGCTATTTCTATAGCTTCTCCATTTAGCCCAGACTTTGTTCCTAAGTATAATTTGATTCCTAGTTTCATTAGAAAGCCATGGGGCTGGGTTAGACTTCATTCTAATGGCACGTTTGGGAGCATGCTTATCCAGGATAGATAACAATGCAGTGTTAAAATACTGTACTGCCTGTTCTAGTGGGATGGATTTTAATGGTCTCCAGTTGCATGCTTTAAGCAGTTAGTATAATCTTGTAATAGTCCAGCTTATCAAGGTGTGGTGGAAGGTCAGTTTTAGAGTGAAGGTTACAATCCTGAGCTGCAACTGGGGGAAAGTATTCCAGATGATACAGGGTGGAGTGTGAGTTCTCAGTTCTAGAGTATAGATTACAATCCTGAGCTACAATTGGGAAAATGTATTCTAGATGATACAGGGTGGAGTGTGAGGTCTCAGTTCTAGAGTATAGATTATAATCCCGAGCTACTACTGGGGGAAAGTATTCTAGATGATACAGGGTGAAGTGTGAGTTCTCAGCTCTGGAGTATCTTTTGTTTCTATGTAGAATTCCCATTTTTTGTTTGCCTTCTTAATTGTTTGCGCTAAGTGAAGGTTGAAATTCATCTTATTATCAATTATGTCACCTAGTAGCTTTGTATGTGAATCGGGTGTAATTTTTGTATTATTACTAGCGTGGTGGTGCTGCGGTAGCATTGTCGCCTCACAGTTAGATGTTGCCCATTCGATTCTCAGTTAGAGTGTCTTCTGTGTAGCAACATGCGTGAATAGGCGCATTAGGCCCGGCAAGCCAGCATGTAAAAATCTTCTGCCAATCATTAACGGACCGGAGTTCCGCTGTGGCGACCCCTAACCAGAAAAAGCCGAAAGACGCAAAAAAAAAAAACTAGCACTAATGTGGAAGGTGAGGGGGGGGGTGAAGGCCTGGTGGGGTGGAGGATCATGAATTTGGTTTTGTTAGGGTTTAGTATGAGCTGTGAATTAGCTAGCCATGATTCAGTTTCAGTGAAGGACTTTTGTGTTATGTCTTGGATCTGTATTATGGTAGTTGTTGGACAAATAAGTGTAGAATCGTCTGTGTATTGGATTATGGAGGCTGGGGGGGTGGCGGTGTTGAGGTCATTGGTAAATATACTGAAAAGGAGAGGTCCAAGAATAGATCCCTATGGGACACCTAGTGTGACTGGAAATAGGGGGGATAGGTCTTTCAATAATTTGACTGCTTGTTGATGACCCGTCAGGTAACTTTGGAACCATGTAAGAGCAGACAAACTGAGGTTAAGGTTGGAGAGGACATTTAGTAGTTTGTGATGGGAAATTGTATCAAAGGCTTTAGACATGTCTCGAAAAACCAATGATAACTTATTCCCTTAATTTCTGACTTGATTGATGGTGTTGGTGAGAAGGGCGGTTGTGGTGCTCTGATACAGGCCTAAAGCCATGTTGTGTTTTGGTGAGTAAATTATTAGTGGTGGGATATTGCAGAAGTTGAAAGTAGATGCATCGTTCTAGGAGTTTAGAAAGCTTAGAAAGTCTCATTTGTTATGATATAAAAATATTAAGCTACAAAAACTGTATCATTATAAATCTGTATATATTAATTTTCTGCATACTTTAGCTTTTCTAATACACTGAATGTATTGTTTCTTCTTAGCTATACCAATATATATTTTTTACCTAATTTTCTCTCCCACATCTGGACCTGGGTCGACCGAACTTCTTTGCACACCCAAACTTTCTCTGCCTCATATTCAGGTCTGGTGAGAAGATGCAGCACCTGGTGCAGCAACCTTTTGCTGCCAGAGAATGCCTTCTCTGTTTAATTCCCCACCCCCTGTGCACATCAGTAACAGCACATGGTAAAAGTGCAATGAACGTCAATGTGCTCTGGCTCCTCACTTTTATAAGGGACTTGATGTCAGCAGGACACCCCACCTTCCCCCAGGCAGCACAGCACTAAGCACCTTTCTTCTAGGATGGGCACATCTATTCTTCCTGCCCATATCATCAAGTGCGGGAGCCGAGAATCATACTTAGGTCATCTGAGCCATAGCGAGGGTTTATCACTGTATACCATTGGCACTAGTGAGCTATGTGAAAAAAAAAAATTAAAAAAAAAAATATATATATATATATATATATATATATATATATATATATTCCCTTCAGAAGCTTAAAGTTTCAAAACATCATATTTCAAATGGCCGAGACCATAAGATCAAAGTTCTGAAACTTTGAATGTTTTGAATGGAGATCGCTGTACAGAAAATGGAATTCTACTGTAGTGTGATCTCGAAGTTGGTATATTTATTTAGCAGGGGACATGTGGGGGTGCAGGGGGGAAGGGATTGCACCGTGCAAAAACGTAAAACAAAATTTTGTTTTTATTTTTTTCATTACATTTTCTAAGTTTCAAAACCTTTGATCTTATGGTCTCAGTCATTTGAAGTTTGAAGTTTTGAAACTTCGAGCTTCTGAAGTATATATATAGAGTTTATCGACATAATGTTGAATTTCATAATGTCTAATGTTGCTAAGGCCTGGAACTCCTTATCTGCATCCATCAAGTCAATACTCTCTCTCACAGCCTTAAAAACTGTTCTGAAATACTTCCTAGCCAAAAGCTGGCTCTGTTCTTGCTCAACACCAGGATAAACTATATCCCTAAATGTGAACTACTTATTCAACATTACATCTCCTGTCTTTCCCTTCTTAACTCATTTCCCTATTACTATCAATTTATCTCTTATGGCTTTCTTTCCAAATATACCAGCCTGCTTTTCTCTCAGTTTGTATTGCAGTTCCTGTTTAAATTACACCAAATTACCTTTAATTTCTCTATAAACTGGCTATAACCTTTCTAACTATTAAATCATTGTCCTATCTATTCTTAACCAATGTTTTCACAGTATGTCTAATTTGGCATAATTATCTAAACTTTAGTTGCATTTTGCATTATTTTTAAAGACTGTAAAACTATTGTTCTTAAAATGTTTTATAATACGTTGGAGCTTTTCTTCCTGGGTCTCCACTGAAAGTGTGCTCCTACCCAGTTGGTCTTTCCCAGTAATCAAATATAAAAAATAAGTAATTAAACAATAAATACATTAAATAAATAAATAAATAAATAACTACTAAAACATCTGATGTAATGAATATACTCTGAAACACAATCAGACTATGCTCATTATGCTTTTTGCACATATATGTGTATATTGTGTGCATATATGTGTGTGTGTGTGTGTGTGTGTGTGTGTGTGTGTGTGTGTGTGTGTGTGTGTGTGCCCACTGAATAAAACTAAATATTAATATAAATAATACAAACAAAAACAACTGCAGTTTAGATAATTAAACCAAATACACACACACACACACACACACACACACACACACACACACACACAATATACACATATACATACACACACACACACACACACACACACATAAATATATATGTATACACACACACACACACACACACACACACACACACACACACACACACACACACACACACACACACACACACACACACACACACACACACATATGCACACAAAATACACATATACATATATACACACACACACACACACACACACACACACACACACACACACACACACACACACACACACACACACACATCTATATATATATATATATATGTATACATACACACACAAACACACACATGCACACAATATACACATACATGTATACACACACATATATATATAAATATATATGTATGCATACACACACGCGTGCATGCACACACACATACACACACACGCACAAAATATACGTATATACATGCACACACATAAATATATATATATATATATATATATATATATTATATATAAAACACACACACATGTGCGCACATGCACTCTCATGCAGACAATACACATATACATACACATACGCACACATACACACACACAAGCAAATCATGTTTCATGAGTAAGATGTTTTGTACATGTTATGTCAGTCACATCATAGCTGTGGCTAAAACCTAGCTCATGAATAAAAAAGGCCTATCAAAAACCAGTTCATTCACTCATATACCAAACAAGCTAAATAAATGCTAAAGTAAAGTCTGTCAGTCTTAATTGTCTCATTCACTTGACATCTTAGAGTTATTATGAGTCTCTTTGTTCTATCAAAGGATTGAGTCTTTTTTATTTTAAGTGTTAACAGAGTAAACCTGGGAATATTGTCAAATTTAGTAACTTGCTCAAAGTCACTGTAAGTAAATGGAAACCTGACAAATGAAAACCAGCATTACAGGATAAGGCTAGATAGTAACTCACAGATTTAATCATCTGTACTAAACAAGCAGATGACCAAAATGCCACAGATACAAGAATGATAATGTTCCTTATTCAGACGTTTTCTATTGGCTGGATGTTCACAACTGCCCTTTCTCTTTATTTACAGCCACAAAAAAGGATTCATGAGCAGCCCTGCCTTTTTTACTACTGCTTTCTCCCAATCCCTCTCTGTTTTATTTTTGACTCACTATCCTTTCTTTTTTCTTTCTCTGCTATCTTACGTGTACACAAGGGTGTCTAATAAGGGAGACAGAGATGAGAGAACATCATAAGAGAAAATGAAGAGGAATATGGTGCTGAAAGCTAATAGCATTATTACATTGTGGAGTTAGTGTGTTTCAACAGTTAGGATTATTGCATTGTGGAGTTAGTGTGTTTCAACAGTTAGGATTATTGCATTGTGGAGATAGTGTGTTTCAACAGTTAGGATTATTGCATTGTGGAGTTAGTGTGTTTCAACAGTTAGCATTATTGTATTGTGGAGTTAGTGTGTTTCAACAGTTAGGATTATTACATTGTGGAGTTAGTGTGTTTCAACAGTTAGGATTATTGCATTGTGGAGTTAGTGTGTTTCAACAGTTAGGATTATTGCATTGTGGAGACAGTGTGTTTCAACAGTTAGGATTATTGCATTGTGGAGTTAGTGTGTTTCAACAGTTAGGATTATTACATTGTGGAGTTAGTGTGTTTCAACAGTTAGGATTATTGCATTGTGGAGTTAGTGTGTTTCAACAGTTAGGATTATTGCATTGTGGAGATAGTGTGTTTCAACAGTTAGGATTATTGCATTGTGGAGTTAGTGTGTTTCAACAGTTAGGATTATTACATTGTGGAACTAGTGTGTTTCAACTGTTAGGATTATTGCATTGTGGAGTTAGTGTGTTTTAACAGTTAGGATTATTACATTGTGGAATTAGTGTGTTTCAACAGTTAGGATTACTGCATTGTGGAATTAGTGTGTTTCAACAGTTAGGATTATGACATTGTGGAATTAGTGTGTTTCAACAGTTAGGATTATTACATTGTGGAGTTAGTGTGTTTCAACAGTTAGGATTATTACATTGTGGAATTAGTGTGTTTCAACAGTTAGGATTATTGTATTGTGGAGTTAGTGTGTTTCAACAGTTAGGATTATTACATTGTGGAATTAGTGTGTTTCAACAGTTAGGATTATTACATTGTGGAACTAGTGTGTTTCAACAGTTAGGATTATTGCATTGTGGGACTAGTGTGTTTCAACAGTTAGGATTATTACATTGTGGAATTAGTGTGTTTCAACAGTTAGGATTATTACATTGTGGAACTAGTGTGTTTCAACAGTTAGGATTATTCCATTGTGGAACTAGTGTGTTTCAACAGTTAGGATTATTACATTGTGGAATTAGTGTGTTTCAACAGTTAGGATTATTACATTGTGGAGTTAGTGTGTTTCAACAGTTAGAATTATTGCATTGTGGAATTACTGTGTTTCAACAGTTAGGATTATTACATTGTGGAATTAGTGTGTTTCAACAGTTAGGATTATTACATTGTGGAGTTAGTGTGTTTCAACAGTTAGGATTATTGCATTGTGGAGTTAGTGTGTTTCAACAGTTAGGATTATTACATTGTGGAGTTAGTGTGTTTCAACAGTTAGGATTATTACATTGTGGAGTTAGTGTGTTTCAACAGTTAGAATTATTACATTGTGGAATTAGTGTGTTTCAACAGTTAGGATTATTACATTGTGGAGTTAGTGTGTTTCAACAGTTAGGATTATTGCATTGTGGAGTTAGTGTGTTTCAACTGTTAGGATTATTGTATTGTGGAGTTAGTGTGTTTCAACAGTTAGGATTATTACATTGTGGAATTAGTGTGTTTCAACAGTTAGGATTACTGCATTGTGGAACTAGTGTGTTTTAACAGTTAGGATTATTACATTGTGGAGTTAGTGTGTTTCAACAGTTAGAATTATTACATTGTGGAGTTAGTGTGTTTCAACAGTTAGGATTATTACATTGTGGAATTAGTGTGTTTCAACAGTTAGGATTATTACATTGTGGGGTTAGTGTGTTTCAACAGTTAGGATTATTGCATTGTGGAGTTAGTGTGTTTCAACAGTTAGGATTATTGTATTGTGGAGTTAGTGTGTTTCAACAGGATTATTACATTGTGGAATTAGTGTGTTTCAACAGTTAGGATTATTACATTGTGGAACTAGTGTGTTTCAACAGTTAGGATTACTGCATTGTGGAACTAGTGTGTTTCAACAGTTAGGATTATTGTATTGTGGAGTTAGTGTGTTTCAACAGTTAGGATTATTGCATTGTGGCGTTAGTGTGTTTCAACAGTTAGGATTATTACATTGTGGAGTTAGTGTGTTTCAACAGTTAGGATTATTACATTGTGGAACTAGTGTGTTTTAACAGTTAGGATTATTGCATTGTGGAGTTAGTGTGTTTCAACAGTGAGGATTACTGCATTGTGGAGTTGTGTGTTTCAACAGTTAGGATTATTGCATTGTGGCGTTAGTGTGTTTCAACAGTTAGGATTACTGCATTGTGGAGTTAGTGTGTTTCAACAGTTAGGATTATTGCATTGTGGAACTAGTGTGTTTCAACAGTTAGGATTATTGCATTGTGGAGTTAGTGTGTTTCAACAGTTAGGATTATTGTATTGTGGAGTTACTGTGTTTCAACAGTTAGGATTACTGCATTGTGGAACTAGTGTGTTTCAACAGTTAGGATTATTGCATTGTGGAGTTAGTATGTTTCAACAGTTAGGATTATTGCATTGTGGAGTTAGTGTGTTTAACAGTTAGGATTATTGCATTGTGTAGTTAGTGTGTTTCAACAGTTAGGATTATTGCATTGTGGAGTTAGTGTGTTTCAACAGTTAGGATTATTGCATTGTGGAGTTAGTGTGTTTCAACAGTTAGGATTATTGCATTGTGGAGATAGTGTGTTTCAACAGTTAGGATTATTGCCTTGTGGAGTTAGTGTGTTTCAACAGTTAGGATTATTGCATTGTGGAGTTAGTGTGTTTCAACAGTTAGCATTATTGTATTGTGGAGTTAGTGTGTTTCAACAGTTAGGATTATTACATTGTGGAACTAGTGTGTTTCAACAGTTAGGATTATTGCATTGTGGAACTAGTGTTTTTCAACAGTTAGGATTATTGCATTGTGGAATTAGTGTGTTTCAACAGTTAGGATTATTGCATTGTGGAACTAGTGCGTTTCAACAGTTAGGATTATTGCATTGTGGAGTTAGTGTGTTTCAACAGTTAGGATTATTGCATTGTGGAGTTAGTGTGTTTCAACAGTTAGGATTATTACATTGTGGAAGTAGTGTGTTTCAACAGTTAGGATTATTGCATTGTGGAACTAGTGTGTTTCAACAGTTAGGATTATTGCATTGTGGAATTAGTGTGTTTCAACAGTTAGGATTATTGCATTGTGGAACTAGTGTGTTTCAACAGTTAGGATTATTGCATTGTGGAGTTAGTGTGTTTCAACAGTTAGGATTATTGTATTGTGCAGTTAGTGTGTTTCAACAGTTAGGATTACTGCATTGTGGAACTAGTGTGTTTCAACAGTTAGGATTATTGCATTGTGGAATTAGTGTGTTTCAACAGTGAGGATTATTGCATTGTGGAATTAGTGTGTTTCAACAGTTAGGATTATTGCATTGTGGAGTTAGTGTGTTTCAACAGTTAGGATTATTGTATTGTGGAGTTAGTGTGTTTCAACAGTTAGGATTATTGCATTGTGGAGTTAGTGTGTTTCAACAGTTAGGATTATTGCATTGTGGAGTTAGTGTGTTTCAACAGTTAGGATTATTGCATTGTGGAGTTAGTGTGTTTCAACAGTTAGGATTATTGCATTGTGGAGTTAGTGTGTTTCAACAGTTAACATTATTGTATTGTGGAGTTAGTGTGTTTCAACAGTTAGGATTATTACATTGTGGAACTAGTGTGTTTCAACAGTTAGGATTACTGCATTGTGGAGTTAGTGTGTTTCAACAGTTAGGATTATTACATTGTGGAATTAGTGTGTTTCAACAGTTAGGATTATTGCATTGTGGAGTTAGTGTGTTTCAACAGTTAAGATTATTGCATTGTGGAGTTAGTGTGTTTCAACAGTTAGGATTATTGCATTGTGGAGTTAGTGTGTTTCAACAGTTAGGATTACTGCATTGGGGAATTAGTGTGTTTCAACAGTTAGGATTATTACATTGTGGAACTAGTGTGTTTCAACAGTTAGGATTACTGCATTGTGGAATTACTGTGTTTCAACAGTTAGGATTATTGCATTGTGGAGTTAGTGTGTTTCAACAGTTAGGATTATTACATTGTGGAACTAGTGTGTTTCAACAGTTAGGATTATTGCATTGTGGAACTAGTGTGTTTCAACAGTTAGGATTATTGCTTTGTGGAATTAGTGTGTTTTAACAGTTAGGATTATTGCATTGTGGAGTTAGTGTGTTTCAACAGTTAGGATTACTGCATTGTGGAACTAGTGTGTTTCAACAGTTAGGATTATTACATTGTGGAATTAGTGTGTTTCAACAGTTAGGATTACTGCATTGTGGAGATAGTGTGTTTCAACAGTTAGGATTATTGCATTGTGGAACTAGTGTGTTTCAACAGTTAGGATTATTACATTGTGGAATTAGTGTGTTTCAACAGTTAGGATTACTGCATTGTGGAATTAGAGTGTTTCAACAGTTAGGATTATTGCATTGTGGAGTTAGTGTGTTTTAACAGTTAGGATTATTACATTGTGGAATTAGTGTGTTTCAACAGTTAGGATTACTGCATTGTGGAATTAGTGTGTTTCAACAGTTAGGATAATTGCATTGTGGAATTAGTGTGTTTCAACAGTCAAGATTATTGCATTACGGAATTAGTGTGTCTCAGGACATTGTATATGAGTACATAATGTGTGTGTTATAATGTAAATATAAAGCAGTAATTGTAGGGAAATACAGCAATTAGTATTTCACCAAGAATGGAAGATCTGATTAAATGTTTCTATTAGGCAGGTAAATGCTACCGTAGTAACTAGAAGGTAGTAAGACTTTATGGGGTATATATGGAACCCCTCCCTCATTACAAATGGAAAGCTTGTTAGAAATATTAATAGAATTCCCCAGTCAGAGGTCAGGAAAGGTCTCTTATTGATGTGTTGTATCAGTAGAAACAGAGCAGCTTTTCTCAGAAATGTCGTGCCATGCATTTCATTCGGTATGGTGAATGGCAGTGGACCTCATGTAATTCTAAACATGCACAAAATGGCAGCTGCATGTCTAGGATGAACATTTAAACAGAAAGCACTTACATTTAATTATTTATTCATTTATTTATATTTTGGTGGTGAGACAATTCACACTAGAGCATTGCCTCTACTATTACACAGGAGACCTGTATTTGGAAGGTTCAGAGGTTGTAAAGATTGAGTGCCCAGCCTCTTATTTCTATCTATAGCAGACATTTCTGTTTGTATTTACTGCCATTTTAATTTTTTAATCTTTCTTTTTTTATTTTCCCCTTTTCAATCAACTTGGAGTCAGTTGTGTTTATTTTTGATGGATCATTTTATAGGTTCCAATTTAAGTCATGGTGCTGTTTAAGATTAACTTTTGGAAACTGTAATTTTATTCCTTGAATCTCCTCTGAAAATGGGTTCATACCCATTTGAACTATCCTGACAAACAACATGCATCCTGTTGTAGTTACAAAATTCTCAGTATCATCATTTGCCCGTTATTCCATTAGGGGGCAAGATAATAACATGATTCATAGATTCATAGATTAGTACTAGGCTAACTGCCCTTGTGAGCCATTTTAAGCCTAGCCAATTATCTCTTGTGAGACTCAAACCCTGTACCTTGTGTTTGCAAGACAAACACCTTAATGAATTATCTTGCTAAAAAAATGTACATCTCAGTTCTCAGAAATATAACCCTATGACATGCAACCACTTTCCTAACATTATTAGATGCCTCTGAAATCAACCCCCTTCAAAATGGAGTGTTCCCCTGAAAAACGAACACTGGCCTAGTTAGAATAATCCAGTCAACAAAGAGTAAAATAAAAATAAAAGAAGACAAGGCATATTGTCCTCAATGTCTATCCAACCCCGTTTGTAACATGTGCATACACAAACAGCCCTGTATTACACAATGCATACAGCTATGCTGTAGCAAAAATAACTTCACTTCCTTCCCAAGACAGACACGAGTATTTTTATTTATTACATATATCCATCATTGTATTGATGACTACTGTGGAACTTTGCAAAACTAGGTTAATAATTCATACAGTTCCTAAGCTAATGATCTAAATGAAGCAAATATATTATATGGGTAAATACTGTTGTTGTTTGTTGACTTATGTACCTAATGCAGTTTGAATTATTAATAAAAGTGAATGTAAAAACGCATATATATCATAATCATCAATGTGCCAGTTGTTACGTAAGTTAAAAATAAACCTGTCAGTTAACATTTATATGTATTACATATCTTAAAGACAAACTGTAAGCTAAAAGGTAATCTTACTTTGCTAAATGCTCATGTCTGCCCACTCTGTGAGGAAAGATTTCAAGTGAGAGAGAGATCAAAGCTATGTTGTATATGGGAAGTAATTGAACCAGAACAGAATTTAATGAACCATGGATAGAGACCACCGGTACCAGGTACTAAATAGTGAGGAAGAAGTTCAATCTGCGTTCTTAATGCTTAATAAAATATCTTTTTCTTTACGTTGAATGGAACATGGTAAGACTCTGGGTGGGGGAATGGGGTTTAGGAAGATATCAAGTTCTTTTACAAAAACATTAGAAATAAAAGATGGAAGCAGATTGTTTGATGTTCTGTGGCCAGCCAGGTAGTTTATTTCCTTCCAGAATTTTCTAGGATATGTAAAGGTAGAGGTTTATCTGTTAAGAAAGACTGTGGCTGAAAATGGTCCAATTAAGCACAATTAACAAATAAATAAATACATATGAAGTTGTCAGTCATTAAATGACCTTCTTTGCTTGAATGCAAATAGTAATGTGAAAGTTATAGTCCTCTGTTTAGCTTTTTTTTCCTGCAAAAGGTCCAGGCAGGCTCTTTCTTGCACAGCAAATGTGCTGCTTTATGTAGACATTGTTCCCATTAGGAAATAATGGTTTGGGAGGTTTACTAAGGTGGTGAGGAGTGTAGAAGTTGCTTGATTAAAATAGGTTCATAGGTGAATACTAGGCTAACTGCTCTGAAGGGACCATTTTAAGCTAGTCAAAAGCACTAACCCAGAATCAAACCCTGCTCTTGGGCTATGTGACAAATACCTTAACCATTATGCCAGACCCTGAGGTTTGGTAAAATTAAATGGAGTTATAGGAATGGAATTCATTAAGGCAGGATTGTGGAGTATTAATGGAGTAACTGTGGATGTGAAATAATATAGATGGGGGGGCTTATTTTTCTAGCCAATTGAATGTGACTGTCTTGTGGTCAATAAGGTTTGGGGAAGCTACTTTGGACAAAGGAAACTTCATCAGGTTGCTTCATGATTAAGATGTCATGAAGGGAAGAGCTGTTATTTGTTAAGTTTGACCTTATTGGTTCTCTGACTAACTGATGTGGTACATGACTTATTTTGCTCTGTAGGTATACTGAAGAATTTTCATCATATGTGGTGAAGGCATGTGTCACAAAACAAGATCTGTAATCCTACAGTATAAACTATTTCATCATGTATCACACAAACCAAACCTCCTACATATGTGATTTGTACTTTTTGTGTTTGTACAGTTAAATTAGTCTTTCACATTTGTTTCAGTGTTCTGGATTAATTGTCTAAGTTTCTACTGAACAGGCCTTTAGATATTTTGCAGATTTCTTTTTTTATGAATGTAATGTCCTGTGGTTGGATTTTAACCCTAGGTCTGTTACGTATTTTCATTAACCAGATTTGGTCTTAAATGTGAGACAAGCACTGTGATATAAACCTAAGGACAATTCAGAATAACCAACATACTTAAGAAGGAAATCATAGAGTCTGGGAGAAACCCATACAGACATGGCAAGAGCATGCATACTCCAAGCAGCCATGTCTGGGAACAAGGACTGAATCTCAGACACTGCAAGTTCATAGGTTCATAGGTAAGTACTAGGCTATCTGCCCAAGGGCATTTATAAGCCTAGCCAGAATGTGTTGGCTTTCGCCACCCCCTTAGATTAGTGAGACGTAACTGTACTAAACACTTCATCAAATCATACATTTGCAGCTAAAACTGAGTTCAATGGTTCGTAGGAGGTTACTAGGCTAGTGGTAATCCCAATTAACCCCATTTGTTCTTTTTGGATAGTTTGCAGAACAGATTTAGGCACAAAGCAGGTCTGTGATCAACACTGGCTACTCCTGTCCATGAAGGACATGGGTACCACCCCAGGGGCAAATTTGTGGCCTCCCATTCAATTATCTAGGTTGCGTTTGAATAGGGTCAGTGAGGAGCTCTGTTTTACATGAATAGGGAGTCTATTCTAGAGAAGCTTCAGTCTCTGGGAGACATATCTGTATCTCCAGCATGTTCTGTTAATGTCACGTTAGGTTGAAATTCCAAGAGTGAGTGACTCTTGTGTCATGTGACTTGCAGATGTGCAGCATTTCCATTAGGGCAAGGTTGGAGATTGCTCTATAGGCCAGGCACAAGTCACCTGTCAGCAGCCTATAAGCTACAGAGTAAAGTGACAGTGCTTTCAGCCTGTCCATGTAAGTCATGGTTTGGAGTCCCTCTATTTTCTTACTGAGAAACCTCTGAGGTATCTCCAGCTGGTGCAGGTGTCTGGTGAGGTACATGCAAAATGGTACATTATACTCTATTAGTGGTCTGATTAGGGTCAAGTATAGTAGAGTTATAACATCCCTTGACCTGGATGCTATGTCCTTGCTTATGAGGTGTGCTACATAGAAGACTTTTCTTACCACTGTGGAAACTTAGTGGTCAAAGTTCAGACTGAGATCAACCTGTGTTCCCAAGTCTCTCACCACTGGGTTGGAACTCAGGGAGGGGCTGTCAATACTGTAATTTGTAGGGAATTCCGTTTTGCCAAAGGGAATAATAATGCATTTGTTTGCATTTATTTAGTTTTAGACCATAGCTTTGTCACCAATCATTGTTTGCGTTAGCACTTTTTGTAATATGCTGACATCATTGGGGGACTCAATGATTGTTCCCAGTTTTCAATCATCAGCAAACTTGGTGAACCAAGGGCCGTCTACTTTGGCCTGGACTTCTGAGAAATAGATGCCAAACAGCAAGGGGCTCAGCACAGACCCCTGTGGTACTCCACTGGTGATGGGTCTACTGATGGAGGTGCAGTCACCAATTTTGACAGAGTATGTTCTGCCAGTGAGCCAATTAGCTACTCATCTAGTAACGTAAGGGTTAATCCCTATCTGAGAGAGTTTCTCAATGATGCCAGAGTGGGGAACTGTGTTGAAAGCCTTGGCAAGGTTGAGATAGGCAGTGTGCACTGTCATACCAGGTGGTAGGAGGTTGGCATAATGATTAAAGTGTTTACCTTATAAACCCAAGGTGCAGGGTTTGAGTCTCACATGGGATAATTGGCTAGGCTTAAAATGGTCCATAAAGGCAGTTAGTCTAGTACTAATCTATGAACCTATACCTTCATCCATGGCTTTTGTGACTTTCTGAAAGAAATCCACCATGTTTAATAATCATGATCTACCCTTAATGAAACCAAACTGGGTTGGGTCCAGCATCTGGAGGTCGCCTATGTCCTTGTTGATAAGGTCCATGATAATTATTTTCATGGCCGTGCAGATGAGGCTGGTTAGACTTATAGGTCTGCAGTTCCACAGGGTCAATTGATGGCTCCCCTTTCTGCAGGGGGCTTACTGTTGCTGTTCTCCATTCTGGTGGGACATAGCCAGTTCTCAAGCTATGATTAAAGAGAACACCAAGTGGGTCTACTAACTCTTGTTTCAGATTGTTTTGTAAAAAATCTGAGATATTATCTGATCCCAATGACATCATGTTTTTGGCCTTGGTGAGTGCAGAGATGACCTGTTCTCTAGTGATACTAGGCAGATGGCTAGTGTCAGGTATGCTTTGGGATATGGAAGGTGGGGATAGGGGAATGAAGTTTGCACTGAATCTGTCAGCTAGCAGGGTGGCAATATCTTCCGTTGCAGTATGCGTGATCCCATCTACAACCAGTTCGGCACATAGCTGGGCATCCCCTTTTAGACTATATATAGACGGATATAGATATAGATATAGATATATATCTGACCTAAATGGGACTGAGGGGTGGTCAGATAACTGGGAATGTTGTATAACCTGGAACCACAAAAGTTTGTATAGGATACACTCTGAAAATGAGATTTATTTATTTATTATTTGTTAACTAGGAAAGTCCGACTTGGAACGAGCCAATTTTCAGCACAGGCCCGGGGAGAAATGCTCCAGACACATGTCTTTGTAACATGAGAGGAAACCGGAGCACTCAGAGAAAACCTACATGAATGAATGGAGAACATGCGGACTCCACACAGAAGGCACCCCAGCCGAGAATCAAACAGAGGACCTCTTGCTGTGAGGTGACAATGCAAACTGCTGCAGCACTGAGCCATCCATTGTAGTTAACATACACTCTGTAAATACACTCTTTCAACAACAACAAAAAAAAATGCTCTTAAGCTGTACTGCACACTTCTTCAACAAAAAAACACTGTTTAAATACACGTACTGTACTGTACTGTACACTCGTTCAACAAGAAACCC